>NW_020837970.1:24149890-24261221 GCF_003676395.1 Aethalodelphis obliquidens
ACACACACACACACACACACACACACACACACACACACACACACACACAAACAAGTAAGTGCATGTAAAACTAATGAAACCTGTATAAGTCTGTGGATCATATCACCGTCAATTTCCTGGTTGGGATATAACTACAGTTATGCCAGATGTTACCACTGTGGGGAACTGGATGAAGTATAGATGGCACTTCCCTGTATTATTTCTGACAACTGCATGGAATGCACATTTATTCCAAAATAAAAAGATCTCCCCCAGTACTGCTGGAATCCAGTCTTGGGTCAAAGGTGTGAAAACCCTCCTCAAAATGAGGCTCCCTGAGAGCGGGGCTGTGTCTGCCCACCCTGAGGGTCAGGTAGCACCTCCCGCCCACGCAAGCTCTACCGGCCACACCCACGGCCCAGCCCCTCACAGTGGCGGTACCTGGTGAGCAGGATGGCGGTGTCGTGGTGCAGCGGGTGGGCGTCCCTTTTCATGTTGATATTTTTCTGCCACTTGCAGAAGCTCCTCAGGGTGTTGTCTGCGTGGTGAGTGATCTTTAGGTCCTCCTGGGGGCAGAGAGCGTGGCCACTCAAGCCTATCCCTGAGCTCTGAAGGGTCAGGCCAAATTCTCCTTCACATGAAGGCGGGAGACAGAGGCCCAGAGGTGGCAGTGGGAAGACAAGCAGGCAGGCCCCCAGTCCAGCCTCCAGTCTGACAACCCCACCTACAGGCACGTGCCAGACGGGACCTAAGAGAGGGTCAGCCAGGGACTGGGGGTGACAGATGACACTGCTTGGGCCAAGGAGGCCCTCGCTGTGCCCTTCCACATGAGGCAGCTCAGGCAAGTGGAAGGAGGGCCCTGGCAGACGATGCCCATCCCAGGGGGCAGTGTGGGGCCACGTGACTTCTCACCTCCTCATCTTCCAGCAGGACCAAGCGCACAACGGTGATGTGGATGGGGTTCCCGATGCTGGGGTCATGAAACAGGCCGGCCACCTGCCCAAGAGATACGGGTCAGGCTGTCACCTTGGATACAGGATATGGGCAGCCTCTGCCCACCTCAAGGGGTGCACACCCAAGCTCACACAATGGGGAGCTCACCAGTGCATGCATCCCATACATGAACGTGCCCACACCTGTACACACACTTCCCCAACCAGCAACAGCAGAACCTGGGGAGGACGAGAGGGCCTCCCAGCACCTGGCCATTCCTGAGCACCAGTTTGGGATCCTATTCCCCAGCTCACACCTCCAAATGCTGGCTTGTTGGCCCATCTCAGGGCCCTAACCTGCCCTGGCTGGGACAGCCCTGCAGCCCCCTCCTGCCCTGAGGACACCAGGGCCAGCATCCCAGGAGTGAGCCCTCCCTTGAGGCGTGACCTGGGCACGGCCTGGGGGAGGGGTGGAGGCAGGCAGAGGCCCATCTTCCCTGGGGCTGAGAGCCATGGGGCCACGAGGGCAGGTGTGTGTGCCTCTCAGAGGCCCCCATAGCTACAAGCGCGGCTCCACACTCAGCCCCAAGACAGAAGGCCATCCCCAAAGATGGACAGTGTGCCAAGGTGCTGGGAAATGGGGGTTAAAGCTATCTGCTCTTTTAAAGCTCCCTCAGAACAAGAAAGGGGCCAGTCCACAACTGGGGACAGTTGTCAAGGTCCCAGCAGGCAGAGATGTCAGGACACACCAGTTGTGAGTTGGCTTCTAGCAATTCCATCAAGAAAAATAATATTCAAATAGGAATGGACAAAACACACACTGTTAAGAGGGCAAAAAGCCCCTGATAACGGGGATGAATTATACTGTCAGAGCCCAAGGTCAGGAACGGTGAAGACAGTGATTTAACGTGTCTCTGTGCCCTCCATGCACGTGCTGGAGCTGGGAGCCCCTCTGCACTGCCTTCTTCCACCACATCAGCCAGTTCTGCCTCCTGAATTCTGTCCTCTAGCCCACCTGCAGCCTTGCACCCCAGTCATCTGTCTCTGAAATGCAAACCCAATCACCCTATGCCCTTGCTTAAAGCAATGAGTGGGTCTTCACTACCCACACATAAGGCATACAGGCCTGTGCGGCATACAGGCCTGTGCGGCATACAGGCCTGTGTGGTCTGGCCCCTGCCCACCTCTATGGCCTCACTCCCCTCCTCAAACCCCCTCACTCCTGGCTCCGACCACGCTGGCTTTCTCTCAGAATCCCATGATCCTTCCTACCACAGGGCCTTTGCAGATGCTGTGCCCTCAGCCTGGAACACCTTCCCAAGTTATCTCTCACCCTCTCTGAGCTCTCACCCCTCCATCATGTCTTTTGGGGAGCTTTATTCTACCCGACACTCCCAAACCACCATGAACTTGTCCTTCCTAGTACCCCCTCCATCACACCTTCATATTCATCAGGGTGACGGCTTCATTAACGTCTCTCTCCCATTCCAGACCATAAGCTCCATGAGGGCAATGTCTGTGTGGACTCCCTCTTACAGCCCCAGTGATCTGTCCAGTACCTGGCACATGATGGACTCAAGAAACAGTTGTGGAATGAATGAATCTTGAGCACTTGCTAAGTTTTTCCAACGCGTTATTTCATTAAAAAAAAAAAAAAAAAAAAAAACAGTGAAAAATGAAAAGAGTACCCCGGAGAGAGTCAGATTAAAAGAATAAGTCTTTCCTAGTCGACATGCAGGTGGAGCCCAGAGGAGCCCCTGAGGGTCTGCTAAGACCTGTCCCAACAACTAGCCCAGCCCATATCCTGAGTTAGCGCTGGGATAGCTTCCTGTCACCACAAAGCCCCACCCCCAGCATATATAACACCTCTCACTGTCCCCCAAGAAGTATGGAGGTGAAACAGATGCTGGGAGGGACTGGAGGGTGGCAGAATCATTACTTGTTGACCAGATCAACCAATGAGTGTCTGTTTATGGCCTGAGGTCAGTGTGGTTGTCTGGATAAACAATACCTAGGGAAGACAAGCCCTGCTCTGGTGCAGGCCTGGAGAGCAAGCCAGGGTGGGCAGTATTCATGAGAGTGAGATCTGGGGGTTACAGGTGACCACAACCTCCCAATGAGCTGACAGTATGACATGAGCCGCTCAAAAAGGGCCTGTGACCTCAGAGGACATGAATAGAATTGAGGGCGCAAAGTTGGGTGGGGGGGACCTCTCTTGCTATGCTTGGAAGAGACCCACCTGAGCTCCCGGGCTCAGACCTGGGTCTGGCACAGAGAGGACACTGACAGATTGGAACCTGCAGGAGGCCCTGGTGAAGAGGAGTGAGCTGTCCTGAAGGTGGCTGTGGGGCCAAAGGGCAGACGCTAAAGCAGCCACCAAAGCAGCAGTAACACTGCCCGAGCCCAGCACACACAGTCCTCATGCTGGGAGCGTCACATGCCTCATCTCACTTAACCTTCTTACTTCTCAGGCAGGCATAACCATCCCCACCTTACAGATGGAGTAACGAGGCTCAAAGAGAGGCTGAATAGGGGATCAGAACCCAGATCTGACTGCATCAAAGTTTCTGCTCTTACTTCTTAAGTTTGGAAAGCGCTGCCTGCCTCCTCTCTGAGGGATTCTCAATGCCTATAGCTTTGGAGGCTCTGAGAAGTCCTGCAGTAAAGTCTGTGTTCCTTTTTTTTTAACCCTGCGTTGCCAAACTTTTTCAACAGCACAATCTTTCTTCACAGAACACCTGTAGCATCCCTTGGAACAAGTAGCATCCCTTGGAACAAGTACTCCCTGGAATATTCTTTGAGAAATGCTACAATGAAGTACAGCTTCCCCAGCATGGGATCCTACTCTTATGCATCCATCACCTCATCCTTGGTACAGAGCTGGCACTCATCACATCAGCGTTACAGAACCGCTCCAGAGGGAAAAGAGGGTAAGTTCTCCCCAGCCACACCACCCTGTTCCCCCATCCTTCCAGCACACTCTGGCCACCACAGCTACCCAGCTGTCCCTCTCTGGGGCAGGCTGAGGGACAGAGAGGACAGAGTGGGACTCTGGAAGCAGATACATCTGACCTCCGGTCCCAGCTCTGCCACTCACTAGCTGTGCGACCTTGAGCAAGCCCCTTGGCCTCGCTGAACCTTTGTTCCTTCAACTGTGAAACGGGGCTGAGGCTTAGATGAGGCAGTGAGTGTGGAGCACTGGACAAGCAGCAGGTGTTCGGAAGGTTCCAGCCCTAACACACGGTCCAGCCCTCCTCGGAGGCCGGCTGCATGCCCGCCCATGCCCCTGCCATCTCCTGGAGTCTCCCTATCAGGTATCTAGCACTGTTAGGCTCATAGGTGCCCCGACTCTGTCCTGATCAATGCTGGACTTGCCAACTTGGGAAAACCCGATACTGTCCAGAGCAGGTGACTGTGAGAGCCAGACCCTCCCTCCTCCAGGGTGGGGCTCACAACGTAAATGTGTGCGTCCTGTGAGCCTGGACAGGAAGGCAAGAAGGGGCCCAAATCCTTGACCCCTGGCACACAGGGGATGTCACAGGGGAGCCTGGAGGGCTCAGTACCTGCCCACATGGAACACTCAGAAAAAATGAGGCAAATAAACCCAGCTAACCATTGGTGGCTCCAGCCAAGCTCCTGGGCCTCCTTCAGGCTGAGCCCCTGAGTGGAGGATCTCATGGCCTGGGAACCTGACCTTGCCCACCCCGAGCCCAGAAGCCAGGCCCCGCTGTCCAGCAACAGTCCCTCCTGAACCCTGGTCTTTAGTGGTTTGTCTCCCTGGGCAGACAAGGCTAAATAGAAGCTTGGCTGGGTCTTAGAGCCCTCAAGTGCCAGGCAGAAGGCTATGGCCTTTATTCCATAAGGAGGAGGGAGCCAACATGGCTGGCCAAGTCGGGCAGGAACTGGCCCGGAGCTGAGCTTGCCAATGCAGACTGAAGTAGTGGGGGCATGGTGGCCACAGACGGCGCCCCTTTCTTTCTCTGACCCCAGGCTTCATGGAGATAAAAGGGGTGGCCAGACCTTCGATGATCCAGAGCGCACTTCCTTTAATGTTGCAGGGGGTGTGAGGCTGGCACGGGTGGAAGTCACAGCACATGACACTGGCCACATCAGCTGCAGAGCACACTGTACTGAGAACCTCACCTGTTCTCAGTCACCCAGTCCAGGAGGAAAACAGTGTTGTTCAGTGGGTGGCCTGCTAAGAATGCCAAAGGCAGAGATCTTTTCTCCCAGGCCCTGAGGCCTCCCATCTGCACACCCAGGGCAGCAGCAGGGAGGGACTGGTTGGCACTACAGGAGCAGGAATCACTAGCTCCAGCCTGCCACGGTGCCCCAGGTGGGACCTGGGAGACCTAGGCTCCTGTTCAGCTCTGTCTTGCCTCGCTTGTGACCTGGGCACGTCACTCACCCTCCCGGGGCCTAGTTATCTCAACTGTCCCATGGCATCAAGAGCGGTATGACAACGCTGTAAGGTACTATTGTCATCCCCAGTTCACAGGTGGACAAGCTGAGGCTAAGACAGGTAATGTGGCTTGCCCAAGGTCACCGGCTAGTAGAACACAGAACTGTACAGATCCTTCTAACTCTGCTGCGTGCTGATGTCTCCGGCAGGGGCTGGTCTGCTTGGTCATTTCCGTGTCCCCAGCGACCAGCACAGGTCCCGGCACAGAGGAGGGAGGTTTGTTCAGAGTGGTGTGGATGGGTCAACCAGTCTACGAGCTCCCTCAGCCTCCCCTCCCCCAGCTCTGGTCCTGGCAGGGGGTGGAGGCTGCTGAGCCAATGGGGTGGAATGACACTCAGTGGTGTCCTCACAGCAGCCCCAAAGGCCCCACCTCTGCCCAGGCTCTCTCCTAGTGACTCCCTGCGGGGCCTCCCATCCCCTCCTGGACTTAGGAGCTGGAAGCTTATACCTCCTGCTTGGGGCCTGGGGTACACCCACCCTCTGTACCTCAACACCACCATCCCCTGGCAGCCCTCGCCGCCCCCCACGCACCGCCCGCAGCAGCCTCACCATGTTCATGATGGTCAGCACGTAGCTCTCGACGTTTGGCTGCCCGTGGTACTCCACCATTTTAGCATCGGCTACCACCAGGGTCTCCACCCACTTCTCTTTGCTGACCGAACGCTGGTGTAGACGCCTCGGCCGCTGCCGCCGCCACTGCTGCCGCTGCTCCCAACGCTCCCGCCGGGGCTCCAGCTCCGGGGACTCTGTGGGCCCCAGACGGGCTGTGGGTTAGCTGCCAGTAGACTGGCCCAGGGCACACGTCTCAAGGGCCTTTCCCCAGTGAGCTCTCTCTGGGTCAGTGGGAACAGTGCTGGGATCAGAGGCAAAAGGCCTGGACTCCCGTCATGGCTTTGCCCCAGACCTGTGCTGTGTGACCCTGACCTGGTCACTTCCCTTCTCTGATCCTGGGGGATGCCTGACTATAAATAGATAAGTTGATCAGCCTCACAGAGTGACTTCGGGGGGCTAATGAAATGGTGGATATGAACACAGTAAAGCACTGTGTCCGTGAGGCGAGCTCCTAAGCCCCTATCTCCCCACACTGATCCCTCCCTCGCTGAGGGGTAAGTACATCCCAGCATATGCAGATCCCCGGCCTAACCCCCAGCCTGGGGAGGCTGACCAAGACCCCAACCAGCTGACCCCACTGGGGACCTGCCCCACTGACCCAGGCTGCCCCCAGATCAGAAGAGGAAGCACATTTATGAAGCTGGGGAAACTGAGGGTGAGAAGCATGCCTCTTTGGTTATCTGTTCCAGCAAAGAGAGTCCCTGAGCTGTGGGCAGCTTGTGAAGTTGGAGCAGTCCCCAAACCCCAGCAGCCCTTAGCAGGCAGCTCCTTACAGAGACTGGCCAGCACTGACTGCGGCCACTCTGCAGAAGAGGTGCTGGGTGCCACACTCTAGGTCTCCAAAATGCAAGTCAGCTATCCTGGGCTGGGACCAGAGTGGGGAGGGGAGGGAGGTTCCTGGCTAGCTGTCCTGCTGGGGTTGGGTATGGCCCGGCCTCACCTGGACACTCGAATAGTTGGCACAGCTGGAGGTGCCCCAGGCAGTGAGTGGGGAGGGGCAGGGAGAGACAGAGACGGAGCCCTGAGGTGGGGAGACGGAGGAGCTGACAGTGAGAGGTGCCAGTCCAGGGCATGAGCGGGGGCAGGCCTGAGAGGCAGAGGCCTCTGGCACATTTGGAGGGTACAGGCTATGATGATGTGTCTGTCGTTCTGTGTCCCTTTGGTCTAAAAGGAGCTGGGCATGGAGGTGTTGACAGAGGTTTCTAGAAGGCCCCTCCATGCCCCCAGACCCATCCCCTCCCCCAGAGCTGGTAGCAGAGAAACATACCTTTCACCCCACAGGTGCCTGGAGCCCTGGGGTCCCCCGGCTCTGCCCACCTCTCAGGGGCTTGGCGCTTGTATACCACGTGTGGCTGGGCACGGCCAGGGCGGGCTGGGACACCATCCAGGGGCTCAATGAAGTAGTCCTCGTTGGAGAGCTGGAACACACCTTTCTGGGAAAGAAGCACCAGGGTCACTTGGGGAGGGCTGGCATTCAGCTGCTCTTCCCACCCATCCCAGAGGCCTGTCCTGCCCAGCGGAGCCCACCACCCCAACTGACCCTGATACACTGTGCTTTCCTCCCTCTGGGCCTCTGTTCACTTTGTACCCTTTGCCTGGAATGTCCTTCCTTACAGCTCCACCCAGCCAAAGGCTTCTAGGCTAAGCTCAGGAGCCACCAGCCTAGCAAGCTGCTCCCACCCTGCTCCTTAGCCCATAAGAAGCAAGAAGTGGGTCTGCATCTCCTGCATCCCCAAAGAAAAGCAGGAATTACAATTAAAAGCTTAACATCAAGAAGGAAAAAAAAAGTCCTGGGGATGTAATGTACAGCATGGTGACTACAGTTAATACTGTATTGTGTATTTGGAAGTTGCAAAGAAAGATCTTAAAAGTTCTCATCACAAGAAAAAAAACTATATGTACATAAATTTGTAACTAGACTTATTGTGATCATTTCACAACACATAGGTGTCAAATTGTTGTCTGAAACTAATATTTCAATGATATCTCAATAAAAAGAAAGAAATTTGATCACAGAAAGAAAGAAAGAAAGAAAGAAAGAAAGAAAGAAAGAAAGAAAGAAATGGGTCTGCTTCCGAATCTAACGAGATGTCCACTGCCACGAGGACATCCTCGTCCCTGGTCCCAGGGTCTGCCAGGGAAGGAAAGCTGGCAGGGATGTCTTGGTCATGTCCGCTGGTATTCAGAGAGGCCAGAGGAAGGAGGGGCCTTGGTAGGTATCTTTGAGCAGTCCACCACCTCCTGGGGAAGCTCAGGACTCCAACACGGAAGAAGGTTTTACTCCCTTGGACCTCCCTCACTGGCTCCAAGTCGGCCAGTTGCGTCACTCAGGGCCAGAGAACCTGGAGCGCTAGACAGTGCATCATCAGCGCTAGGGGCTGGAGGCCTGGGTTGAATGCAGACTCCACCACTGGATACCCGGGTGACCTTGGGCAAGTTCTCTGAGCCTGCTTCCTCATTTGTAAAGTGGGAATGATGCACCTGTCGCTCAGGCTCAACAAGATTAATCAACTATATGGAAAGGGAGGGGCACAGACTGGGTAAATGAGAGACTTTCCCAGGCATATGGGCTCTCAGAGGCCCGGATACCCTAGAGCCTGTGAGGTGGGCTGTATTAGGCCCTGCCCTGCCACAGCCCATGGCTTTTCCTGAGCAATCTGAGCTGAGGTTCCCCCCCACCAACAGGGGATGGCTGAGAATGTGCAACCCTTCAACTCCTCCCACACCCCACGCTTGGGAGCTGGGAGCAGAAAGGGGCCCTATCCTGCGTGGAGTGGAGCTGCTCTAACTGGGCACTCAAGCAGAGGGGGGCAATGAGGGCTGCAGGCAGTAGCCAGCATTACCTCAACCCAGAAAAACCTGGAGGTTGAGGCCTGCTCTCATCACCCCCTGAGGCAAGGTAAAGGTGAGGAAGCCTGTCCTGGAGAATAGCAGCCTAAAGGGTGGGGGGCGCAGAGGGAAACAAAGTCATAACTGATTCCCCAAAGAAGAGGGATTCAGCTGCTTTCTAAGTTAGTCTACACACACCACAAACAGTGGTTCTCAAAGTGGGGTGTCTGGACCTGCAGCTTCAACAGTATCTGAGAAATTGCCAGAAATTCAGATTTTGCTACCCCCCCCCCCCCGCAAGGTACACTGGGTTTTTAACAAGGCCTGGGTGACTCTGGCTCGCATTAAAGTTTGAGAACTGCTAGAGAACAAAGAGGCCTGCGTTGTCCACCCCATTTTACAGGTGTGAATACTGAGGCTGGGAGAGGAAAAGCCAACAGGCCGAAGTTAGCAGCAGGTTCGTGGCCAGGCCGGGGGCAGCCCTGCGTCCCGCCAGTGCACCCTGCGCACACTCACCAGGCCGTCGCAGGCGCTGATGGCTGCCAGGCCGCCCTCGAGCTCAGGGTCCTGCACCTCGCCGAGCAGGTGGCAGGCGGGGGCGTGGGCCCGGATGTGCGCGCGGCCCAGGCCGCCGCGCCGCCTAGTCTCGCTCACGAAGCCGGGCGCCAGCAGGTGCGAATTGGCTGTCAGGTTGAAGCGCAGCTCCCGGCCGCGGTACTGCAGCTCGTAGAAGGCGGGCGCGGCGGGGCGCGCGGACACGTCCCTCTTACGCAGCGCGCGCGGCCACAGCTCGTAGGACAGGAAGGAGCCCCCCGCGTCCACGCGCACCGGGTGCACGATGTCCAACGCTGCCCGGCCCTCGGCGGTGTGCTCTGCAGAGAGAAGAGCCGGACCGGAGTGGGGAGCGGCCGAAAGGGCGGCTGAAGTCTGAGCGCCAGGACTCAAACACCCACCACCTGTGCTATTTCACCTCTCCGTGCTTCGATGGCTCCATCTAGGTTATCGGGATAACCTCTTAACAGGTTTCCCTGCTTCCGCGATTGCCCGTGTGGCATCCCTCTCCCCTAGTCTTCTTTCAGCGTAGCAGTCACAGGGATTCGTTCCAAATCAGTCAGATCATGGCCCTCCTCTGCTGCAAACCCTGCAGTGGCCTCCAGCTCACACACAGCAGGAGATAGAGTTATGGCGATGGTCTGTGAGGCTTTAGGCAAGGTTACCGCTCCAATCTCATCTCTGCTACACTTCCCGAGTTCCCTCCCCTCGGCCACTGGCCTCCTTGCTGTTCCTCAGTCAGACATGCTCCTGCCTCAGGATTTCGCTTTGCTATTCCCTCCACCGGGAACACGCGAACCTCAGTGTTCCATCTGACTAAACCCCTCACTTCTTTTCAAGTCCTTCTTCAAAGCTCTCCTCGCTTTATTTTAAAACTGCAACTCCCTGGCTCTCCCTATTCCCCCTTCCCTGCTTTATTTTTCCCCATAGCACTTCTGACATACTGTATCACTTAACATTTTCATTCTTTTTCCTATTTTTCTTTCTCCATCTCCTCCCAGTGCGAACTCTAGGAGGGCAAGAATCTTCATAGTCTTTGCTGAAGAGTTTAAGTGCCAGAGTATCTGGAAACTAGTAGTTTCTCAGTAAATGTTTGTGTACAATCTGTAGAATGGGGATAATTACTTACACTTTGGGAGCTGAGGATTAAATGAACTGAACTGCTCCACATATAGCCTGGCCCACTGACTGAACATGATGGCAAGTATGATTAGTATGACTATTAGCCTGATGGATTTTTTTTTAAGTGCCCGAGGGTTCTGCACACATCTCCAGGTCTCCTGAGATGGGGAGTCAGAGAAGGACCACCCAGGTAGGGCCCCCTAGCCCCTCATCACTACCACTTCGGCGGAGCAGCTCTAGTTTATTTCTTTCACATTTAAGAGTTTGAATGAAAATGTTCCAGGGCTGCAAAACTTCTGCTCAGGCCCTTGCCATTTGCAGAATCCTCTCATAGTCAGTCTGCTTGGATTTCCCAGTAAGGCTTCATTCTTAACCTTTTTTTGCCATGGACTCCTTCTCAGAAAAATGTTTTTAAATGTATAAGAATAATATACCAAGGAAATTGATTATATTGAAATACAGTTGTCAAAATAATTTAAAAAGTAGATGTGAAATTATGTGCTCCTTTACTAATGCACTAAACAAGATCTAATGGCAAATTTAACAACTATGGTGATTTAGAAGTAGTGATAAATGTCAACCTTATTTCAAGATACCTGCAACTGTATTGAGATAAAATATTTTGCTTTTCCTATTGGTAGCAAAATCACAGATACTGCCAACGCTATTGTGATTTGTTGCTAATATTTATAATTGAAGGAAATGCTACATTTCACTTCAAGGTTACAAAAATTAAAGATGTAATATATTCCCATCCAAGGTCATGGATCCTCTGAATTCTACCCAGGTCTCTATGGCTGCAGATCCAGGTTAGGACACCTGCGGTAGAGTCCCCAGATTGTTTCTGGAGAATGCAAAGAGACATTCAGAGAAGTGCAGAGACTGGCTTAAAGCCACACAGCGAGAGTAATAAAGTCTCCCAAATGGCTTCAATCTCTCAGTAACATCGTTCTACATTCAGCAGTCCGTCCCTTGCTGGGCCTCAGTTTCCCCTTCGCCAGCGTAAGGAGTTGGACCAGATCAAGTTTTTCAAACTATTTTGGCCACCAGACCTAGTCTTCAAAAGAAATCTCATGGGGACACATACACACATAAGAGCAGCACTGCTGGGGGTGGGCGGGAACCCCAGGGCTGGTGTTCTTGTTCCCCCTTTTCCTTCTCTGCAGTTCCCAGGCTCTGAGGTACAGGTAGGAAACTGGCCCATGTGAAGTGTCTCCCAGCTTCAGGTCCTGCCCAGATCAACTGGCTTTATGCTCAGCTCCTGGGATCCTGGCTGCTCGTGACAATAACCCCTCGAGGCCACAAGAATGCCTGAGTGCCCTGCAGCTGTCCCACAGGGCTCTCTGTGTGGCCACTGCTGGGGCTGGAAGGGAAGCCAAGCCCAGCCTGAAGCTCCATCCAGGCCAGGCCGCAGAAACCCAAACTGCCCTGCAATCTGTCTCCTGTCAAACCACGTGTAAAGCGCCCTGCACACGCCAGTGGTGTGCCCCCCTGCTGAGGACATCCCCCGCGGCCCACAACTGCCCCAGCAGGCCAGCCATCAGGGCATGGTCCTCTAAGAGCATGCTCGAGCGAGGCAGGGTAGGCTGGGCTGACTTGCCGTGTGGCTCTGGACAAATTTTCCCTGTCTCTGCGTTTCAGGAAGGCACCAGTGCAAGGATTTTCCAGACATCTCAGATGAGAATTTGTTAAAAACAAATTCCCAGGCCCTGCCCCAGACCCACTGAATCAGCATCTCCAGGAAACAGGACTGGGAAGCTGTGGGGTTTGTTAAACAAATTTTTTAACATCTTTATTGGAGTATAATTGCTTTACAATGGTGTGTTAGTTTCTGCTGTATAATAAAGTGAATCAGCTATACGTATACATATATCCCCATATCTCCTCCCTCTTGCGTCTCCCTCCCACCCTCCCTATCCCACCCCTCTAGGTGGTCACAAAGCACCGAGCTGATCTCCCTGTGCTATGCAGCTGCTTCCCACTAGCTATCTATTTTACATTTGGTAGTGTATATAAGTCCATGCCACTCTCTCACTTCGTCCCAGCTTCCCCTTCCCCCTCCCCGTGTCCTCAAGTCCATTGGAAGCTGTGTTTTTACCAAGAGCCTCAGGAGACTGTGATCATCAGGGAAGTTAGGAAATTCCTCACTGGAAGTGAACCTGGCTGAACATCGGCAGTACCTGGAGAGCTCTGAAAAACTGCAGCTGTGCAGGACCCAGCCCAGAGATTCCGATTCCATAGGTCCAGGGCTCTGAGGCCCCAGAATCTGTATTTTTTCCTGTATTTTTCTAAACCTTCTGGGGATTCTGTTGTAACCATTTCAGGGCTGGCATTTGAAAGCCACTGGGCTGGATAATTGAAGGAGACTTCTTGCTCTGACATCCTAATAAGGGCATTTGGGATGGCAACTCCACAACCACAGCCGGCAGACTTGTTTTTTTGTTTGTCAGTGTATTGACTTGGGGGGGGTGGCGTGGTTTGTTGGGCTGGCAAAAATGTTGGAAAGTATTTAATCAGTTGCTAGTGTTTAAAAAAATCACATAATTTTGTATAAAAATCTCCATTTTCAGCTTAAAGTCTTATCATCCATCCCTGTCAGGCCTAAATTCACACTTGTCAAAAGTGGCCCTTTAGAGAGGGCCTGTGCTCCCCCATCTGCCTCAGTCTCTACCACTCCCTATGGTGTTCTCAACACTGTAGCTAAATATAGCTTTGCCCTCAGCTTCACACTTGTCTTTCATTCAGTAAAGAACTGAATCTCTAACAAAAATGGGAAAACAAGGGGTGGGCCAAGAAGCCCCATGTTTCGAGAAAAATGTCTTCCCACCAGCCTTGTTATGTTACCTGCCTGGTCCATCCCTCAGAATAGAGAAATGGGTGCAGGGCACTCGTGATCCTTACCCCCCACACAGTGCTGAGAAGGTCCAAGAGAGGGGAGGGGATATCCCACAGATGGACGGGGATGAAGAAAATCTTCGTTAAAGGGGCACATGTGAAATGTCCCTTGACATACAGGTATGTATTTAAGCGTGAAGATGGGGAGGGCATCTTGGTGGTGGACACCATGTGGTAGACCCCCAGAGAAGTAGGAAAAAGCCAGGGGTGAGGGGAACAAGCAGTAAGAAGCTTGGCCCAGGTGTGTGTTTTGTGAAATGAGAGACAATGGAGTGACAAAATAATGCACTGTCAAAAGTATGGGCTTTAAACATAGGAAGACCCAGGTTCAGGTGCCCACTTGGCCACTTCATAGTTGTGTGGCCTAGACAGTCACTGAATCTTGCTGAGCCTCAGTTTCCTCAACTGCTCAGAGAATCCAGGTCAGAAAACTTAAGGAGGGTCACAGGGCAAATAGACAGAGAATAAGACAACAGCCACACTCCAAGGCTTTGTTTTAGATGAGTATTAACAGCAGTTCCCAGGGCATGAACCGTCACAGCCAACGCTGCTGAAGACAAGCTGAAGGTCTGGGAGTGCTGAGGCTAACCGGCCATGAAGTGCTCAGTATACCAGAAAAACGAAAGCTACATGGCATACTTCTAGGCAACAGCAGCGTCCTCAAACGTGTGTGGGTGCGAGAGGGGAGTATGTATGTGGCTGGGGAATCGGAACCACTGGGGAGAAATGGCTCCAAGAGCTCAACAGTGTCCCTGGGGAGGGATCCATGACCTCGGGGTCATGCGGTCCTGTTGACAATCCCTGCTCCAGACCTTGGGAAATTATTGCAAGACAGAAATTCAAGTGATTTATAAAGAAGCATCCTCTTAAGTTCAAAAATGTAATGGGGCTAAGTAGAAATATGCTGCAGGTGAAAGGCATTAGAATTAATGTGCTCTAGAGACAGAGTGCCTGGGTTTGAATTTGCAGCTCTGCCACCTACAGCTGTGAGGCCATGGGTAAATTACTCCACCACACAGTCTCGGTCCTTCCATCTGTAAAATGGGTATGATCATAATCGTACTTTGGTTGTGTAAGAATTCAATGAGTTAATACGTAAGTGCTTAGCACAGGAGATAACATATAGCAAATGTGAACTAAGTTATGACTGAAAATTAGCAAGAGAAGTTCTAAGGTATACTTAGCTATTTCTTGAAAAACCTGTTTTATCTCTTTGCCTAATGGTGTAATAAAATATTTTTTAATCAAAAATTTAAAAATACTTACAGGATGTTACCACTTTTACTGCAATGATTTTCATCTTCTTGTTTTGTTCTGCATTCATTTTCAATAGTCAATTTGTATCGTTTTGCCATTAAAATATTTTTAAATGAGGACAGAGTGAGTTAAAAAATAAACAACTCTTTCAACGTCTCCGACAGCTGACCCCTGGTAGCAACAGTGAAGCAACAGTGATGGCTGAACCTACCACCACCCAGTGCCAGCAAAGGGTAATTGCAGGTTCCAGTCTCTGGTTTGTGGGTGCGTCAGAGCTGAGCCAACAGAGCTAAATCTACAGCAGGATGGGAGCAGGGGCGCCGCGCGGTTTATGGCTGAGACTGTCCTGCCAGGGTGTGACCGCACGGACTTCCTGCCACAATGGGTGTTGAATACTTTGAATATCACCCCTAGGGGACACAACTGTCACTTTGGAGCTTTTCCCAAAGAAATGCCAACATGGTGTTTACTCTCACCTCCTTATCGAGTACCTGAGTTACAATCCAGCCCTTCAAATGACCCACAGTTCATGCCAAAGAGAAAAAATAACCAGGGGGGGTGTGTGTGTGTGTGTGTGTGTGACACACACACCCTCCTCCTTGAGTCTGTCCTCACTTGCCTCACTTGCACACACACATAGAGCTCACATGTGTGATACAGTGTTTTGATGGCCCCTGCTCCAGTCCCAGCAATCCTAACAAGTCCTTGGTTTGTCACATTTTCCTAAAAGTGAGCCCAAGATAAGTTCTCTGGCCTGAAAGAAGGTAGCATTCAGTGGGCAGGGGCCCTGGTCTACATCCCCCAGGCAAGTCCAAAGAAAATGACGAAGCTCAACAGCCTCAGGATCAGGCATCCTGATCGGGAGCAGACTGGGGAGAGCCCCATGCTACGTATCAATGGGAGTACTAGAGACAGACACTCACCTTGAAGGGGGACCCAGATTAGATAGGAGGGGTGCCTGCCTCGCTCCACCCCAAATGGCAGGTTCAAGTTACAGGACACACCAAGGACTCCCTGATCTTACTGGGTCTGCCTGGCAGATTAATAAAAATCACGGCCACCACGTGGTAGGCTCTCTGCTCTGTGCAAAACAATCACATTTAGCATCTCACTTAATTCTCACAAAAACCCTTGGAGGTAGGTACCATTATCCCCATTTAACAAAATGGGCAACCTCATACATGTGTCTGGTCTGCAGTAGAAGTAAAGGGGACCCTGACCACAGGGGACTCCCCCACCCCACGTTTCTCCCACAGCTGCCAGGGGGCCTGGACCCAAGTTCAGGCTCAGGGGCAGTTCCTTGGGGTAACCACTTTCCTGCTCCCTCATCTCCATCACCTGGTTCTTCCTCATGGGTCCCCAGCTCTGGACAGAAGGAAAACACAGGCTTTACCCAAGTAGCCCAGGAGTCCAAACCAGCAGGTCACTCTCCTCTCTGAACCTCTTTCCTCATTTATAAAAGGACTTTCCATCACACACCTTGCAGAGTTGTTGTGGAGCTGATGAGAAGTAAGAACTAGGGAGCCTGGCACATGGTATTTCTCATTAGATGTTTGCTCTATCCCCTACACATTGCTGCTAGATAGGGAGCCTCCCCACCTAAACCACTGCCTTCATCAGCTGCTCCCCTCAACGGCTCCCCCGACCTCTAAGATCTGGTTTAAATGTCCCCTACGTTCCGGCCCATATGCTTTTCTAGCCTCACAACCGCAATCCCTCTGCTGGGGAGGCAGGTCTCCCCCAGGCCCAGCACGCAGGCCTAATCTAGCCACCTCCCTCCACCAAGCCCGGCCGGGATGCACCCCCACCCCCAACACGCACCCTTCCAGCCCATCCAAAGTTCATCCATCCTTCCAGTCCCTCCAAGCTCAGGCCCCTCCTCTCCTACAAAGCCTTCCCGTCTGCCTCGCCAGAACGGCTCTCCCCACTACTCGACCCGCCCCCATCAGACCAGGAGCTCCCTGAGGGGCAGGCCAGGGGTCCTCTACACCCTCTGTTCCTAAATTCCCAGGCCGTCTACTCCGGACGCTCCAGGAGCTCCGCGGCCCGGCGGTCGGCGGCGGACGGCGGCGGAGCAAGATTCTGGACACTGGCCAGAGGCTCGTCGGAGGCCAGCCGGCCGGGGCGGGGAGAGCCAAGCCCAGGGCTGGGGAAAGAAGCTCCTTCTCCCCGCTCCACTCCAGGCGCCTTCACACTTGGGGGAGGGGGAGGCAGGAAGCGCAAGGACCGCGGGAGACCCGGCCCGGGGAGCCGCCGAGGGCCGGTAGGCACCTAGAGGCGGTGGGTAGGGGCCGGGGCGGGAGCGCGGCGGGGGACCGCGTAGACCTGCGACCCCGAGACCTCGTCCGCAGCACCCTGGCCAGCCTGCTTTCCAGACGAGGCGCACTGAGGAGGGCGAGAAGCTGAATCCATCGCGTGTAAGCCACGCTCCGTCCAGTTCCTCCGACGAGAGATCCCCGGGAGAGTCAGACGCGCTCTGCGGTACCCGAGGTGGGGAAACTGGAGCCCGAAGAGCGTCTAAGGGGCTCTTTCCGGCTACAGGCAAGGTGGGTAACGGAGTCGGGGGCCAGGGAAGGCTCCCTGGAGGCGCGGTTTCGCGGCCCCAACCCCACCCCTGTCACTAACACCAGGGGACGCGACAGCTCCAGGCAGAACCTGGCGGGCACAGGGTCTTGCAGAGGTGAGAAGGGGCTAAACCGAGGCTGGGGAAGCGGGGAGGGGTGGCAGGGCCGGCCGGCCGGCCGGGGCAGGGCGACCACCCACCTGGTACAGATCCGTGGGCGCCGGGCGCCAGAGCGCAGAGGAACAGGAGGAGTGGGCGCAGCAGCAGCGCGGGGCTGCGGGGATTCGGGCCGCCGGGCATGGCCGGTGCCGGGCGGCCGCCGGGCGATCCCGCGCGCACACTCTTCGTCTCGTCCGCTCGCTGCCCGGTCCCGGGTCCGGCTCAGGACATGCCCGACCCGCGTGCAGCTCCCGGCGTCCCGGGCCCGTACTCCGGCCCGGCGGGCGGCTACGCTCAGTCCGCTGGCAACAAAGGCTGCAGAGCCCGCCCCCTCGGCCGGCAGCGGAGGCAAAGAAAAGACCGGAGAGTGAGAAAGAGAGAAAGAAAGAAAGGGAGGGAGGGAGGGAGAGAAGTCGCCGGCCCCCGCCCCGCCCCTCGGGCTCCTTCCCCCGCCCCCGGCCCGCCCTTCAGCTCCGGCTCGGCCTCGCCCCGCCCTGGCCCCGCCCTCGCGGGCCACTCGGGGCCGGTGCCGGCGGCCCACCGCTCTAGGGCGGAGCTGGGGCAGGGAGCTGGTAGCGCCCCCAGACGGCCGCTTGGCCGCCCACCGGGCCGAGGGCGCCCTCTGGCGGTGGAGCCGAGCAGGCCCCTCCCGACCTGAGCCCCCCAAGGCCCCCCAAAGAATCTGGAATTTCTGGAATTTCTGCCTTGTCCCTAAACTGTGCTCGAGAAGGCGCCCTCCGGTGTGCTCCCTGGGCTAGGCAGGCCTGCCCTTCTGAGGAAAAGGGACACGGAGGCCTCCCGAGGGTCCAGGGTCTCGAAAGCCAGGTGGAGAGAGAGGCCCAGACTCTTCCCAAGTGGGCAGCTGTTTCCCACGAGGGGCGGGGTCTCTCAATTCCTCATGTCCAGACTCCTTTCCAAGTGTGTTTGCCTGGAGGGAAGCAAAGCATTCGGCCCACGGGCTGGAGCCCACAGACTCTCAGCAGGGGCCCCCTGGGAGCTTGGAGGCCAGCCAACCCCAGCCTCACATCCTCCGCTGCAAACACAGGCCATCTGTCCTTCCGTGGCCGCAGCCCTGATCCTGGCTTCCTGCTCCCTCCCCCGATGCTCCCAGGAGCCCCCGCCCCTGTCAAGGAGCACTCCCACCCTCCACCTCCTGCTTCACTAAACCTGGTCGACCTCTTGTTCCTCAGGACAGTGGTGGCCCGCTTTCTTCCCCTGGCCAGCCTTTGTGTAGCCACCCCCCTGCCTTCTGCTGCCCACATACCTCCTCCCTGTTCAATCTCACATGCACTTCCCCTCATTCCTGGAAGCTCCCTCTGGCTCCTTCACCCCAAGCCCTGCTGCCCTCCTGGGGGACCCATGCAGCATGTGGCTACGGAGTTCCTTGACCTCCTCATCTCTAATGACCCTTCCCTGCACTTTAGCCACCAGCCCTCACCGCCACAGCCTGGACTACGTCATCCCCACCTGCCCACTCTGAAATCTGAAGATCAGATGCCCCACTCTCACACCACACCCTGATGTCTTTCCCACCCTCCCTGAACGTTCACAATCACACTACGTATTTTCCTTACTCGCCTCTTGTCACCTGCCTCTTCCCCCCACCTACCTGCCCCTCCTGGCTTCACCTACTTCCCTCCCTAGCTATACTCACTGCTCGACCCCCAGCCCCTACCCAACCACTTTCCGTTTCTCCCCTGCCCCTAACAGCAGTTGGCCTTGCTGCCAGTGACAGGGACAGTTCAGACCACCACATCCTGTCCCCCACACCCCCATCCTGTGCACCAAGCATCTGTAACTGGCACCCATGCATTTCCCCTCCCTCTGAATGCAATGGACCAGGCACCTTCCAGCGGTCAGAGACAAAGGCTTCCACCAGGCCTTTGTGCTCCCCTCCCCTCTCCTCGTCCTTCTCACCTAGGATCTTGCTCTAGGGGTTCCCCTCTTTCCTTGGTCTCCATTGGTTCCTGACCCTTAGTCTAAAAACATTCTGGTCTCCCTCCTATTAAAGATCGTGATTATACCCATCCATGAACAAGTGGTCCCTCTAGTTCCCACCGCACATCTCTGCTCCCTTTCTCAGTGTAACTTCTCCAGGGCGTTATCTAGATTTCTCCTCCTCCCATCTGCACCTCAGACTCACCCCCTCCACCATCTTCCACCCTGGTGCCAGAGCCATAGGACCCTTTTCAGTCCTTGTCACCTTGACCTGCCCGATGTATTCTAGAGGTGCCCTCCCCCTCCCCACTCCTCAACTCTACCCTCGTCTGCCTGGCAAACCTCCTCTTCACCCCACAGGTGTTGGGTATTCACGGGGGCCACAGCAGTGAATGAGAGGATCACAGTCTCTGGAACTCTCACTCTGGCGGAGAGCCACAGGCCACAAGCTAGTAGACAGGTATAAACAAGACCAGCTGCTGAGAGGGGCTATGAAGAAAATAATACTGGGAGGCTAGAGAGTCTACTTTCCAAGGGGTCAGTCAAGGAGGGCCTTCCTGAAGAGGTGACATTTACCAGGCATGTGAAGGTAAAAGGGAAGAGATGGGCACACACTTGGTGCATCTGAGACCTGTCCTTTCAGGCTCAGCTTATATGTTACCTCTCCCAGCAAGTCTTCCCGCACTCCCTTCTCAGGGTCCCCAGAGCACCCTTTGCCACCCCCATCATGGCACGAATCACACTGCACTGCTCTTGTCTGTTTATGTGTCTGTCCACCCCACCACGCTGTGAGACTCTCAGGCCATGTCTTCTTTCTTTTGTGATCCCAGCCCCCAGCACAGTAAGCCCCAAAGATGGAGAGGATCTGGGGAGGGGACACACAGTCCTCCCCGGCCAGCACCACAACCTGCTGTCCTCGATCCTTTGGTGAGCCGCCAGGGCCAAACACAGAGTAGAGGATTTTCTGAAAGGCAGCCTAGAAGTTTGTGTTTTCAAACGCATCAGCTGACAACAGTCCTCACCTGTTTCCATTTGCGTCCCAGGTCCTGGCCTTTACTCTGTTCACACCCTGCTGGGCTGCCTTCATTTTAAGCCTCCTCGGGAGCCATAGTGGACAAGACAGGATACAAAAGAATGCGAGGTTTAGTCCTGCCCTCATGACACAAATAACAATCCAACCGGAAAAATAAGGCCAGCCAGCTCCAAATTTGGGAGGTAAAGTGTACATTTTGAACAAAGCCAGAGATTTGATATTTCAACATGTAATTAACCAGAATGTCAAGTATCCGATTAGAGTTTCCCCCTGCCAAATCTTGTTAGAAGTATTTCGTTTATTTTTTAAATGATTGTTATGCTATGTAGCCCAACATCTCCAGTAAGATTTAACTTAGCTAAAACACTCCAGAAACTGATCAAACTAAATAAGAAACTAAATTCATTCTGCTTCTATATATCCACTTATATATTAATAGATGGCTTAAAAAGATGCAAGTACAGTAGAGCACTGTATATTTAAAATCATAAATGAATAGATAACAATGAAAAAGTGAGGTATATAATTTTTTAAAATACTATAAAACCTCTTTGGGCCTCACCTTTCTTATCTGTCTAACGGAGACAGTGATTCCCACTCCCCATTTCACAGTTTTCTAGAGCAAGTGGTTCTCAACCAGGGGTGATTTTGCCTCCACGGAATTTTGCAATGTCTGGAGGCATGTTTTTGGTCATCACAACTCTGGGAAGGGTGCTATTGGCAACGGGTGGGTAGAGGCCAGGGATGCTGCTAAACATCCCACAGTGGACAAGTCAGCTCCCCCCAACAACAAAGAATTATCCAGCCCCAAATGTCAATAGCGCCAAGGTTGAGAAACTCTGGTCTAGACGATTAAATAGTCCGAAGGCAGGCACTTGGCAGAGTAAAAGCCCTTTTGTTTTAGTATTTTATTTTGCATTTTTTGGTAAGGCAAGCACAGGATAAACGTTCAAACTTTATAAACAGTGAAAAGTAACTCTTCCCTCCCAAAGCTGACCCCTAGTCCCTCCGTGCTCCTTCCCAGGGGCCATCACCGTTTCTGTTTCTCCTGAATCCTTCTAGAAAAATTCTATGCAAACACAAAGTTACATTGTACACGCATGGTGGCACAGATACACTCTGTACCTGGCTTTTTTCATTTAACAGTATAGCTCAGAGATGGAAGCTGGGCCAGCATCCTTACTTATGGACCTGCCGCGGTCTTTTAATAGCATGTGGCACATCAACCAGAATGTAAGCTCCATGGGGGCAGGAAATCTTTGTTTTGCTCACTAATGTATCCTAGGCACTTAGAACAATCACTGGCATATAATACACGTTCAGTAGATATTTTCAATTATTCATATAAATGTTGGATGGTTGACATTCCATTATGTGTATACGCCATTATACCCATCTCCTACTGGTGGGTATTTAGATTGTTTCTGATCTCTTGCTGTGACTATCCTCTGTGCATATGGGTGAGTACATCTGTAGGATAAAGTCCTGGAACTGGGATTGCTGTCAAGGGCATGTGCAGATTAAGGGCATTATTTTTGCAAGAACTGCGAAAATAATTTTAAATGCTAATTTAGGGTACAGATTTCTAAACAGGGATGCCCCAAAAAAAGCCCCCTCTGTGGGACAGGAACTGGCCTAAGAGCTGGTCTTGGAAATGCATAAAATGATTGACTTGGAAGGGGATGATGAGCTGCCACCATGGGCCTGATTAGCCATTGTTCTGGAAGCCCTGGAGACATGGGTGTTCTCAATATATTCCCATACTTTGAAACACTGCGGCCTTTGCCTGCCAACTACCCAGCCTTAGGAGGGGTGCCTGCCCCTACACTGCCATGAGGGACAACACCACAGGACTCATGGACATCATCCACATGGAGATTTCAGAGCTGTCAGTCAGCTCAGGGGATAAAGGTCCAAGATTGGCTTCCACTGTCTCACCAGCAGCCATCTGGGCAGTGAGAATGATGATTAGACAGAGGCTAATTGTGATATTGAATGAGCGCTGTACCCCATGTGTTGGCACTATGCTTTACACGCAGTGTCTCACGTAATCCTCCTCCCAACATGAAGTGGACACTATTATTATCTTCATTTTACAGATGGAGAAACTGAAGAACGGAGAGGTTAGGCAGTTTGCTGAAGGTCCCAGCACCCAAGTTCCTGAGCACTACACGCCTCTGCCTCCCAGATTGCCAGTTTCAGCTTCTATGCATCAAAGGATCTGTTCCTCCCCGGCTCCTTCTTTGGGAGTTGTTTCTAAGTCTGTCGGACAGCTAGATGTGTGGGAAATGGGCCACTTACCCTTCACTAGGGATTCACCATGGCTTTCATTTAGGAAAACCTCCCAAGTGACAAGTGCCAAGAGCCATGCTGATTTCCAAAGGGACCCTTAAGAATGCCCATCACATTATTCCCTGCAGTCAAATCTTGTCTTCACATCTAGTCCATGAACTCCCGGAGGGCCAGGGTCCTAAGGGCCTGAAGACTAGTAGATCTCAGGGGAAGACTGTTGTGTGGGAGGCTGTGTCCCCAGCCTGACCCTGGCACAACCCTAACCATCCTTAGATCTCTTAATGCCCCATACTCAGTAGCCTGATGATTGCCTTGGTGGTTTGTTTAATATTTTTTAAATTTATTTTATTTTATTTTTTGGCCGTGTTGGGTCTTCGTCGCTGCATGCAGGCTTTCTCTAGTTGTGAGCAGGGGCTACTCTTCATTGCAGTGAGCGGGCTTCTCAGTTTGGTGGCTTCTCTTGTTGCGGAGCACGGGCTCTAGGCGTGCGGACTTCAGTAGTTGTGGCTCACGGCCTCTAGAGTGCAGGCTCCGTAGTTGTGGCGCACAGGCTTAGTTTCTCTGCGGCATGTGGGATCTTCGTGGACCAGGGCTCGAACCCATGTCCCCTGCATTGGCAGGAGGATTCTTAACCACTGTGCCACCAGGGAAGTCCACCCTCCCCCCGACCCTTTTATTTTTTAATTGTGTTTTTTTCTTCTTCTTCATGCTCTTGTTTCAGCAATGAGTGTTCCATATTCTTGTGTCTGGAAATAATTTGAAAACTTTTTATGCTTTTCTACTGTATTTATTGAGTGTTTGGGAGCTCTTTCTGTTCATTATTTATCCTGTAACAATTTTTTTCACGTATTTTTATTAACTTTTGTAAAGAAAATACTTGTTTCAACATCTAAAAATCAGAATCTTTGCTGGTAATAAGATCCTGGATAAAATAAATTACATGGGTCATTTTTCTTTTTCTCTTTTTTAATCAACAAATCACTTCACTCCTTTATTTATCCAACAAATTCTCACTTGTGCTGCCTGAAGTGGAGCTTGAATGAATAAAAACAGCATGAAATTTATTCTGAAATTGCTATTGCCAACATTAAAAATGGAATTGGTTATATAATTTGGGGGTTGGGAAGGATATTTTAAAGATGAAATCAATAGCAAAATATGTAGGAAAAATAGTTAATAGATGTGCCTACATGAAAAGCAAACATTTCTCCATACTATAAAATTCCCTAAATCCAACATCAAAAATTAAGAGACCTAGCGAGATCAGAGAAAATGATCAAATAAATGATACAAGAATCTTTCTCAGAACTGAAGCACATGAGTTTCTAGATTGAAAGAGCTTACTGGCATCCACCACAATGGATTAAAAAGACCCACACCAAGACACAATATCTTGACGTACCAGAACTTGTAGGAACTAGAGAAAATTGTTTCCAGAGTTTCCAGAGACAGGGAGAAAATGGTCACAAAGACTCTATAATCAGAATGGCACCAGAATGCTCTACAGCAACCCTATAAGCTAGAAGCCAACAGAGCAATGCCTTCAAAATTCTGAGGAAAGTGGTTTCCAACAGAGAACTCAATTCTCAGACTCTCAATCAAGTGTGAAGGTAGAATAAGGTCATTTTAAGATATGGAGGGTCTCAAAACATTTACCTTCTATGCTGTTTTTCTCAGAAAGTTACTGGAGGATGTGCCCCACCAAAATGAGGAGGTAAGCTATAAGAAAGACCTGGGAACTAGGAAACAGGTGATCCAACACAAATGTAAGGTAAAGGGAGTCTCAAAAATAATAGTAAAGGAAAATTTCAGAATCACAAGGCCAAGAGAGTCACCAGTCCACAGTAGAAGTCAGAGATGCAGAAGGGAGGTCTCAAAAGAAATGAACAAAAACTGAAGAAATATAAGTTACCTGATGTATGTACAAGAACCCACAAAGGCCTAATTGCTAACTATCTGAATGACCGATCCCAACACTCAGTGGTAAAGATAAGACCCACAGGCTTGGCTAAGCTTAGCTACCACTCTGGGCTGGCTGGGTTCAGGATCTAGAGATGTTTTCAAGGTGAGCTCCACACAGTGATGGAGTGGGTGACAGACTCTGCAGTCGGCTTAGTTGGGTTTAAGTCCCAGCTCTGCCTAGAACTAGCTGCATGCCTTTGGGCAAATTGCTTGATCCTTCTGAGCTTTATAACCTTAGTAAATAAGAGATTTAAACAATGATCCATGATATTGCGAAGATTTATTAAGATGATACATGTGAAAGTGCTTTGTAAACTGGTGTTCGTCACGGTGGAAGTTATCCAGCAACCGCTGCCAACCCAATTCACTAAAACTTTGCCATTTGCTGTGAATGTTTGTGTCCCTCCAAAATTCATGTTTTGAAATCCTAACCCCCAAAGGTGACGGTGTTAGGAGGTAGGGCCTTTGGGAGGTCATTAGGTCATGAGATTGGAGCCCTCATGAATGGGCTTCATAAAAGAGGTCCCAGAGAGCTCCCTCGCCCCTTCCACCACGTGAAGATACAATCCCAATGGGAAGTCTGCCACCTGGAATAAGGCCCTCACCTGACCATGTTAGCACCTTGATCTTAGGCTTCTAGCTTCCAGAGCTGTGAGAAATACATTTCTGTTGTTTATAAAACACCCAGTCTGTGACATTTTGTTTTAGCAGCCCTACTGGGCAAAGACAGCCAATCTCTTGGGAAAATATACAGACTACTGCCCAAGGCATGCTGATCTCTTGCTACTGGTAAAGTACAATTTCCCACCCTATATCAAGTGTGGTCCTTTGGACGAACAGCACAGGCATCACCTGAGAGCTTGTGAGAAATGCAACGTCTCAGCCTGCCCCAAACCTGCTGAATCAGAATCTGCATTTTTCACCAAATCCTCAGGGAATGGGTGGGCACCTTAAACACTGGTCTAGCAGGCCCCAAACATTTCTCTTCCCACCGAATAAGCTGCAGGCTTCCCAAGAGCTACTTGGATTTGTTCCCAAACCAGTCAATACTGTTGCTTCTGCTATTATATTATGAAACATAATTAAATAGGTAAACCCAAACCTGAGTACAAAGGGAGAGTTGTTGTTTCTATGACAACTAGGTTGGATGTTTTAGGAAGACATGATAAAGGTGAGTGGCCTAGAATTATAGTTCAGTACAGGAGCCTTCTGGGAAGGGTTTGATACCTGGAGCTATTGCCTGCTGGTGTACTGTACCTCAGGGGCCAGGCCTGAGGACAGCAAGTCCTCCCCGTTTACCCTGAGTCAGCCCTGTACCTCCCGCACTACCACCACCCCAGCATTATAGCTATTCCTATCCAATCCAAGCGTTCTTTATTCCTGAACTCACATTGGCATACTTACATGAGGGATGCTTTACATGAATTTTCTATTAACCCTGGAGCCACCCTATGAGGGAAGCTATTACTATCCAATTTATAGGCAAGAAAAACGGGGATTAAGTCACTTGTGTGAGGTTACACAGTCACTGGCAGAGCAGGACTTGAAAGGAGGTCTGCCCTCAGGTGCCAGGTTCCAACCATGCCACTGTTCCTGGCAGCAGACACCAAGAGTTTAGGGAGAACACAGATAGTGCAGAAACATTTGAGAAATGTACACCCCTGCCAGTAATTAAAGGGATGGAGATCCAAGCAACTGCAGAGCACTTCTCACCTGTCAAATTTGCAAAGGTTTTTGTTCTTTTACAATTTAATTTGCATTTATATCAAAGTAATACGTGTTCATGGTTTACAAGAGTCAAAAGGTACTACAGCCATACAAGCTGAAAAACAGCCCCTCTGCGGCAGGAGGGGATGCAGTTCCAAGAGGGCGCTCCTGAGCCAGGCCATTCTCGCCACGGCCTCCACCTCCTGGCCCCTGCGTTCCAACCTCCGCACTTCCTCTGGGCTCTCCAGGGCTTCCTGTGATCTTCCTAGTACAGCGAAGCAAGGGGCTGAGTGGCCCAGACTGGGCGTGGAAATGGGAAACCAGAGGGGGTTACACAGCAAGAACCCAAAATGACCCACGTCTCTTGACATTGCCATCTGTAATCTCACTTGGGGGGGGCGGGGGGAGTCATCCCAAAGGGAAAAACCAACATTGGCCATGTCATTTGTAGAAAACTCTCTGTGGAATTGCTACTTTTTCATTGTAGTAACAATAGTAAAGAGATTTTTTGTTTTTTTTTTAGAAAAAGAAAATATGTCCCCAACCTGTCACCCTCTTCCACCAATAACTACTTTCTCTTGGGTGGATCCCCAAACATGCAGGTTTTCGGAGAGTTGTCATTAGAGCACCACAGGGAAAAAGGCTCCACAGAGGGAGGATTGGGGTCAACTCCTGGTTCTGCTGTGGGACATAGGGCAAGCCCCCTCTCTGAGCCTCAGTTCCCTCCTGTGCGAATGAGGATCACACTTCTTGCCTCACAGGGGAGTCGGAGGATTGGAGAGATGATACTTGTAAAAAGCCTGGCACTGGGCCTGGCACATAGTAGCTGCTCAACCAAGGGGACAGCAGCTGCCTCCCAGAAAGCATCTCGGCGCCCTGGCCTCAGTGGTATCCCCTCCCCTGGCTCCAACTGCCCTCTCTGGAACACTCCCTGGGCCCCTGTCCTGGTGAATCCACTTTCTAGCACTTGTCACTCACTGCCCCTCTAGCTCTGGCCTTCCTGAAGGCCCAGACAAGGCCTCCCCATAACCAGAACCCTTCCTACAAGGTGTGCTCACAAGTGCTCATGGAATGAATCCTTACAGCCCAGCTCAGAGCTCACAGCCCCCAACCCTCCCTGCCTGCCCCTGCAAGAGACTTCTGCCCCCAACACTGTCTCAGTGGCCCTCATTCAGCGCTGTCCCTCCCTGTCTGAATTCTCCTGTGACCTGTGAGCTCAGGGGTAGGACTGATGCTGGTCCAGCTCTGTCTCCATCACAATGCCCACCAAATGCTGAGCCAGCTGGGCAGTGTCCTGCAGGCCTTCATCCTATGGTTCTTTACTGACCTCCCGCCATGTGGGATGAACATGACAAGGACAGTTCCTGCTTTCATGGAACTAACTTTCTGGTGCGGGCAGATTTTAAAAATGCCAACAAATACATAAATTCTGATTGTGACAAGTGCTGTGAATAAAACAGGGTGATCATATAGCAGGGAGGATGAATGATCTACTGCTACACTGCAATATCAATGAACTTCACAGACCCACACAGCCAGACACTAAAGTGTATGCACATATGTTTCCATTCATATAAAATACAAAAACAGGCCAAACTAATCTGTGCTGTTAGAAAGGAGGATAGCAATTACCCTGGGAGGAAGCAGGGGGTCTAAAGAAACATGAGGGGGCTTCTCGGGATGCTGTTCATGTTCCTTCTCTTGAATGTGGGTGCTGGTTACATGGGTGTGTTTGGTATGTGAAAATACGCGATATGTATTTGCTTATGATATGTGAGCATGTGCATATGGATATTACACTTCATTTAAAAGTTGGTGTTTTTAAAATTCTAGGGAGATGAGAGGGAAACTTGGGGGTAGAGGTGGGACTTGGTGATATGGGTAGGATGGTCAGGGAGGACTTCTTGGAGGAGGTAACATTTGATCTGAGACCTATGGGTTAAGAGTCAGTCTTGAGAAAAGATAGTCTCTTCAATAAGTGGTGCTGGAAAAACTGGACAGCTGCATGTAAAAGAATGAAATTAGAACATTCCCTAGCA
Source organism: Aethalodelphis obliquidens (assembly GCF_003676395.1). Taxonomy (NCBI): domain Eukaryota; kingdom Metazoa; phylum Chordata; class Mammalia; order Artiodactyla; family Delphinidae; genus Aethalodelphis; species Aethalodelphis obliquidens. The sequence goes on from NW_020837970.1 coordinate 24,178,224, forward strand.
CCATATACAAAAATGAGCTCAAAATGGGTTAAAGACCTAAATGTAAGGTCAGATACTATGAAATTCCTAGAGGAAAACATAGGCAGAACACTCTTTGACATAAATCATAGCAATATTTTTTTTTTGGATTCACCTCCTAGAATAATGGAAACAAAAGCAAAAATAAACAAATGGGAACTAATTAAACTTAAAAGCTTTTGCACAGCAAAGGAAACCATAAACAAAATGAAAAACAACCTATGGAATGGGAGAAAATATTTGCAAATGATGCTACCGACAAGGGATTAATTTCCAAAATATACAAACAGCTTGTATAGCTCAATAAAACAAACAAACAAAAACTCAATCAAAACATGGGCAGAGGGCTTCCCTGGTGGCGCAGTGGTAAAGAATCTGCCTGCCGATGCAGGGGACACGGGTTCAAGCCCTGATTGGGGAACTAAGATCCCACATGCCACAAGGCAACTAAGCCCGCACACCACAACTGCTGAGCTCACGCGCCTCAATGAGAGAGTCCGTGTACCGCAAACTACACAGCCCACACGCCCTGGAGCCTGAGGGCCACAACTAGAGAGAGAAAACCCGCAAGCCACGACTAGAGAAAAGCCCGCGCACCGCAACGAAAGATCCCACATGTCTCAACAACCTGACACAGCCAGAAAAAAAAAAGAGGGGCAGAAGACCTAAGTAGAGATTTCTCCAAAGAAGACATATAAATGGCCAACAGGCTCATGAAAAGATGCTCAACATCGCTAATTATTAGAGAAATGCAAATCAAAACTACAATGAGGTATCATCTCACACCAGTGAAAATGGCCATCATCAAAAAGTCTACAAATAATAAATGCTAGAGAGGGTGTAGAGAAAAGGGAACCCTCCTATACTGTTGGTGGGAATGTAAATTGGTGCAGCCAGTATGGAGAACACTATAGAGGTTCCTTCAAAAGCTAAAAAAAGAGTTACCATATGATCCATCAATCCCACTCCTGGGCATATAACCAGAAAAGATGAAAACTCTAATTCAGAAGGCTACATACATCTACCTCAGTTTTCATAGAAGTACTATTTACAATAGCCAAGGCATGGAAGCAACCTAACTGTCCACTGACAGATGAATGGATAAAGATATGGTATATACACACACAATGGAATGTTACTCAGCCATAAAAAAGAATGAAATAATGCTATTTGTAGCAATATAGATGGACCTAGAGATTACCATACTAAGTGAAATCAGACAGAAAGAGACAAATATCCTATGATATCACTTATATGTGGAATCTAAGAAACTGATACAAATGAATTTATCTATGAAACAGAAACAGACTCACAGACATAGAAAGCAAACTTATGGTTGCCAAAGGGGAAAGGGAGTGGGGAGGGATAAATTAGGAGTTTGGGATTAACAGATACACACTACTATATATAAAACAGATAAACAACAAGGACCTACTGTATAGCACAGGGAAATATATTCAATATCTTGTAATATCCTATAATGGGAAAGACTCTGTAAAAGAAAACATACGTACATACACACACACACACACACACACACATATAAAACTGAATCACTTTGCCGTATACCTGAAACATTGTAAATCAACTATACTTCAATAAAAATACATTAATTAGCTTTCAAAAATAAAAATAAATAAATAAATAAAAGTCAGTCTTGGGACAAACTTGGGGAAAGCACCCCAAGCAGAGGGCTTGGCAAGTGCAAAGTCCCTGAGGCAGGAAAAAATTTGGCACCCTGGAGGGACAGCAGAGGCCAATGCAGGTGGAGCCCAGCAGAGTGGGTTGGAGGGCTACTAGACGAGATCAGAGAGGTGACCTGGCACCAGATCAGGCAAGGCCTTATGGTCAGGGAAGGAGTGAGGATTTTACTCTAAATAAGATAATATGTCATGGAGGGTTTTATTCAGGGGCATGCTGTGATCTGACTCACCTTCTGACTGCTGAGGGGAGAAGAGATCCTGGGCTGTAGCACCCCAAAAGTCATACATGAATGAATGAAAGCAAGACATACATAGAGAACTCTTAGCATGTGAGAACCACAAGGGGACTTACCGACCATTTTACAGGTGAGAAAACTGAGGCCAGAGAGGGCAAGTCATTTGCCCCAAGTCACACAGCAAGCTAGTGGTCAGGGCACAGAGACTAGCAACCCAGGCTACCTGACGCTCAGTGATAACTCCCATCAGAGGAAGAAGAATTCCTAGGCCACCAGGGCCCCCAGGGAAAGTATAATCTAATTTTGCAAACTTTCTATCAGATTACCAGTTCATCTGGGTTCTGGCCAACACTAGAGCTGGGTAATTGGGTTAATTTCCTCTTTTGTGACCACTGGGCAGAGAATCCCACTTGCTGCAGATTCTCTGTCTCCTGGGCAGTGGAGGCCTGGGAGTGAATCTGCCTTAGGTCACTGATCAAGGATAGGAGACATGGGGAAGACCTGCCCTCTGGGGACTACCTCCCAGCTCCTGGTGGTATTCTGTCCCAATGTTCCTGAGGAGGGTAGGAAAGAAGTAAAGGGCTCTTGAGAGTGGGAGCAACAGACTAAAGCCAATGGGGGACTGGCCACCACAGACAGGGCCTTCAGCAAAACAGGAGTTGGCCAGGCCTCTCCATAAGAATAAGAATAAGAGTAAGAATGAGAATGAGAATGAGAATGGGGGGGAGGGGGGGAGGGCTCCATAGCAGGGAGAGCTAAGAGCTTTCCCTCATTAGCTTGATTAATTCTCCCATGACCCTCGCAAGAGGTTATCATTATTCTCCTTTACAGATGGGCAAGGTTAATCAATTAGCCCCAGGACACGCAGCTGGTAAGTAACATAATGGGGATATGGTCTCCTCCTTCCTGGGAACTCTCCCATCCTTAAACCCAACCCCCCTTCCTTGAGCTTCCTGCCCTAACACCCACTGAGTTATTACCCTGTTTTTGTTTTTGTTTTTTTTAATTTTTTGCACTTTCCCCTATATGAGTTCATCCAATTTTTTTGTCTTTCTCCCCCAGCACAAAATACGCTCCATGTGCATTGCTGCATCCCCAGTGCTTAGCAAGGTGCCTAGCACATAGAAGGTATGCAATAAATATTTTTGGAAGTACAGAAGGAGATGGTTGAGGGAAGGCTTTTCTGAGGAGGTGACATTTGAGCCCAAGTGCTGAGAAAGAGCCAGCCATAAGAAAATCTGGCCATGGGAAGGAGGTCTCAGGCACGTAGAGAACAGAAAAAAATGGGAGTGGGGATGAGGAGTACCCAGAGCTAAAGCACAGTTAGAGAAATGCCTTTATCAAGAGAATTCAGAGATTGGTTCGAGATGGCGGAGTAGAAGAACATGCTCTCACTCCCTCTTTCGAGAACACCGGAATCACAACTAACTGCTGAATAATCATCGACAGGAAGACACTGGAACTCACTAAAAAAGATAGAAGCCACAATGGGACAGTAGGATGGGTGCTATCACAATAAAATCAAATCCCATAACTGCTGGGTGGCTGACTCACAAAGTGGAGAACACTTACACCACAGAAGTCCACCCACTTGAGTGAAGGTTCTGAGCCTCACGTCAGGCTTCCGAACCTGGGGGTCTGGCAACGGGAGGAGGAATTCCTAGAGGATCAGACTTTGAAGGCTAGTGGGATTTGATTGCAGGACTTCGACAAGACTGGGGGAAACAGAGACTCCATTCTTGGAGGGCACACACAAAGTAGTGTGCGCATCGGGGCCCAGGGGATGGAGCAGTGACCCCATAGGAGACTGAACCAGACCTACCTGCTGGTGTTAGAGGCTCTCCTGCAGAGGGGGGGGTGGGCAGCTGTGGCTCACCAAGGGACAAGGACACTGGCAGCAGAAGTTTTGGGAAGTACTCCTTGGCGTGAGCCCTCCCAGAGTCTGCCATTAGCCCCACCAAAGAGCCCGGTAGGCTCCAGTGTTGGGTTGCCTCAGGCCAAACAACCAACAGGGAGGGAACCCAGCCCCACCCATCAGCAGCCAAGTGGATTAAAGTTTTACTGAGCTCTGCCCACCAGAGCAACAGTCAGCTCTACCCACCACCAGTCCCTCCCATCAGAAAATTGCACAAGCTTCTTAGACTCATCCACCAGAGGGCAGACAGCAGAAGCAAGAAGAACTACAATCCTGCAGCCTGTGGAACAAAAACCACATTCACAGAAGATAGACAAAATGAAAAGGGAGAGGGCTATGTACCAGATGAAGGAACAAGATAAAACCCCAGAAAAACAACTAAATGAAGTGGAGACAGGCAACCTTCCAGAAAAAGAATTCAGAATAATGATAGTGAAGATGATCCAGGACCTCAGAAAAAGAATGGAGGCAAAGATCAAGAAGATGCAAGAAATGTTTAACAAATATCTACAAGAATTAAAGAACAAACAAATAGAGATGACCAATACAATAACTGAAATGAAAAATACACTAGAAGGAATGAATAGCAGAATAACTGAGGTAGAAGAACGGATAAGTGACCTGGAAGACAGAATGGTGGAATTCACTGCTGTGGAACAGAATAAAGAAAAAAAAATGAAAAGAAATGAAGACAGCCTAAGAGACCTCTGGGACAACATTAAAAGCAACAACATTTGCATTATAGGGGACCCAGAAGGAGAAGACAGAGAGAAAGGACCTGAGAAAATATTTGAAGAGATTACAGTCCAAAACTTCCCTAACATGGGAAAGGAAATAGCCACCCAAGTCTAGGAAGTGCAGCAAGTCCCATACAGGATAAACCCAAGGAGAAACACGCCGAGACACATAGTAATCAAATTGGCAAAAATTAAAGACAAAGAAAAATTATTGAAAGCAGCAAGGGAAAAATGACAAATAACATACAAGGGAACTCCCATAAGGTTAACAGCTGATTTCTCAGCAGAAACTCTACAAGCCAGAAGGGAGTGGCATGATATACTTAAAGTGATGAAAGGGAAGAACCTACAACCAAGATTACTCTATGAGGAAGGATCTCATTCAGATTCGATGGAGAAATCAAAAGTTTTACAGACAAGCAAAAGCTAAGAGAATTCAGCACCACCAAACCAGCTCTACAACAAATGCTAAAGGAACTTCTCTACGTGGGAAACACAACAGAAGAAAACGACCTACAAAAACAAACCCCCCCAAAATTAAGAAAATGGTAATAGGAACATACATATTGATAATTACCTTAAACATGAATGGATTAAATGCTCTAACCAAAAGACACAGGCTTGCTGAATGGATACAAAAACAAGACCCATATATATGCTCTCTACAAGAGACCCACTTCAGACCTAGGGACACATACAGACTGAAAGTGAGGGGATGGAAAAAGATATTCCATGCAAATGGAAATCAAAAGAAAGCTGGAGTAGCAATACTCATATCAGATGAAATAGACTTTAAAATAAAGAATGTTACAAGAGACAAGGAAGGACACTACATAATGATCAATGGATCAATCCAAGAAGAAGATATAACAATTATAAATGTATATGCACCCAACATAGCAGCACCTCAATACATAAGTCAACTGCTAACAGCTCTAAAAGAGGAAATCGACAGTAACACAATCATAGTGGGGGACTTTAACACCTCACTTACACCAATGGACAGAACATCCAAACAGAAAATGAATAAGGAATCACAAGCTTTAAATGACACAGTAGACCAGATAGATTTAATTGATATTTATAGGACATTCCTTCCAAAAACAGCAGATTACACTTTCTTCTCAAGTGCACACGGAACATTCTCCACGATAGATCACATCTTGGGTCACAAATCAAGCCTCAGTAAATTTAAGAAAACTGAAATCATATCAAGCACCTTTTCTGACCACAATGCTATGAGATTAGAAATCAATTACAGGGAAAAAAATCTAAAAAACACAAACACATGGAGGCTAAACAATACATTACTAAATAACCAAGAGGTCACTGAAGAAATCAAAGAGGAAATCAAAAAATACTTAGAGACAAATGACAATGAAAACACGATGATCCAAAATCTATGGGATGCAGCAAAAGCAGTTCTAAGAGGGAAGTTTATAGCTATACAAGCCTACCTCAAGAAACAAGAAAAATCTCAAATAAACAATCTAACGTTACACCTAAAGGAACTAGAGAAAGAAGAACAAACAAAACCCAAAGTAAGCCGAAGGAAAGAAATCACAAATATCAGAGAAGAAATAAATGAAATAGAAACAAAGAAAACAATAGCAAAGATCAATAAAACTAAAAGCTGGTTCTTTGAGAAGATAAACAAAATTGATAAACCATTAGCCAGACTCATCAAGAAAAAGAGCGAGATGACTCAAATCAATAAAATTAGAAACGAAAAAGGAGAAGTTACAACAGACACTGCAGTAATACAAAGCATCCTAAGAGACTACTACAAGCAACTCTATGCCAATATAATGGACAACTGGAAGAAACGGGCAAATTCCTAGAAAGGCATAACCTTCCAAGACTGAACCAGGAAGAAATAGAAAATATGAAGAGACCAATCACAAGTAATGAAATTGAAACTGTGATTAAAAATCTTCCAATAAACAAAAGTCCAGGACCAGATGGCTTCATAGGTGAATTCTATCAAACATTTAGAGAAGAGCTAACATCCATCCTTCTCAAACACTTCCAAAAAATTGCAGAGGAAGGAAAACTCCCAAACTCATTCTATGAGGCCACCATCACCCTGATACCAAAACCAGACAAAGATACTACAAAAAAAGAAAATTACAGACCAATATCACTGATGAATATAGATGCAAAAATCCTCAACAAAATACTAGCAAACAGAATCCAACAACACATTAAAAGGATCATACACCATGACCAAGTGGGATTTATCCCAGAGATGCAAGGATTCTTCAATATATGCAAATAAATCAATGTGATACACCATATTAACAAATTGAAGAATAAAAACCATATGATCATCTCAATAGATGCAGAAAAAGCTTTTGACCAAATTCAACACCAATTTATGACCAATACTCTCCAGAAAGTGGGCATAGAGGGAACCTACTTCAACATAATAAAGGCCATATACAACAAACCCACAGCAAACATCATTCTCAATGGTGAAAACCTGAAACGATTGCCTCTAAGATGAGGAACAAGAAAAGGATGTCCACTCTCACCACTATTATTCAACATAGTTTTGGAAGTCCTAGCCATGGCAGTCAGAGAAGAAAAAGAAATAAAAGGAATACAAATTGGAAAAGAAGTAAAACTGTCACTGTTTGCAGATGACATGATACTATACATAGAGAATCCTAAAGATGCCACCATAAAGCTACTAGAGCTAATCAATGAATTTGGTAAAGTGCAGGATACAAAATTAATCACTGAAATCTCTTGCATTCCTATACACTAATGATGAAAAATCTGAAAGAAAAATTAAGTAAACACTCCCATTTACCATTGCAACAAAAAGAATAAAATACCTAGGAATAAACCTACCTAGGGAGACAAAAGACCTGTATGCAGAAAAGTATAAGACACTGATGAAAGAAATTAAAGATGATACCAATAGATGGAGAGATATACCATGTTCTTGGATTGGAAGAGTCAATATTGTGAAAATGACTATACTACCCAAAGCAATTTACAGACTCAATGCAATCTCTATCAAATTACCAATGGCATTTTTTTACAGAACTAGAACAAAAAATCTTAAAATTTGTATGGAGACAAAAAAGACCCCAAATAGCCAAAGCAGTCTTGAGTATAAAAAACAGAGCTGGAGGAATCAGACTCCCTGACTTCAGACCACACTATAAAGCTACAGTAATCAAGACAATATGGTACTGGAACAAAAACAGAAATATAGATCAATGGAACAGGATAGAAAGCCCAGAGATAAACCCACACACCTATGGTCAACTAATCTATGACAAAGGAGGCAAGGATATACAGTGGAGAAAAGACAGTCTCTTCAATAATTGGTGCTGGGAAAATTGGACAGTTACATATAAAAGAATGAAATTAGAACACTCCCTAACACCATACACAAAAATAAACTCAAAATGGATTAGAGACCTAAATGTAAGACCCGGCACTATAAAACTCTTAGCGGAAAACATAGGCAGAACACTCTGACATAAATCACAGCAAGATCTTTTTTGATCCACCTCCTAGAGTAATGGAAATAAAAAAAAATAAACAAATGGGACCTAATGAAACTTAAAAGCTTTTTCATAGCAAAGGAAACCATAAACAAGACGAAAAGACAACCCTCAGAATTGGAGAAAATATTTGTAAATGAATCTTCGGACAAAGATTTAATCTCCAAAATATATAAACAGCTCATGCAGCTCAATATTAAAAAAACAAACAACCCAATCCAAAAATGGGCAGAAGGCCTAAATAGACATTTCTTCAAAGAAGACATACAGATGGCCAAGAAGCACATGAAAAGCTGCTCAACATCACTAATTATTAGAGAAATGGAAATCAAAACTATAATGAGGTATCACTTCACACCACTTCAAATGGGCATCATCAGAAAATCTACAAACAACAAATGCTGGAGAGGGTGTGGAGAAAAGGGAACCCTCTTTAGTGGGAATGTAAATTGATACAGCCACTATGGAGAACAGTATGGAAGTTCCTTAAAAAACTAAAAGTAGAATTACCATATGACCCAGCAATCCCACTACTGGGCATATACCCAGAGAAAACCATAATTCAAAAAGACATATGCACCCCAATGTTCATTGCAGCACTATTTACGATAGCCAGGTCATGGAAGCAACCTAAATGCCCATCGACAGATGAATGGATAAAGAAGATGTGGTACATATATACAATGGAATATTACTCAGCCATAAAAAGGAACAAACTTGGGTCATTTGTAGAGATGTGGATGCATCTAGAGCCTGTCATACAGAGTGAAGTAAGTCAGAAAGAGAAAAACAAATATTGTATATTAAGGCATATATGTGGAACCTAGAAAATGGTACAGATGAACTGGTTTGCAGAGCAGAAATTGAGACACAGAAGTAGAGAACAAACGTATGGACACCAAGAGGGGAAAGTGGCAGTGGCGGGTGGGGGTGGGATGAATTGGGAGATTGGGATTGACATGTATACACGGATGTGTATAAAATGGATGACTAATAAGAATAAATAAGCATTAAAAAAAAAGAATTCGGAGGGAGGAGGGATAGTTAGGGAGTTTGCGATTGACATGTACACACTGCTATATTTAAAATGGATAACCAACAAGGACCTACTGTATAGCACAGGGAACTCTGCTCAATATTATGTAACAACTTAAATGGGAAAAGAATTTTAAAAAGAATAGATACATATATATGTATAACTGAATCACTCTGCTGTACACCTGAAACTAACATAACATTGTTAATTGCCTATACTCCAATATAAAATAAAAAGTTTAAAAAGGAGGGGAAGAGGGGGAAGGGGGAGAGGGAGAGGGAGAGGGAATTCCCTGGCGGGCCAGTGGCTGGGAATCCGCGCTTCCACTGCTGGGGTTCCAGGTTCCATCCCCGGTCGGTCGGGGAACCCCGCAAGATCCCGCAAGCCGCATGGCGCGGCCAAAAAAAAAAAAAGTCGGGGGTTGGGGGACCGTTCAGAGGATCACGGCTGGAGGGCAAAGGGGCTGCCATGCCCTGCTGTCTGGTCTTGAGCAACCCTCCGCGGTCTCCTGTTGAATATCTCCAGACCCGCACACGCTGAAGGTGAAGGGGCATGCTGCCTCCCGAGGCGAAATTTGTCTGAAACCGTCTCCTTCAGTCCCGAGTGCCGGAACCGCTGCGGGAGAAGCTCTGTTGCTGGCGTTGCATCTTCACGCAGCGACCCAAGCCGCGATCCTGCGCCCAAGTGAATCGAAGAAGCCATTTCCCGGGTCCCGACTTTCCGGCCCCCAGGTCGCAGTTCCCGGCTTCCACTCAGGCGGCGGGTCCTCAGTTCTTGAGGAAATCGAAGGTGAAGAAGCAGCCAATAGAAATACAGCTTGGAAGCTCTTAGGGCGGGGCACGGGTGCAACTGGCCAATCGGGGCTGCCTTCATCCCCTTAAAAGTTCTGCGGCGCGCTACCGAACACAGGTACTTCTCGAAGCCCGGCCGCTGTTCTCTGAGGGGACCTGAGCGGACCCCTGCGCGCCACCAAGGGTGATGGCGTCAGCCAGAGGCAGCTGTCGCATTGCCCGCGCCATCGGGGCCGTGCTCCCCCTGAACTGGCTTGGAAACGCGTCGTCGGGGCAGCCCCCTAACAGTTCCGTGGGCAACGGATCTGAGAGCACTCGCCCGACCTTGGGTCCCCGCAGACCTGGACGGCCTGGAGGGTGTGGCGGAGGCTGGCGCTGCGCGCACTGATCGCTGGCGCCTAGCTGGCCCTGTGCACTTTTGGGCTGGTGGGCAACGTTCTGGTGCTGGTCCTGGTGCGGTCCCAGCAACGGCGCCGCCGCTCGCTGCTCAACTGCTTCCTCCTCAACCTTACAGCCACCGACCGGCAGTTCGTGCTGACACTGCCCTTCTGGGCCGTTGACATGGTGCGTGACTTCAGCTGGCCCTTCGGGAATGCCATGTGCAAGGTGGTGCTCACGGTGCTCAACATGTAAGCCAGCAGCCTCTTCCTCAGCGCCATCAGCGTGGCGCGCTACTGCGCGGTGGCGAGCGCGCTGCGCCCCAGTCGGCCCGGGACCCCATGGGCTGTCTGGGTGTGCTGCTTGCTCTGGGCCACTGCAGTCCTGGCCACCGCGCCCACCGCCCTTTTCGCCACAGTGGCCAGCGTCGGGGGCGAACGCTTGTGCCTACTGCGCTTCCCCGACGGCGGTCCCGACTGGCTGGCCTTCTACCATCTGCAAAAGATCGCCGTGGCCTTTGTGCTGCGGCTGGCCATGCTGGGCACCTGCTCGCTGCTGTTCCTACCTTTCCTGCGTTGGCGGCGGGCATGCTGGCCGCCTGGGGTCCGGCTCTGATGACGCTCCCGGGTTACTCACGCGCTGGCCTGCGTGCTGCTGGCCTTCGTGCTCTGCTGGCTGCCCAACCAAGCACTTACGCTCTGGGGGCTGCTGGTCAAGCTGAACGTCGTGCCCTGGGACCGCGCCTACTTCCTGTCTCAGGCCTTCCTCTTCCCCCTGTCCATCTGCCTGGCGCGCTCCAACAACTGCCTCAATCCGATGCTCTACTGCCTGCTGCGCCGCGACTTCCGCCAGGGCCTGCGAGAGCTCTGCGGCCGGCCGGGCCAAGCGCCCCATGGACCTCCTCCGACCGTTCTCCGACTGCCCTGCCCCAGCTACCGCGCTCTCTGATTAGGCCTGAACCCGCAGAACCACACCTCTCAGTAAGGACCACCCGCCGCTCCGTCGGTACCAAGAGTGATGCAGCAGATTATGCCACTTGGGTTTGGAGTGATGATGTCAAGGAGCAGTGACTGACTTTGGGGTCCGTGTTCTGGGTTCCAATGGAGAAGCAGGCCCTTTGGCCGGGGAGATTACCTAAGACCGGGAGTTCACCACTAACCTGTGTGACCCAGGGTGAGTCCCTTCCTCCCTGGCCTCAGTTCCCTCATCCGTACAAGGAGAGGTAAGGATTAGATGAACCCTGGGGACTCTGCCACGTCTAGCCCTTTGAGCCTCCTGGCACAACCCCTGCAAACAGTGTGAGCTCCATTCATCGCCCTCTAAGGCACTTAATCTGACTCCTGCTTTATGTTCCCTTTTGTTTTTCTTTTTTCATGAGTCTTTTTTTTTTACATCTTTATTGGAGTATAATTGCTTTACAATGGTGTGTTAGTTTCTGCTTTATAACAAAGTGAATCAGTTATACATATACATATGTTCCCATATCTCTTCCCTCTGCGTCTCCCTCCCTCCCACCCTCCCTATCCCACCCCTGCAGGCGGTCACAAAGCTCCGAGCTGATCTCCCCGCTTTTGTTGTTATAAGGGAGCTGTGAGAGAGGGGTGTGGGCTGTTTTTGGAAACCTAGAGTGGAGGGACTTCAGGGATATCAGGTAGCCCTTGATGGCTCAAGATTTCTGAGCTTTCATCTGCAAGGCCTGCCTGCTTCTTGTCCTCCCTGGATCCTGGGGGCTTGGCTGACCCCACCATCACTCATCCAGCAGTATGCTATGACCCTGAACATGCTAGCTGTTGCATAAAAACTGGCTGCAAGGAGCAGCCAGAAGGCCTGGAGCTATGCAGCTTGGCAGGGGGCAGTGGGGGAGAGCAGCAGTGACCTGAGTGGCTCACATAGGACAGAACTGGGACCTGTGGGAGAGAAGTCATGGGAAGCAGGTTTCCATCCCTCGTTAGGGCAGACCTTTCCCATTTTTGAGCACCTGAGCTTCATGATATAGTGAGCTCCCTGCCTTTGGAGTTATCACAACAGAGACTGTTGGAGACAGAATTGATGCATCAGATGGGGGTGTGTAGTTGCTAGATGATTTCAGCAATCCCTTTGAGCCTGGAGGCCTGTAACTGAAATGGGACAGGTGGGAGTGTTTGCATGATATAGGCCTTAACAGCATCTTCTCCCCCTGCTCTCCAAATGCACCACTGAAGGTAAATCAAAAGGCAACTGATTGAAATCCCTTCTCTGGTGGACAGCACTCGATCCTCATGTCGATGCAGAGCCACCATAAAGCATTCTCAGCACACATCAGTTGAGGAGATTAGGTCATCAGAGGTCAGAATTTGTATTTGCATCCTTGCAAATACTTGCTCATAAATTTCATGCCTGATACTTCTGACAGAGGAAGACTTGATGCTTGAAGGTAGAGGAAAAAAAACCTATTCCCCACTGCCTGGTGTCCAAGTCAGGAGCCCATGAAGGATCTTGGGTCAACTCAAATGTCTGCAGATTTGTCATCCCAGAGCAGCTGGAAGGCGGGGGGGGGGGGGGGGTGAGGCCCACAGCTAGCCCTTGATGGAATGAGAGTCCCTGTGCCTCATGGTGTGGGTGATACCGTTGTTCCTCTAAAGTACCACAGTACAGAAGAATCTGTATTCCTTGGAGTACTTGTCCGCTTAAAAAGAAAATAATGTTTTGCAAAGTAAAGAACTGTAGTGATTCACTGATAGCTCCAAGCCTTGCTTATTTTTCTCAGTGTTATTTTAAAAGTGGGTCTCTTGCAGCTCATTTCTCCCTCATGTGCAGAGAAATGTGCTTTGTGGAAGCAACAGGAGGGATAAGGAGCCACTACTACAGTTCTCACCTGTCTTCCTGCAGCCCATTCCCTGCTGTCCACGGGACCAGCCGTAAGAACTAAAACGGTGGGACATGGGGTGCTCTCCCAAGAGAACATGAGACCTGTGTGGGAGCTGCAAGTGCTCTAAATAAGAAATAATAGCTTATTAAATAGAACCTGAGGGCAATGGTCATTTCTAAAATCATTGTCTTTAAAGAATATTGTAGAAAGTTACACTAATGACTCCATAAATACCATACAGTGGGCCCTAGGGTATGGGAGGCAAAGACATTCAACTTGGAGCCAGCCTGATCAGAAGCCCTTGCTCCGCCATGCTCTGTACCTTAAGCAGGTCACTCTGCCTGTCTGAGTCTCGGTTTCTTATCTATAAAATGAGTGGGTTGATAATTCCCTGTAATAATTTCCAGATAAATGATTAATTTTTTACCCCCTCTGTGTTCTTTTCTAATCACTCTTTACTTGCAAACTGTTTTTAGGGTCATTTCTCGCCACAACACTGTTCATTTAACTCTTAGTTCTTGTGAACTGTTCCCTTTATCAAGGTCAGGATGAACTTTTACTGACTCATGTCATAAAAGCATCATGTTGACCAGAAGAGGACTGTGGCTCCTGTGGAGGGTCAGATCACATACCTGTATTGGTAGTCTCAAACCATGGGCCAGCTCTGAGCCAGCACTCTTGAGGCTTCCCTTGCAACTGCCTTGTGTGTGGAAATAGGAGCCAGGTGTGCCCCAGAAGGACAGCCCCCAGTCAGGGGTGCATTCAGCATGGTCCTGACCCCAGCACTGAGGGGGTAGTGAGGAGGCAGGCACAGGGGACGGGGCACTCTGAGAAGACTGTCTGGAAAGATGAGCTAGAAGAGTGCATCGTCACTAGATGTTAAGAGGGGCATGAGGGAAATGCACATGCAGAAGTGCAGAATAAATGAGATTTCTGAGGGAAAGAACAAACACCAAAACTTGTTGAGCAAGAAGAGCAGCGAGCTGGCATTTGTTGAGCACTGGGCAATGAGGCAGGCACAGGGCTTGTGTATGCTTGGTCCTCAAAAAGAATTTTGAGGTGTGTAGTATTATTCACATTGTAAGGAGGAAACGAAGGCTCAGAGAAGTTAGGGAATTGCCCAAGGTCACACAGCTTGTGAGGCGGCATAGCAAGCATTTCAAACAGCAGCTCCCTGATTCCAAAACCCAAACTCAATTTTTTTTTTTTTTTTTTGCAGTACGCGGGCCTCTCACTGTCGTGGCCTCTCCCATTGCGGAGCACGGGCTCCGGACACGCAGGCTCAGCAGCCATGGCTCACGGGCCCAGTCTCTCTGCAGCATGCAGGATCTTCCCGGACCAGGGCACGATCCCGTGTCCCCTGCATCGGCAGGCGGACTCTCAACCACTGTGCCACCAGGGAAGCCCCCAAAGCCCACCCTCTTTTTTTTTTTTTTTAATTAATTAATTTATTTTTGCTGTGTTGGGTCTTCGTTTCTGTGCGAGGGCTTTCTCTAGTTGTGGCAAGCGGGGCCACTCTTCATCGCGGTGCGTGGGCTTCTCACTATCGCGGGCTCTCCCGTTGTGGAGCACAGGCTCCAGACGCGCAGGCTCAGTAGTTGTGGCTCACAGGCCCAGTTGCTCCGCGGCATGTGGGATCTTCCCAGACCAGGGCTCGAACTCGTGTCCCCTGCATTGGCAGGCGGATTCTCAACCACTGCGCCACCAGGGAAGCCCGAGCCCACACTCTTAATCGCTTTTGGCTCATCTGCCAGATGCCAAGAATGGGGGTAAAATGCACAAAGAGGCCAAAGGACAACTTGTGTCCCGGGCATAGAGGCAACAAAGGAGCCAGGTGCCTGCAAAAGAATAGGTGCTCTGAATGAGTGAATGGACCCTGGGTCGGCTGTGGTGTCAGGTGCTGCAGCGGAGGGGAGAAGAGTGGGGAGTGATGGCCTGAATGAATCGCAAGGACATCTTATATTGTCATTAACCCAGCACATCCCAGCCTCCTCAGTAGCATGTAGGGGAGAGGAGTGAGGGGACGCTCAGACTTCTGAAGCCCCTCCAAGTGGGCGGAGGTATAGAGCCGTGGACCCTGTGCCAGGAGGCGCGTGGGTGGCTGGCTTAAAGACATCTTCAGCTTGCAGAGATGACCCCCTGGCCCCTTGTAGCAGCCAGGCCCCAGTGCCTCAGCCTTGGCAAGCTTACTCTGCTGAATTCTTCCCTGAAGAGCACAGGACGCGTCCCCGCACCCCTACCCTGAGTCACACAGCCCGGGAGTCCCTCCCGACCCTGGCCACCTTTCTCTTTTCCCTTCAGGACAGGGGCAGCTGAGCCTTTCTTTCTCTTCCAAGTCACCTCACTCCCAGGTCCTCCATGGAGCATTTCAAGTGTTAGAACCCCAGGCAGATGTTCTAGACCTTTCCTCAACCCCAGCCTGCTCTCTGTGAAAGTTTTTGGGGCCCTCGTGTCCTGCTTTGCACCCCTTCCTTGTGTGCCTCGAGTCTTTTCTCTGTTATGGCTCTCGGCTTTCCACTCTGCTGGCATCCCTGCAGTTCCTCTACCCACCTTGGAGGACAAGGGCAGGCACACAGGTCTTCCTGGTCCCCTGTGCAATGCTCTGCCCGTGAAGGATAGCAAACTGGATGCTGAGTATGTTTCCATTTCTTCTTCAGTTATAAACTGTAAATATCTGTGTCTGAGTCTTGCTTGTATTGCTTATACGGTAGGCTCTCAATAAATGTTCGATGAATGAGTGAACACTGCTCTGTATGTCCTCACTCTCCTGTTTGCTTGTGTATGATATGGCCTTTCGTCTCTTTCCCCTTTCCCTCCGCCTGAGCAGGGTCTTCCAAAGCCTCCCCGGGATTCCAGAAGACTGCTCCTAAAATCCAGGCTTCTGTGAACTGGGCCAACTGGCTTGGACCTGCTCTGGAACCCGCCTTCATTCAGCCTATTACATTCTCCAGACCTCCTTTATGTCATCACCTCCATTCATCCTCATAGCATCCTTGGGAACCAGGTGGCATTATCCCCATTTCATGGAGGAGCAAACTGAGGCTCCAAGTACAGAAGTGGCATATAGGCAACTGGCAATAGCTGATACCACCCCAGGCCCGCCATCCTGCCTGCCTCTAATATGAGTTGTCAGACTGCAGTTAATCAAGACAGAAGTGATGTGAGTGAATGTGGAGACGGCTCATGGCTCCCTACCTTCCACAGTTGTTTTAATTTAATAGGAGCTCAGAGGGTAAACGTTCCAGAGGCCCTTGCATATGTGGGGGTTGCAAGAGGAGTGTGGCCTTGGGCTAAAGCAGAGACATCAAGACACTGTCTGATGTCTGGAGTCTGACCATTATACCTCCTGGGAAAAAATGGGAAAGGCTGGATGGGGAAAGTCAGATTCTAGCAGCTGGAGGACAGGAGGGGAGGGGAGAAGCTAGAGATTGCAAATGTGGACAGCTCTTTCAGAGTGGCCCGTGATGGAGGCCAGAGGGTGAGAGGTCACAAAGGGCTGTGAGGGAAGGTGGTGGCCCTTTAGATGCTGGTGGGAAGGAGCAGAACAGTGGAGGTTGAACATTGAGGAGAGAGGGGGTGATGGAGGAGTGACAGCTTGTGGGGATGAGAGGATCCAGAGTCCCTGTGGGTTGGGGTCAGTTATAGACAGCATGATCCTCAGGTTGACAACCATATTTGAAAGCAGATGTTGCTATGAACTGAGTTGTGTCCTCCCAAAAGGTACACTGAAATCCAACCCCAGGTACCTGTGAATATAACCTTATTTGGAAATAGGGTCGTTGCAGATGTAATCAAGTTAAGATGGAGTCATAATGGATTAGGCTTGGCCCTAAATCCAATGACTGGTGTCCTTATAAGAAGGTCACATGAAGACAGACACACAGACAGGAGAGTGGTGTATGAGGATGGAAACAGAGACTGGAGTGATACACCTACAGGCCGAGGATTGCCAGCAACCCACCAGAAGCTGGAAGTGGCAAGGAAGGATTCTTCCCTAGAGCCTTCCAAAGGAGCGTGGCCCTGCTGACACCTTGATCTCAGACTTCTAGCCTCCAGAGAACTGGGAGAGAATAAATTTCTGTTAAGCCACCCCATTTGTGCTAATTTGTTATGGCAGCCCTAGGAAACTAATGCAGACATTCTATGAGCTGAGCTTGCCTGTGGAGGAGGGTTGGGGAGGGGTGCTCACCTCTGGCTAAAGTCTGTAGCTTCCACTCATTCCTTCCAGCCTCCCTGGTGACCAGCAGCCTGGGGAGGCTAGAAGCATGGACTCACCCCACATGGTCTAACATGGAGCTGCAATAGAGGGTTTGGGCTCGGGGAGGCTGGCATTGAGTGGGGGACGATAGGCAGCACAAAGGTAAAGGGGGAGTGCTTACAGTAGAGGTAGTGGCCTTGGAGGAAAAAGCACAGGCCCTGAGGCGCTTCTGGGCTGTGTGACCCTTGAGCAGATCATCTGACCTCCCTGGACCTCAACCGCCCCCACTTGTACTTGAGACCATGCTCTCTGCAGCATTGGCACTGGGCCTCCCGAATAGTACAGTCCCAATACGTGATAGCACTCATTACCGTATGTTTTCATTCTGGCCATGGGGATCAATTTCACATTTAGCAAACATTTCTTGAAGGCTGACTGTGTGTCAGGCCCTGTGCTGGCTCCGGGGACAAGGACACACGCACACCACACACACACAAGCAATTTATGGCCAGAGACTGTCAGACTGGATTTTAAAAATAACCCCATAATCCTGCTTTATGCTCTTTACACAGACACACCTAAACATAAGGGCAAAACCAGATGGAAAGTAAAAAGGATGGAAAATGGCACACCTAGCAAATACGAATCCGAGCAAATACAAATGGCGGTACTATTCCATTGGTCTAGCATTGTTAACATCTCTAACGATGCTGAAGGCATTAAAGCATTAATGGGGTCTGAAGGCGCAAAAGCATTATTAGGGATAAAGAAGATCATTATATAATGATATAAAATAACAATTCTCCAGTAAGATATTTGAAAAAGTTTAGCTTATATTCACATAACAACAACTGGTAGAATTGCAAGGGAGAAATGGATAAATCCATGATCATGGTGGCAGATTTTTAACATACCTCTCTCAGTAACTGAGAGCTCGACAGGTTAAAAACAATTAGGGTACAGAAAATTTCAACAACACAATTAACAAGCTTGATCAAATGGGTAAGTATAAAACCTTGCACCCAACAGTTAGAGAATATACATTCTTTCCAGTGTGCATGAAATATTTTTAGAAAATTAACCATGAACTAGCCATAGAACAACTTTCAACAAAAACTAATAAATCCCTACTATACAGACATACAGTTTCCAATCACAGTCCATTGAAGTCGGAAATCAATAACAACAAAATTAAGAAAACAAAATCCTATGTTTGAGAAAAAGCTTCTAAATAATGCAAAAACTAAATCATAATGGAAATTAGAAAACATTCGAAACTGAGCAATGAAAATATGAAGAGCTAATATTTATTGAGTGTTTGCTGAGTCAGGCCTGTTCCAAATGCCTTGTTGTTTATAGATCCCCATTTCCTAGATGAGAAAAATGAGGCATGGAGTAGGTGAATAAATTGTGCAAGGTTCCACTGTAGCTAAATGGCAGAGCGGAGATTCAAAGCTGGTCTGGAGTTCAAGTTCATAACTACATATCAAAACCCTGATGTATTCTTAGCTGATGTGTTCTTAGCTGGCGTGACCGTGTGGCCTTCTTAGAAAGGAAGTATAGGCCTTCCCTACACCCAGGACATGGCAACAACTCCCAGCATCCCACTGTGCCAGGCTGTCATTCCAGCGTCAGCAGCCTCATGTGCCCCCCACCCAGGAGCCCCTCCCAGCCCCATCTTTCCCTGTCGAAATCCCAGCCTACATCAAGGCTGAGCGCAAAGGACCCTTTTCTGTAGCCTTCCTACCCTCCTCTGACACTCCTGCAGGCCATAAACTGGAAAGCTGACCTTGCCACTTCTCTGCTTTAAATCCTTCTCTGGGTCCCTGCTGCCTGGCAGTGCTCCCCCAGACTTCTCCACTGAAGTACTCTGAAAGGCTCTGCATTCAGCTGTGAGTGAAATGTTCCTTAAAACCTTGAGTTTCATCTTCAAAATTCATCCAGTTTGCAGTCTGCTTCATACTACATCCGTGTTTATTCCACAACAAAAATAATGTCCCCATCCTCAAGTGACTGATGCTCCAAATACACCGTGTGTTAGCACCACGGAGAACCCCAGTATGAGAAGCAGGAACTAACAAGGTAAAGCCCAGAAGCCTGTGCCCGCACCATGGGCTCCCTCTCCAGCCTTCTCTGGACCCCGGACCCCGCGCGAATCCACTCACGCTGTCCCATCTACCTGGGGTGTCAAGCCTGCTAGAAGGGGCACTGGCCTGTGTCCCACATCCCCTGCTTATTTTGTGCCGTGCTGCTCTGCTGGCCTGGCTGCTGCCCCCTGGCCTTTCAGCATCCTGAATCTGAATCCCCTTTCCTGCCCCTGCCCTCCCCACCTCTTAAAGCATTTTCAGCTATCTCTTTTAAAGCACTCAGGGACCACAAACAGTGGCTTGGGCCTGACTGAAAGAACGTTTCCGGCCTCCCAGTTATGGCAGGTTTGTACTGATAAAGTCATGCCCTCCAGCCACCATTTGTTTGGGCTTCCCCCACTTCCTGGGGACCCTCAGGGCACCTGCCACAGGGCACCCCGGGTTCAGTCCCTATGAGTACAACCCCCTCCCTGGGCTGAGCAGGTGGTCCTCCAAGCCAGGGACCTTGCTTCTCCAATATGTTTGTCTCACCCTCACGACAGCCTCTGGGCTGATGTGGGTGCTGGAAGATTCCTTGCTGAAATGGAAATGTGTGTGGCCCTGACTCTTGACCCTTCCACTTAAAGTTTCTCTGCTCTTAGCTCGCTGATTAAAATGTCAAGTAGGGCTTCCCTGGTGGCTCAGTGGTTGAGAGTCCGCCTGCCGATGCAGGGGACACGGGTTTGTGCCCCAGTTTGGGAAGATCCCATCATGCCGCGGAGCGGCTGGGCCCGTGAGCCATGGCCGCTGAGCCTGCGCATCCGGAGCCACAACGGGAGAGGCCACAACAGTGAGAGGCCCGCGTACCGCAAAAAAAAAAAAAAAAAAGTCAAGTAAACAGGAATCTGTAAACCCACTTTCACTTCCCCGAGGGTGGAGTGAGCTCCATTTTAAATGCCCTTCTTCTGTAGTTAGGATGAATAATCACCTCCTAATTGACACACTTAATGAATGGACAAAGGAAGGGTGTGGGGGGCAGGACAGGGGAGGGGGCGTGGAGTGGGAAGGGTCATTCCTGAAGGAATCCAGTTGTCACCTTGGATTATTGTAGAGGGAGATGGCAATATGGGGACAGAAAGATACCATTAATTTGGTCAGCAAGATATGAACTTATAAACCAAGGAATGTGTAAGCTAGAAGCACCCTCCTCAGAGGTCCTAGCCAAGCCCCTGTTTTAGAGGAAACTGAGGTCCAGGAAGAGGAGGGAACTGTCCAAGGTAACACAGGGAGCCCATGTCACAGCCTGGATTTCTCAGTTTGACAAGGTCCCAGGAGGAAAGCAGGCCACCCTGACACAGGGTGAGCAACCATTTGCCTGGGACTGGTTTCCAAGAAGCTGGAACTTTCAGTGTTAAGACTGGGCAAACCTGGATGGTGCTCACCCTAACCCCTGTGGGTCGTGGTTTCTCTGTCTTCCCTGTCTGTATGTCTCCAAGAGAGCTTCTAGGAAAAATACGAAAAAAGCAAAGATATCTGATGCAGCCAGTCCCTTGGACCCATCAGGACCAATGGCTTAGCCTGGGAGCGAGGTGGGCACGGGGGGCCCAAAGTGGCTGGGACTCTTAACGCTGCCCAGGCCCTGCTTGCTCTGAGCACTTTGCCTCAGTCTCCAGCTTGGCCAGTCTTTGACTTCTTTGCTCTATTGTACAAAGGACAATCTAAAAGCTCTCTCGGAGCTGTTTAACTTTGATCTCTATAAACATTTCTTTTGGTATATGCCAGGATCCACATGGTGTATATTTTGAGAGACTGTTTAGCAATGTGCTGGCATGTCTTTCTGTTGCTTTTTAGTTTGGGTGAGGATCCGGACAGCTCTGTCCCTAACTTTCCGTGTGACCTTGAGCAAATCTACGTATCTTTCTGAGCCTTGATTTCCCCATATGTGGGAAATTCCTATCTGACTTGCTCTGAAATTTGACTAGAAATTGCCTATCATATAGTAAGCACTCAATAAAAGGTTGCTGTTGTTACCTCCGGTCCCTGATGGCTCTGGGTCCAGTCTATCCCTTCCTCCAAGGTTTGGGGGAGTCAGCTAGGGGTCAGTGAAGACACTGGGATTCTCTGTGGATAAAATTTAAGACTTCTCTCTCTTGGCCCCTGCCAGTCGAGAACTCAAATCTGCTGTTAAATATTTAACAGTTTCCACACAGAGGCTTTTCACCAGAGCATCTTTTCTCCTTAAATTATCAGAACAGAGTTGAAGTTCTGAAGGGTGCTCATGTTTTCCACATAGAGAGCTACAATTATATAACAAGGGAGGAATTTGGATATGGCTAGGTGGAGGTGGAGTGGACGAAAGGTCTGGGGGCTGGTAGAAAGGGCACTGGCCTGGGCATCAGGAGACCTAGGACTCTGTCCCAAGTCTGCTCCTCATTTGCTTTTTGGCAAAAGCAAGGCCCTTTTCCCTCTGGGCCTCTCTGGCTCCCTATCCATGAGATAAGCAGGTTAGAGTCAGTGACCTCCAAGGCTCTATCTAGCTTTTAATTTTTTGAGTTTAGTTTTTTGGACCTGATTGTGCTAGCTACACAGTAGGCATTAATAAATGTGGCATTTAATGAATGTTTGTTTAATGAATTAATATATGCGGGAGGGTACGGACACCGGATGAGGACTTTGACCCATGCCATTCTCTTCTGGGAGAAGGGCCTGGCCCCAGCGTGGTATTCACTGGTCTGCTGGTTAGCCCCCAGCAGCACAGTCCTGAGGAAAACAAGAAGGGTTGAGGGCCAGGATGTCTGTCTCCCTTCCTGGGGTTCCAACACTGACTTCTTCCTTCCAGTGCAGCAAATTTCTCTTCCAATTGAACTCCTACCTGGAAGTAGCCAAAAGACCCAGCTCCATATACCATTTATATGTGGAATCTAAAATATGACGCAAATGAATTTATCTACAAAACAGAAACAGACTCACAGACATAGAGAACAGACTTGTGGTTGCCAAGGGGGAAAGGCAGTGGGAGAGTGAAGGATTGGGAGTTTGGGATTAGCAGATGCAAACTATTATGTATAGGATGGATAAACAAGGTCCTCCTGTATAGCACAGGGAACTATATTCAGTATCCTGTGATAAGCCATAATGGAGAAGAATATGAAAAAGAATATAGATATGTATAACTAAATCACTTTGCTGTACAGCAGAAATTAACACGACACTGTAAATCAACTATACTTCAATAAAATAAAATAAAAAAAAAAAGAAAAGTGCATTTGCATGAGGGGGCTCTGAATTCTAGTCCTAGATCTGCCCAGTCCAAACTTCTGGGGGAAATGTGGGCAGTCTCCATCCCTTCTCCAGACCAGGGACATTTTTTCCTTCAGACACAGTGCCAAGGGCTTGCAAGAATGCTTTAAAAAAAGGAAACTTATGAATGAATGCATGAGTACATAAATGTCTAAAGGCATAACACTACATCGATTCAACTCAGATAGGACTTTTGATAAACTTTTGTATTAAAGTACAACGTTAATATTTTAAAAAGCACAAATGTCGTAAATGTTTAACTCAAATTTTCACAAAGTGAACACACTCAGGTAAACAGCACCCAAATCAAGAAAGAGACCATGACCAACATCCCTGGAGGCCCCCTCGCACCCTCTTCCATTACTACTTTCCCAAAATGTAACCACTCTTCTGTCTTCTGTCTCAGCCACTTTTTGTATTTTATCCAGCTTTCCTAGCAGATCTTGGCAGGATAGTTGGTCTGCTACAAGCTAGTACAACATAGCCAGAAGCAGAAATCCTTGCCTTCCTCAACGCCATACAGCTTTCTAAAATGTCAATATGTTTGATATGGTGTTTGGGTGGGGACTCCACTAATAAGTGTACTGAGGGCTTCAGATATTTTTTATTGTGGTAAAATATAATATTTATAACCATTTGTAAGCATGCAATTCAGTGGCAATAAATATATTCACAGTGTTGTATAACTATTACAACTGTCTATACCTGAAACTTTTTCATCATCCCCAACCAAAACTGCATACTCATTTCACAATACCTCTCCCTTCCTTGCTTTTCCCAGACCCTGGTAACCTCTATTCTACTTTCTGTCTCTATGAATTTGACTATTCTAGGTACCTCATATAAGTGGAACAATATTTACAATGTTGCTTCTGTGCTTGGCTTATTTCACTTAGCATGATTTTTTTAAGGTCCATCTATGTTGTAGCATATGTCAAAATTTCATTCCTTTTTATGACTGAATACTATTCCACTGTATGCATATACTATATTTTGTTTATCCACTGATCTGTTGCTAGGCAATTAAGTTGTTTCTATCTTTTGGCTATTATGAACAGTGGTGTACAAATATCTGTTCAAGTCTGAGATTTTAAAATGACCCTATGGGGACTTATTTCCTACTTTGTAAATGAGCAGTTGGGCAACTTCCAGCTCTAAGACTCCATACAATGAACGGGCTCCCAAATGGACTAAGAGGGCTGGGAGGTCAAAGGTACATACATGCCAGTGACTTGCCCCTCCCCAGGAACGTAGAGGCTTCTCGTGTGCCCACTGTGTGTGGCAAGATTGGACAACGGGGGCTTCCCTGGTGGTGCAGTGGTTAAGAATCTGCCTGCCAATGCAGGGGACATGGGTTCAATCCCTGGTCCTGGAAGATCCCACATGCTGTGGAGCAACTAAGCCCGTGCACCACAACTACTGAAGCCGCCTGTGGGCCTAGAGCCCATGCTCTGCAACAAGTGAAGCCACTGCAGTGAGAAGCCCGTGCACCGCAACTAGAGAAAGTTCGTGCGCAGCAACGAAGACCCAACGCAGCCAAAAATAAAATTAATTAATTAAAAAAAAACCCTCTCTTTCCTTTCTCTTACAAAACTTGATAGTACTTTCAAAAAAAAAAAAAAAAAGACTGGACAACGGCATGGCTGGAGCAGCCCCTCCCTCCACAGCTGCAGTCCTAGGGAGACAGAGGACAGTCTCCGGGTAAGAAGTGTTCAAATTGAGCCTGGAATCCTGGTCTGACCCACCAGATCAGGTGGTAATTCCCTGAGGACTGGGGGTCTCAGGGTGGGGGGTTCTGGCCCAGGAGGGGATGTCTTTGGTAGTGAGGCATGGGGCCTCTGCTCTAACCCTTGGTGGCAGGAGCCTCTCCCCATGATGTCTGAGATGGCAGGAGGGCAGGGAGGCCTGTCTCCACCACTGAACCAATCCTGGAAGGTTCAGGGACTGACTGACTCAGTCTACTCCAGAGGTGTAGACTGGCAGCCTGCAGGTTACAAGTGACCCATGGGTGGGTTTTATTCAGCGAGCACGTTTTGGCATTTAAAAAAAGTTAGTTGTCAACATTTGAAAATCAGGAATTTTTGCTTAAAGTCCAGATTTCTGGTTCCTTTTTAAATAAAGTCAGAAGAGCTGGTGGTCCTGGGCCTGCATGCCCAGCAGTGGCTGCCCCTTTAGATCAGACCTCTACTCTCACAGGCAGCCCTGGCCCTTCACTCATCTGCCTAGTCCTGTAACACCAGAGCCCTTTCGACTATAATTCCTTTTCAACCAACCAAGAAATGCTTCATAAACCCCAGGAAATGAAAGGTCAGATTTAAGAATTTGTTAGCTGACTGGTGCATAATGACCAAAGCATGGGTGCTGGAGCCAGACTGCCTTATCCAAGTTCCAGCTCTAGGATTCGTTGCATTGTACCAAACAGGCCTGCAAGCCTTGTAATTGCCCAGCTGCAAGACCAAAGAAAAAGCCTGTAGACACTAACAGAGACGTCAACAATATGGAATCTTACACATCTGAAGCAAAAGGTCCTGGAGCAACACTCCACAGTGTATGGCAGATAGGACATGGCAGCCATCTTCATTACTCGCAGGGAGAAGGAAGCTACCATATATAGGGGCAGGGAGGACTGACAATAGGTTGGGGCTCATCAGTTACCAGGGAAACCAGAAGCTGGGGCAGGGGGCAAGCACCTAGTTAGTTACTGATTAAGCCCTATGATTAAGGGGATTGGACAGTCCTGTGAGGAAGCAGGGACTGGTCAAGCAGGGGATGTACGGAGAGCAAGAGAACAGCCATCTTGAGCAGCCAGACCATACAGATTCATTAGCTGTGTGTCCTTGAGCACGTTACTTAACCACTCCATGTCTCAGTTTCCTTATCCTTATGATGATAATAACAACACCACTTTCCTCCTGGGATTGTTATGAGGCTGAAATAAATTAACACATTTACAGTACAGTACTTTGCAAAGTGCCTGGGTCATGGAAAAGGAGAAGGGGAACAAGAAGAAGTGGTTATGACATTGCAGGCCTTGAAGGTGCCCCAGCACCAGCTTGACGGGGGTGTGTCAAGCCCAGCTCTGCTACGTGTTAGCTGTATAGTCTTGCACAAGTCATTTAATCCAGCTGAAGGTCCTTTGAGAACATGGAGGCACTTCGCAGAGTGGAGACTCCACAATTGGTAGCTATTAGTATTAAGTGCTTGCTGAATGCTCTTGGCTTGCTTCCACACGAGCCCTGCTGCCCACCACTTTCGGGGCTGGGGAATGGATATTGACCTGGAAGACTGGGAGATGGAGCTGAAAAGAACAAAGAGGCTATGCTGGGTACAAAGGCACCATTGTGAGCATGCGGGCTCACAATTTCCTTTCTGTCCTTTCAACCTGCAGGGATGCCATTTGGGACCTGAGTGGGAAGGGCGTGGGAGCCCGTCCAGAGTTTACCAGCTGGTCTCAGGGAAGGTCAAAGAAGCACACGATGCCAGAGGAGAGACCGCCCTGCAAGGTCCTTGTGTGTCAGTCTCCTTGTTATGTAGGTGAAGAATCTGGGGACCAGAGTGGGAAAGAGCATCTGACATCACAGAGCAAATCAAGGGTGGAAACCAGAGCCTCACACAGGGGAGAGCAGGAAGTCCTACTGCTCCAGGTCTTCTATTCATAGGGGCATTTGAGGCACTGTTCAGACATTTGACCCTTTTTCCAAATGAAGTTGTATATTCTATCATTAAACACACTGAGAAGATGGCAAAAGTAAACATTTATCTTACAACTTAAATATTGAGAAGTGCACTTGGCATCGTGGAAGCTGGAAAGTCCATGTCTTTGCTCTTTCTAGCCCAGTAGGGTTGGAGCCTCTAGTACAGGTAGGGGTGGGTAATCGAAGCCAGAGAGGTAACTTGATCTTGATCAGGCAAGACCAGACAGGCTTCATTAAGGAGTTTGTAATTTGGGCTTCATCCTGAGGCAGTGGATGACCTTGGAGAGATTTAAGGGAAATAGCAGAAAGATCAGCATGCTGGCTGCAAAGATCTCCCCAGACCACTGAGGAGTGTGGTTTAGCTTCAGCTGGTACCCAGAGGGAGGAGGGAAGGAGACGGGAGTACCAGGGTCTTCATAGTGCTCATCTCAGCCATCTCCATGGTGACACTGGAAGATGGTACAGTTCCTTTCAATGAAATTTCCCTATTAAAATTTCAAGTGTTTTGGGTTTTTCTTTTTGCGGTACGCGGGCCTCTCACTGCTGTGGCCT
The DNA here is from genome assembly GCF_003676395.1 of Aethalodelphis obliquidens. NCBI lineage: Eukaryota > Metazoa > Chordata > Mammalia > Artiodactyla > Delphinidae > Aethalodelphis > Aethalodelphis obliquidens. The sequence goes on from NW_020837970.1 coordinate 24,205,218, forward strand.
CTCCCGTTGCGGAGCACAGGCTCCGGACGCGCAGGCTCAGCAACCATGGCTCACGGGCCCAGCCGCTCCGTGGCATGTGGGATCTTCCCAGACCGGGGCACGAACCCGTGTCCCCTGCATCGGCAGGCGGACTCTCAACCACTGAGCCACGAGGGAAGCCCCTCAAGTGTTTCTTTGTTTCAGGATGGCCTAGACACTGGCTTCTCCCCCTTCTCTCTGAACACAAACAGGCAAACGGAGAAGTTGAGGGAGTAGAGAAGAAAATGCTGCGTTGAGATGGTATGAGGCAGACGGGCCCCAGCAGTGCCACCAGCCTGTACAACCTTGGCCACCCATCCTCCATCCTCCACCTTTAGGCCTCCCCAGGCCCAACATCTAGCGGAAATCAAGTTGTGCCTGTTCTGAATAAGAAAAGCTTTTCTTCTTACACTCACTCAGTGAAACTCAAGGGAAGCGACCAGCACTTCTGTCCAGGGGTCTATGTGGTCATGAGCTCCTTAGAGACCTCCTTAAGCCGTCCCTTTTCTTAGCCTTCCCTCTCTCACTCTCACCCCTTCTCTCCCCACCTCCCCATATTTTGTAGATGAAGAAACAGAGGCCCACATTATGGAGGTGACTCACATAAAGGTTAAAATTACCAAGGAACTTCCTCAAAAAATTACACATCGAATTACCATATGATCCAGCAATTCCATTTCTGGATATACACCCAAAAGAATTGAAAGCAGGGAATCGAACAGATATTTGTACACCGACACTCAGAGCAGAATTATTCACAATAGTCAAAAGGTGGAAGCAACCCAAATGCCCATCAACTGATGAATGGATAAACAAAATGTGGTATATTCATGAGATGGAATATTTATTCAGCCTTAACAAGAAAGGATATTCGGAGGTAAGGTATGCTACAACATGGATGAACTTTGGAAACATTATGCTAAGTGGAATAAGCTAGACACAAAAAGATAAAATATTATATGATTCCACTTACATGAGGCACCTAGAGTAGTCAAATTTATGGAGACAAAAAGTAGAACGGCAGTTGCCAGGGGCTGAGGGGAGAATAGGGAGTTGTTTAATGGGTACAGAGTTTCAATTTGGGAAGATGAAATAGTTCTGGAGTTGGATGGTGGTGAGGGTTGCACAACAATGTGAATGTACTAATGCCACTGAACTGTACACTTAAAAATGGTTAAAGTAGTAAATTTTATGTTATGTTTATTTTGCCATAATTAAAAAAAAAGAAACACACAATACAGAATGGTATCCAATCCAGGATCACCTATTGCATCGATTATTATTGCCACTGTATCTCTTTCAACCTAGCAAAAGTCATTTTTTAAAAATACAATACTTGTTGAAGTATTGTCCTGCAGAATTTCCCACTTTCTGATTTTGTGCTATTGCTTCCTTCTGCTGTCATTTGTCTGGTTCCTCTCTTTATTTCCTGTAAACTGGAATTAATATCTAATGGTTGATAGATCCACATAAAGTATTTTTTGGCTAGAATAAATAATGACCATTGATCTTGTGTACTTCAGATTATATCACCATTGAAGACACACAGTCTCATTGAAGATTAGTAAACCACTAGCAAAACTCAGATTAATTTCTCAGTTAGGGTGGTGACAGCTTGATTCTTCCATTGTACAGTTACTCTTGAATCTAGGAAGTAACCCGTGTAGTGTTGCTTTGAACCTGTGTGACCCTTAACAATTATTAACATAACGGTTTAACCTCGAAGGATAATCCTCGTTTACAAGGGTTTGCCGATTTACGCTTTTTCTAATCCTACGTTTTTTCCCCCACCCTATAAAGTAGAGCACTCCCTCATCAACTGGGACTATTTGGTTACTACTAGAAAAGCAGAATAAATCTTTAATTTTTTTCGTTCTAGTGGGGAGAGTTTTGAAATAATGGTCCCTTCCCACACAGAGGTGTTATCATACTGTAGGATAAATGTTTTTACCTTTTAGTTCTGTGTGTGAGCAAACACCACAATTAATTCAATTAATTTCTGAGACTGCGTTAGCTTTTTAATAATCTTCTACTATGTGAACAATGGGGCATGGCTTCGTTTGAACCACCGTCGTGTCGTAGAAAAATGCCAGATACCTCAAAGCCACACGGGGGCCCCCGAGAGGCCAGCCAGCTCTACACATGTGCTTTGGATCTGATCTTCTTTAGAAGGTACGCAGGACGTTCCTCCAGACCCAGCTGTTGTGTCCGGCCACGCAGGCGTCGAGAACATTCTTGGTCCCCGGAGCGGCAGGGGGTGAGCGCTTTCTCAGCGGGGATCTCGGGGATAAACAGGAGGCACCCCACGCTCACTTCCGTCCTCTCAGCGGGAATTCAGGGGCGCCTGCATCAGCCCGCTTTACCGCTGACCACTAGAGGGCCATTTAAACATTTATTAAACAGTAAAAGTTTGTGTGCACAGAATCGGAAATGAAACACAATTTTGAGAGTAGTATAAAACTTTACCCAAAAAAATTATGGGAAAAAAATTAGATACAAAATATAAGTCTTGGAACAAGTTAAAACAATCTTATTACTTTGAAAAGATTTAGAAAAAGGGTGTTGCTCAGCTGCCCGGCTAGCTCAGTCGGTAGAGCATGGGACTCTTAATCCCAGGGTCGTGGGTTCGAGCCCCACGTTGGGCGGTTGCTTTTCTGCGTTTTTTTCCAATTCTCTATTACTTCATATGGTCCATAATAATTGAACTCAATCTAGACGATCTTACTTTCAAACAATTCAACACGTAACTGACTTCAATCCAGTGTTACTTATTTTCAAACAGTTCAACACATTAAAAATTAAGACTGAACAAGTTAAAAAAAGGGAACAATAAAACTAGAAAACAATTTCATATTATAAATACACAGTTAAAGGTTATCTGTGTATAAAAATATTTGTTACTGAGTGGTCTATTTGAAGGTCAGTGGAATGCCAAAGGTTAGGAGATAGAAGACATGAAAAATTAATGAAATTGTGGGGTTCATAAATATTGCTGAAGTGATCTCTGTCAAAATGTTTGAAATATGTAATTTTAACTTTATGCCCTGTGATACCGAAAATTAGTTTGGAGATCAGCTCTGATTCACAGGGTTTACTATGCACATTAATTTCATATCCTTGAATTCCTCTAAGTAATTTACTTTGTGCATTTGGGAAGGGCTAGTGATTATTATGGGCTGTTTAAACCACTGTAAGATTGTTTTAGTGATGATAGCTATTGTGAACAGACATAGGAGTTTCATAATTCTTTTTTTCTAAGTCAGTGATCCAAACTGAACATTTTTACTGTAGCAATTTTGCAGTCTCAAAACATATTCAATATCCTGTGATAAACCATAATGGAAAGTGATATAAAAAAGAATGTGTATGTATGTGTGTGTGTGTGCACGTGTGTGTGTAACTGAATCACTTTGCTGTACAACAGAAATTAACACATTGTAAATCAACGATACCTCAGTTTAAAAAAAACCATATCTCAAAGCAAGTAATTATTTTTTCCTTCATATGTTTTCCTAAAAGAACTCAATTTCTTAGGGCGAAACTTTGCTTCTACGTTCACAGCTGCAAATTCTTTCCTTGCTTAAATATTTCCTGTCATTCCCAGCAATTCTCAAACATTCTCCACAATTACCATATGTTATTATCATCAATTCAAGATACTATTTCAGACTTTGGAAGAAACACATGGAAAATTTCACAATCGAAAATGAAGACCCCTAAATACTCCTGTTATTACAAAGGAATATTTAATCTCTAGGGGATGGGAGGTGAAGTAGAATTTTTTAAAAGGCAAACTCTGTCAGAGAAAATTCAAACTGGTAAATTGATGAGAAGTCAATGAAGATATACTTACTTTTAAATATATATCCATTTTAAGTTGAAGGTCAGTGTTATGGGTTGAATTTGTGTCCCCCTGATATTCGTATGTTGGAGTTCTAACCCCTAGTACTTCAGAATGTGACCTTATTTGGAAATAGGGTTGTTGCAGATGTAATTAGTTAAGATGAGGTCATATCAGAGTAGAATGCACGCTTAATCCAATATGACTTGTGTCTTTATAAAAGGGGGAAATATGGACACAGGTACATTTGGACATGCACATTTGGACACATGGGAAAATGCCACGTGAAATAAAGGCAGAGATCAGAGTGATGTGTTTACAAGCCAAGGGATGCCAAAGATCGCCAGCAAACAACCAAAAGCTAGGGGAAAATCCTGGACAGATTCTCCCTCAGGACCCTCAGAAAAAACCAACCCTACCAACGCCTTGATCTTGGACTTCTGGCCTCCAGAACTGTGAGACAATGCATTTGCTGTTTAAGCCATCCAGTTGGTGGTATTTTGTTATGGTAGCCCCAGGAAACTAATGCAATCGGTGTTCTATGGGGAGGTGATTTTGATTTTAAATTTATTTTAGTATACGTTATATTAATAGTTGCCATCATCTTCATTTCATTTCAAACTTATATTAAATAGTTGTCATCATCTTCCTTTCCTTTCCTTTCATTTCCAAAGCTGTAGGAAAAGCAATGGTTTGTTTAGATGTGGACCTACATTCAGCTCAAGTGAGGACATTATGATCACAGCTCCTTCAGAAGTAATATTTAGAAATGAGCGCAATCTCAAACCATATTTTCTTATTGTTGGCTGGTGATTTATTATGTTGGCTAATGATTCATAACTGTTTGTACTAAAATAATATATTCAAAGATACACTAAGTTAAACACATTTTCTTCTCCCCTCGAACTCATACTTGGAGGCTTTATATTCAATTATTCAATAAATAAATCACTTTAAGAAAGTGTGCTAATTCTCAGTGGTCCAGTTTCTTCAACAAATGAATGGCAAGAAAAAGAGAGTGACAGAGTGAACTCCATCAAATGAAATACATGGACCGTGTTAGGATCCTGATTTGAACCATCCAATCATAAGATTATAATGTGACATACACAATACAATCATTAGATTGTATGAGACAATCCTGGGAATTTGAACACTCACTGGATACTTGAAGATATTAAGGAAGCATTTATTTTTAAATGTAATAATGGTACTGTGTTTTTAAAAAGCCCTTATCATTTAGAGATATGTACTCACTTGTTTAGAAATGAAATAGACATATTTGGAATTTGTGTGTATTTATTTTGTTGGGGGAGGAATAATTGGGTACCAACGGGGTAGTACCTTTGCTGGGGAAAGGGGCAGATGAGGGACTGAAGTAGGAAAGGGACTTTTCACTATCTTCATTTTTATATTAAATTTTTTGAGTTATTGAATTTTGAATTATTTTGAAATATTTTGTATTCAAAACGTTAAAAAAAAGAAGTGTACTTCAGGGTTTTGGTGTGGTGGTGTGGTCACAAAGAGTCCCTTGCCCCTTCTTTTGATGCTCTAAGCAGTACAGACCAGATGCTGTACAGACAATGGAGTGAGGGTTCTCTGTGGGTTTCTGTGGTCAAAGAAGGGGTTGTGTTAAGGGAAGACTGAAGGAGAAGTTGGCGTCAGATAAATGGAGAGGCGTCTGGAATTCACGGGGTGCATAGCATGTTGGGGGGGCGGGTTAGAAAAGGCACTGATGAGACAAGTATAAAGCCTGGAGGATGGTTGGGGACTGTTTGTGGAAGGACTTCAAATGCCAAGCTAAGGACTTTGGGATTTATCCTCCTTAACGTTTCTTAAGCACCAATTCACTGTTCAACACCGCATTAAGCCTTTCCATGCAATTCGCACAGTAAACGGATGGAAAGGTACTATTATTCTTCTCATTTTGCAGCTGAGAAAACTACACACTTTTTGAACAGGGGAACCGACATGAGGAAATTCATTTGTGTGTATATTCAATAATAGCTCAAAGAAATTAGGTGACAAAAATTTGCACAAATAGGTCAGGTGCAGAACCCCGACCTCGGTATCGTGTGGTATTATTCACGTTGGCCTCTTTCAGAGGTGGGCTGAACTCCATTATCTCAAAAAGCCAGACTTCGACTCCCCGCAGCCTGCCTTGTGTCTCCCTCTTCGTCCTCATTTCCGCAGGACCAGGGCTGGAGAAGGGGAGGAGCAGGACCCGACAGATGGCCGTCAGTCCCACCAAATAAACCGGCAGTGAGCTTGCTAAACAATGAAACTTCTAGACGCAGACTCCATTACCTACCCTCTTCCGGCCAGATTGCTGACCCTAAAGCTTTCCTATGAAGATACTGGTCGAGATGCTATTGAAAGTAGGCTTCAGAGGTAGCCCTTTTCTCTCAGGCCATTTCAAAGCCCACATCTTTGTGGCCGCCTAAGGGCCTCCGAAACTGGGCCTTTCCCATTCTTTTATTGCGGGTGAGGCGCCGCCTCCCTTCCCATAGCCCCAACAACACACAAAATCAAATTTAAGCTTTAAAAATCCCAGGCAGTCAGGGGGTGGGGGATGGGAAGAAGCCGCCGGCCCTCCCCCACCTCGCGGCGCCTCAAGTGCTTTGGAGCTACCAATCCTGGCTTGCCCCGGGACGGCGCCGGCGTAGGGCCACGTGCGCAGCGGGCTGCCATTGGCTGGAGTAGCGGCTGCGTGGGTCGCGATGCTGTCGGCTCCGCGGGTGCTGGTAAATCCGGCCCAGGAGGTAGAGATGGCGGTGCCTGACGGCGCGTCTGACGCGGAGTTGGGTGGGATAGAGAGTAGGGGGCAGTAGTCGGGGGAGGTAGGAGAAGGAGGAGGCGGCTGCGAATCGCTTACAAATGGCTCCGAAGCATGGCCTGAAGTCTAAATTCCAGGAGGGTGAGTCTGAGCCCCTGGGGAAAAGGCGTCTAACAGCGTGTTAAGGGAGAGGGAGAAGAATTGTAATAGGGGAGGGGCAAACGCGAGTCCTAGCAGCCTCGCTGCTCCAGCAACCGCCGCTCAGCCATTGGTGGGCGCCACAGTGGGCCTCTCCCCCTCCCCTCTTCTCTATAAAAGGAGCGGGAATTTGGATTGAGGTAAAATGGTTTTTTTTTTTTTTTTTTTGAGTTGCTAGTCTGCCATCTTTTGGGTCGGCTAGCTTTCTGATTAAAATTGTTATTCCTTGTTCCAGCAACTCAGCACCCGATTTATTGGTCTGTCTTGCGGCGAGCAGAACAAGGCTGGGCTCGGTAACAGGCGCAGGAGAGGGAGGCAGGCGGGCTGGGTTGGTTGAGGTTCGGGGACCGGGGGCGGCAAGGGCTGCGCTGCGAGGAGACAGCGGGCAGGTCTTTGTGCGGGGAAAGCGCATTGCGGCGGGTTATTTCGGTGCGTCATGAGGAGACAAAACCTTGTGAAGCGAAAGGGTTAGGCAGGCGTTAGAGTGGCAGAGGGAGCCGTTGCCGCGTGGCAAAGCGTTAGTGCAGTGTTTGTTCTGAGGAAGAAGGCCTGGAGAAAGTAGCCTATTGCAGGGAGGCGACGGGTGCGCCAAGGTGGCCGTTAGGGGAAGAGATGTGGCATGAGGGAGGGGAAGGAGCGGCGGCGGTTTCGGGCGCCGGTGCGGGGCCCTCCGGCTGCGTGGGCGGCCAACGGCTGATGCTCCGGGGGCGACCTCGAGCCCCGAGGTGGTCGCGCTCAGTGGAGCCTCCGGGCTGCGGCTGGGCGGGGTGGGGGGGGGCTTCGCGCCTGGGGGCGGAAGAACTGCGTTGTAAAACGGCCGCTGCAAGATGGCCATCCCATCTTGGCCGCCAGCGCCTTGATCCCCCGGCTCCCAGCCGCAGACGCCGCTTTAGGGCAGACGCAGCGCCTCCTTCTTCCACCGCCACCGTCCGGGGACCTGTTCCCCGGTGCTTACCCCAAAGAGGTGGGTGGGGACAGGAGAGAAAAAGCGCGAGCGTCTGGGTCGGCTTTGTGTTGCCCGAAGGCATCCCTTTGCTTTCTGAAAAGCCGAGTGCCAGCATCCTATGGGAATGTGGGTGCGCTCTTGCTGTGCAGTTGCTTGTAAAACAATAAATGAAAACTACCTTAATGGTATTCTGTTTCCATTTATAAGTCCCATTGCCTTGGTGTCATCTTTCAAGTACAGCAGTTGTTTGACTAATTGCAATAATATGTGATTAACAGTGATTCGAAAGTTGAGTTTTTATAGTCTTTGATCGACATGCCTTGGCTGACGGTAGAACTTGATTTCCAGTGGAAGGCAGCTCTTTAATTTTCACAATTAACGCATCTATTAATTTATATTAAAGTGGAGGTTAATAGTAAACTAAAATGGAAGTAAAATTCTGTAAGTCAAGCAAGAACATTTTAAAATTCCCATTCATTATGGGTGTATGTGTTACAATGGATGTCGAGACGTCTGCAAAAGTTGTAGGGATTTTCAAACTTTAATGTGCGTTAGAATTACTTTGAGTCATGTACACAAAACACAATTCTACTGTAACTTTATGGAATATTTAACAGGTTTCCAAGGGTGTTTCTGCTATAACTGACTCTTAATACCTGCTTTCTCCCACCCTGAGGAGTTGTGTGAGTTCTATGGATTGCCTTTTTTTTTTAAAACTAGATGTTTTACAGCAGGGATTCTTAATCTAGGGTCAGTGTTTATAATTCAGAAGATCCGTGAACTTGGACGGGAAAAAGTTTTTTTGCTATTGTCTCGCTAAAATTTAGTATTTCAGTTATGAATGTAGATCCCCTCCCCCACAAAAAAAGCAAAGAAAACCCGGGACTTCCCTGGTGGCCCAGTGGTAAAGAATCAGCTTTCCAGTGCAGGGGACGCTGGTTCCATCCCTGGTGGGGGAACTAAGATCCCACATTCCGCTGGGCAGCTAAGTCTGCGCGCCAGAACTACTGAGCTTGCACTCCTCAACTACAGAGCCCGCGTGCTCTGGAGCCCGCATGCCACAACTAGAGAGAGAAAACCAGCATGCCACAACTAGAGAGGAGCCCACGCACCACAATGAAGAGTCTGCACGCCGCAACTAAGACCCAATGCAACCAAAAAAAAGAAATAAAAGAAAAGTAAAAAAACAAAAAACCCCACAGTAGTATTAGCTGTATGTTTTCACATCCCAGCATTACAGTTGTGGGAGATACATTCGGATGTAATGTATGCTCTTCATTACTTCAGAATTGTGATAGTTATTGGATCAGCAGCTAAATGTTTACATCAGTTAAGCTCATATAATACCATAGAACATGATATTTTAAATGTTTTGAAAACTATTTCAGTACAGTTGGTTTCCCTTGTAATACTGTTTTACGTGTTTGTAGAAAAATTCTGGGAAAAGGCCCAAAGGCTTAATCAGACTGAAGGGTCCATGGCGCAAAAAATTAATCCCCACTGTAGGATATCAAAGGAGAATCACCCAGGTCTGGGACAGTTAAGGATGGCTTTCCGGAGGAAGTGCTTTACTTCTAAACTAGAGGGATGGTAGAGTGAGAGGAGATAATAGTGAAGGAGAATCCATGTGCTGCTATAGTGTTGAATTAGACAAGAGTAGGAACCAATGTATCTGCAAGATTTAATTAATTTTTGGCTGCATCGGGTCTTTGTTGCTCCGTGCGGGCTTTCTCTAGTTGCGGTGTGCGGGCTTCTCATTGTGGTGGCTTCTCTTGTTGTGAACCACGGGCTCTAGGTGCATGGGCTTCAGTAGTCGTGGCACTCTGGCTTAGTAGTTGTGGAGCATGGGCTCAGTTGCTCTGCAGTATGTGGGATCTTCCTAGACCAGGGCTCGAACCTGTGTCCCCTGCAGTGGCAGGCGGATTCTTAACCACTGTGCTACCAGGGAAGCCCCTCTGTAAGGTTCTGAAGCTACCCAAGAATCTGCAGTTACCATCACTTTCCAGACATGTTTTCTACTCTTGTGTCAAAGTTGAGTTGTATAACCATCTTTAAGAAGTTATAATTATTTCTAAGACATTTTCAGAGAATATCTTGTAAGGAAAAAGGAATATTCTGTTGGAACTAAAAATTGTATTAAAACACTGCAGAAGAATTGAGCTCCTGTAATGGTGGGAATATGAATGATCAGAAACAGTTTTTTTCATGATTCTTTTAAACTTGAAAGTTTTTCTTAATTTAATAATGATATAACATATGTTATAAGCAGTTTTAAAGCACAGTGACTGGTTTGCACCGGACTTGGTCTTCCACATGAAATGTTAAAGCATAAGGTAAAGAAGACTATTGGGCATCTAGCCCCTTGTCGGGGGGAGACTCTTTTGGCTGGTCAGGAGACTGACTGATGCTGGGCTTTGAGTAATGTTCCCAGTAAGCAAACCAGTGGGAGGATGGGGAATTGGAATCTCATCACCCTTGAATTTGACAGCATTGGGCAAAATTACCTTTAGAGTTTGATACTAGCAAGGATTAAGGTTTAAAAAAACATATCTGAGACAGTGGTTTGCTCCTTCCCCAATTAACAGTGTTTCCACTTCCGAGAAAAAATAGGCATTTGTTATCTTGGCTCATACTCCTCAACTTACTGTGTATGTTTTCAACAGGATGTTAGGGCCAGGGTCTTAGCCTCAGTGCAGTTGTCTTTGGTGGCAGCAGCCAAAAGGAGGGAGAGGGGAGTAAGGCCACTTTCAGGGTGCTTTAAAGAGTACCTGGAGAGTTAAATTAGGCACAGAGGTCTGATCTTTGGTGCTGCTGCTTAGGCCCTAAACCTGGATCTACATCCCCATGGTCTCATTCTTGTCCACAGTATTCAGCAGTGGCTCCAGCCCAGCTTTCTCTTGAGCTCCAGACGTATATACTCAACTGCTTACTAGATGGCTCCAGTTTGGACATCCTGTAGCCACTGTAACTTATTCCAAAATTGATCTGAAACCCCCTCCCTCCATTTCCTTTTCTGATTAATGCTCCCACCATGCTGGAAGTCAGTTTAAACTGTTTCTGCTTTGGCTTAGCTGTCCTCACTGCTTTTGATTCATACCTATTTCTGTTCTATCCCTGTTGGGAAAAGTCTTTGGTCTCCCTGTTTTTAGTCTCCACTTTCAGTTCTGCATAGGCCTAGCAGCCTCAGGCAGTGGTTTCTCAGAGTGGACCACTGCACAAGAATTCATATCATGTTTCTTCTATGCTTTTGTACCAGTTGTTTTCCTCAGCTTGGGCCCTTCCCTGTGACCTTCCCAAGTAGCTTATCAGTCACTCTTCTTATTGTTTATGAAAACAGTTAAAATATGAAATCCAGTAAATTGTGTAAAACTATTTGGTTACATATCAGTGTCACCCGTACTGCTCTATAGTCGCTTCAGAACTGAGCTAGTAGAGGCTATTTTAATTTTAGAGCTAGAAGAGCTGACTGTGTTGGCACTTCGGTTCCCTCTGGGTCTGTTGAAACCAAGTGGACTGAAAATAATGTGAGAAATCTATTTCTTCTACAATCAAATGATATTTTGAGGTACTGCCAAGAATTGCCTGCCTGATTTGTCTGATGAGCAGGGATGTCTTCCAGATCTTATTCCAGTCCCTAACATTTAGTCTTGCAAGTCTTAATGGTAGGTTCAACATAGAGTGTAAGTTCCAAAGGTTAGAATTCTTGTCTGGTTTTTGTTGTTGTTGTTGTTTATTGAAGCAGCCCAATACCCAAGCATCATTGACCACACTGAAGGCATGAACATAGTGGGACCTCTTTAAAAAAAAAACAGCTGTATCTGATGCACATTGAAATTTTTATGTATAGAATGTTTTTCTTAGTTTAATCAGTTTAAAAGGGTTGGAAGCAGAGAAAGAATAAGTAGAGCATAAGGTCTTAAAATTTCTTTAAATCCCAGATGTATATTGAAAAATAAACCAACCCTGCCAGTAGATGGCTATAGTAGATTTTATTTGCTTAGCAGGTGATACATGATTTGACGATTTAAATAGGTTGATATCCTAATTGTTTTTAGTCGTTTACATTAGATGCTAAGGTTTTTTTGTTATATTCAAGTTTGATCTGAAGTGTTGATGGATACATTGCCTTACTCACTTGCCTAATTTTTTTTGAGAAATCTCGTAATACAAGTGTGATGGCTCTCCCAGATGTGAGTATTCTTAAATATGAAGAGAAATCACAACTAACCTAGTACTTCTTTTTTCTTTTTTACTTTTACAGGTGAGAGAGTGCTGTGCTTTCATGGGCCTCTTCTTTATGAAGCTTGGGTTAGCCAAAAAGTTCATTCGGTTTTCCTGTAAGCTGGCTCTAGTAGCACTTAGTTGTCTTTAACTTCGTTCAAAACAATTTTGTTAGATTGTACTGTGACAGCTGTTACACCAGCGTGCATTTAAAAAAAACTTATCAAAATTGGTGAATTTTTGTGTGGCCATTTTAAGATTGAAGATGGAAAAAAAGCGCAACATTTTCAGCATACTATGCTTTATTATTTCAAGAAAGGTAAAAATGCAACTGAAATGCAAAAAAGATTTGTGCAGTGTATGGAGAAGGTGCTGTGACTGATCGAACACGTCAAAAGTGGTTTGTGAAGTTTCATGCTGGAGATTTCTTGCTGGACGATGCTCCACAGTCTGGTAGACCAGTTGAAGGTGATAGCGATCAAATTGAGACATTCACTGAGAACAATCAACATTATACCACGCGGAGATAGCCGACATACTCAAAATATCCAGATCAAGTGTTGAAAATCATTTGCACCAGCTTGGTTATGTCAATCGCTTTGATGTTTGGGTTCCACATAAGTTAAGCCAGCGGTCCCCAACCTTTTTGGCACCAGGGACCGGTTTCGTGGAAGACAGTTTTTCCACAGATGGACGGGGGTGGGGGGCGGCGGCGGGGATGGTTCAGGCTGTAATGTGGGCAATGGGAGCGATGGAGGGCGGCAGATGAAGCTTCACTAGCTTGCCTGCCGCTCACCTCCTGCTGTGCGGCCTGGTTCCTAACAGGCTGCGCACCGTTACCAATCCGCGGCCTGGGGGTTGGGGACCCCCGAGTTAAGCAGAAAAAAAAAAAAACCTTCTTGACCATATTTCCACATGCAATTCTCTACTTAAATGTAACGAAAACATTCCAGTTTTAAAACAAATTGTGACGGGTGATGAAAAATGGATACTGTACAATAATGTGGAACAGAAGAGATCGTGGGGCAAGCGAAATGAACCGCCACCAACCACACCAAAGGCCGGTCTTCATCCAAAGAAGGTGATGTGTATATGGTGAAGTTGGAAGGGAGTCCTCTATTATGAGCTCCTTCTGGAAAACAAAACGATTAATTCCAACAAGTACTGCTCCCAGTTAGACCAACTGAAAGCAGCGTCCGAAATTAGTCAACAGAAAATGCATAGTCTTCCATCAGGATACCACAAGACCACATGTTTCTTTGATGACCAGGCAAAAACTGTTATATCTTGGCTGGGAGGTTCTGATTCATCCGCCGTATTCACCAGACATTGCACTTTCGGATTTCCATTTATTTTGGTCTTTACAAAATTCTCTTTAACAGAAAAAAATTTCAATTCCCTGGAAGACTGTAAAAGGCACCTGGAACAGTTCTTTGCTCAAAAAGATGAAAAGTTTTGGGAAGATGGAATTATGAGTTGCCTGAAAAATGGCACAAGGTAGTGGAACAAAATGGTAAATATGTTGTTCAATAAAATTCTCAGTGAAAATGAAAAATGTGTCTTTTATTTTTACTTAAAAACCAAAGGCACTTTTTAGTCATTGGATAATACCAGATTTCAATGGTTGGTAGCTTTAGTGAGAGCTGCCTGTTTCATATATTTTCATAGATTCATAGTTCCTCATCTTCTCTCTGTGGGTGTCTTAACTGCTTGCTTAGTGGGTCACATAAAGCATTGCTATCTTGCCATTCATCTTACTGATCTGCTAAAGGTCCAGTAGTTGGAAAGAGCATTTGAGGGGAAAGATAGAAGATTGACTATTTATGGGAGCAAGATAAGCTTTGTGTAATTAATGACTTGTGAGAAAATACTACCAAAGTCAGTTTTATTTGCAAATATAATATGCTGAGTAAGCACTGAGTAGTTATGTTAAAGGTAAAAGCTAACATTTAAAATGAGTACATTTAACTTCTATTTGTTGGATTGTCTGGCAAAGTTTGAATCCTGGGGGTTCCCTTTCCCTTTTCTCTGTATTAATGTTGTGCTCAGGTAATAAAAACTGATTTTACATTTAGCCAAAGATAAATGGGATAATGCATTACCAAGTCAAAAATGTTTTTAGTATTTTGTTTCTGGTAACTTTTTTAGCACAAATATTTAAGATGCGTCAACATTTTTTAACAGTTGTAGTTTTTAAAAAAATGAGCAGTATACTAAATAGAATAATATTTAGTTAAAGGCAATTTCTACATATGTTCTTGGTGAATAGTTTATATTTGTGAAAATAGCCTTAATGATTGTAAAGTGTTGGGCTTCCTTGGTGGTGCAGTGGCTTAGAATCCACCTGACAATGCAGGGGACACGGGTTCAAGCCCTGGTCCGGGAAGATCCCACATGCCATGGAGCAGCTAAGCCGCCTGTGTGCCACTACTATTGAGCCGGTGCTCTAGAGCCTGTGAGCCACAACTACTGAAGCCCGCGCACAGCAACGAAGACCCATGAAGACCCAACTCAGCCAAAAATAAAAATAAATTAAAAAAAAAGAAAGATTGTAAAAGTGTTGGTGTGACTAGTATTTTTTAGTTTTTTTTTTTTTTTTTTTTTTTTAGTCCACATTGCAAGGCATGCAGGATCTTCCCCGACCAGGGATTGAACCCATGCCCCGCTGCATTGGGAACATGGAGTCTTAACCACTGGACAACCAGGGAAGTCCCTGTTTTTTACTTGTTTTGAATACATAGATGTATGTTTTTAAAGTTCTAAAATGGCTGAAATTGGATTTATGGAGGTGGTCAAGAACTTTATGTGTGTGTACATATATCTTAATGGTGTAATACTGATACAGTTTATAAGTCTATTTTAAGACCTATTGATCATTTGTATCCTTGAATGTTACTTTTGTTGTAGCAACTTCTGGCAAACTCTACTAGACTGGCAGATTTTTCTGCTCTGGCGGCAGATTTTTCTGCTCTGGCAGCAGAAACACTCTAGTGAACAATTTAAAACGGCTATTGGAATATCTTAAACTATTGTGGTTCTCTTGGTTTGCCTCTGATAAAAACTTTCTTTTTAAAGATTTTTTTGATGTGGACCATTTTTAAAGTTTTTACTGAATTTGTTACGACATTGCTTCTGTTCTATGTTTTGTTTTTTTTGGCTGTGAGGCATGTGAGATCTTAACTCTCCGACCAGGGATCGAACCCACACCCCCTGCACTGGAAGGTGAAGTCTTAACCATTGGACTGCCAGGGAAGTCCCCATGATAAAAGCTTTTAAATCCAAAACGAGATAGTCATCACTTTTTCATAGTTAATGATACTTCCTCTAATAATTCAATCTAATTTGTTTGACTGCAGCCCCTATGGAAAACAGTACGGCAGTTCCTCAAAAAATTAAAGATAGAATTACCATATACTCCAACAATCTCACTTCTGGATGTACATCCAAAAGAATTGAAAACAGGATCTCAAAGAGATATTTGTGCATCTATGTTCACTGAAACATTATTCACAATATCCAAGTGTTGGAACTAACACAGTATTGTGAAGCAATTATACTCCAATAAAGATCTATTAAAAAAAAAGTCTGTCAACAGGAATGGGTAAAGAAAACATGGTCTATACATATAATAGAATATTTTTCAGTCTTAAAAAGGAAGGAAATTCTGACACATGCTACAACATGGATGAACCTTGAGGACATTATGCTAAGTGAAAGAAGCCAGTCACAGAAAGACAAATACAGTATCATTCTACTTGCATCAATATCAGGGATCTAAAATAGTAAACTTGCAAGCAGAAGGTAGAACGATGATTTTCAGGGGTTAATGGGAGGCGGAAGTGAGGAGCTGTATAGAATTGCAAGATGAGAAAGTCCTAGAGACCCTTGTACAATAATGTGGGCAGAGTTAACAATACTATATGCTTAATAATGTTTAAGATAGTATTATGTTACATATTTTTACCACAGTTTAAGAAAGTCAGCTTCCTTGGATATTTGTACAACATGCATAGGGATGAAAATGTAAAAATCTTTTTTAGATGTTAAGAGATCTAAGTATTTGGAGGAATTAACTATGTTTTTGGACCAGAAGTCTCAGTACTTTCAATTCTCCATAAACTGATCTATAGATTGAATGTAATCTTAATCACAAAAGCAGCAGTTTTTGGGTTTTTTTGGTGGAACTTGAGAAGCTGATTCTAAATTTTATATGGAAATGGCAAGGACCAAAAATAGCCAAGATAGTCTTAAAGAAGTATTGGAGGAAAGTGGGAAGTTTTCAAATTTACTATAAAACTAAAATAATACAATGTGTTACTGGCAAGACTGGCTGTGTAATTTTCAGGACCCAGTGTAAAATGAAAATGTGAGGGCTTTCAAGAATTCTAAGACATTAGTAGGCGAATATTACATCAAATGCTGGGCTTTTCTGAGCATGGGGCCCTGAGCAGCTGCATTGGTGGCAAGCCCATGAATTCGGCCTGATTATTGGCTCAAAAATATAAAATAAACCAATGGATCAAAATAAAGAGCCCAGAAACAGGCCCAGGCATATAAGCTCATTTGACTCACGACAAAAGGTGGCCCTGCAGGAGCAATGGGGAAAGGACAGGCTTTTCAGTATGTACTGAGGAGAGAAAAGTCCAAGTGCATAAAAGTATAGGCTTGAAAAGATGAAAAAGTCCTTAAAAAGGGAAGAAAATTCTAACACATGCTACAACATGAATGAACCTTGAGGACATGATGCTATGTGAAATAAGACATGCCAAAGGACAAGTATAGTATGATTGCACTTACATGAGGTACTTAGAGTAGTCAAATTCATAGAGACAGGGGAATGGCTTCTACCAGGGGCTGGGAGGAGGGGGGATGGGGAATTATTATTTTATGGGTACAGAGTTTCAGTTTGAGAATATGAAAAATTCTGGAAATGAGCGGTGCTGATGGTTGCAGAATAGTGTGAATGAACTTAATAATTAATATGGTAAATACCATGTTATATATATTTTAACAATGAAAAAGAAAGATGAAAAGCAAATAATATAGCTGTAGAAGAAAATATAGAAGAATAACTTCATGATCTTGGCCTAGAGAAAGGTCTTTTAAGCAAGATTCAAAAGACACTAATGATAAAATGTTTGATGGCTTTGATTCATTTAAATTACGGAACTTTTCTTTATCAATGATACCATTAAAAGAGAGAAACATTAAGTCACAGAGTGGAAGAAGATATTTGCAACACATCTAACCAGCAAGGGGTTCATATCCAGAATATATAAAGTACATCTAAAAATCAGTAAGAAAGATATAGAACAGCGAGTAAAATGGAAAAATGGGCAGGTATTTCCAAAGAGAGGGCATCCAAATGGACAATAACATACACATGTGCTTTAACCATGCAAGTTAAAATCGCAGTGAACTAGCTCCACACAACAAGACTGGCACTGGCAGGGGTTGGTAAGAGTGTGAAATCACAGGAACTCTTAACACTGCTGGTGCTGTAATCACTTTGGAGAATGGTGTGCCAGTGTCTTCTAAGCTGAAGATTTGCACACCCACGAGCCTGCAGTTCCTCTAGGAGCTACTTACTAGCATGTGTGTGTGTTGCAGCCAAAGACATACGCAAGTATGTTCTTAGCAATATGTTGATCATAGCCTCTGCCATGGACTGAATGTGTCCCCCAGATCCATACGTTGAAACTCAATCCCCAATGTGATGGTATTTGGAAGTGGGGCCTTTGGGAGGTCATGACGGTGGGGCCCTCCTGTGGGATTAGTGACCTTATACAAGAGACACCAGAGTTTCTCTCTCTCTCTGCCATGTGAGATCACACGGGAAGACAGCCATCTTTAAATCACGAAGATGTCTAGATGGCTTTCACCAGAACCCGACCTCTGACCATGCAGTCTCCCTCATCTTGGACTTCCCACCTCCAGAACTGTGCAAAATAAATGTTTGTTGTTTTAGCCACCCAGTCTGTGGTATTTTTGTTATAGCAGTCCCCAAATGGAAACAATGCAAATGTCCATCCATAGTGTAATGGACTAAAAAAGAAAGCATGTTCATACACTGAATTCTATAGAGCAGGAATAGAATGAACTACAGATGCAGCCAGCAACAGTGTTAAATCTTCAAAGTACATAATATTGAGAGAAAGAAGGTTGATCTAAAGCTGTGCATACACTGCTTGATTCCATTGATAGATGTTACAGAGACACGCAGCTCTCACTATCATCACTGGATGCAGGGACGCCTGGTCAACTATAAAACCATTTCAGGAAGGGCTTCCTGCGAATGCTGGGGGCAGAAATCCAGGCAGGGGGCAGGGAGCGAGGAGGTACCACTGGGATGCATTTGACTGGTGGTGACACAGGGGTTTGCTTGGCTATAATTTGCTTAGTTGAACACATATTTTAAACATTTTTTTCTGGATGTATATTCACAATAAAGAGGAAAAATAGAAATTAGGGCAAGTATGAAAACCCTTTCATGTAGTATTACTGGAGGGGGATGTGGAACCAGATTCCTTCCTCGTTCTTTTGTGTATTTGATGACCTCTTCCCTACCCCACCCCCCTTGTCGTCCTCCAGCATTTAGAGGAGCTCCTGTGCTAGGAGAGGGGACCCTCCTGACCTCTACTCCCTCATCGCTGCTTCCCAGGCAGGCCCGGCCTTTGGCCCACAGAAGACGCTCTGTGCTGGCCAGCTGACCAGGCCCAGCTCTCTTCCTTAGGGATGTGTTTTCTTGCTTCTTCGTAGGCAAGGTCATTCTTTTTTTTGTTTGTTTTTAATTTTTTCCCCTTGTTTTTTAAAATTTTTATTTTTCAATCTTTAAATTTTTTTGGCAAGTCCATTTTATTTGGATGCCAGGTGTTGTAGGTTTTACCAGGTTGTAGGCTTGACATTTTTGTATTCTGAGAAATAGTCTTGAGCTTTTTTCTGAGATGCAGTAAAGTTACTTAGAAGTTGTTTGATCTTCTATAGTCTTACTTTTGTGATTCGTCAGGTGAGTTTGGAGCTGTGTATGTCTAGATCTAAGAGTCTGGGTTAACCCCTGAGCACTCTTTCCTGATACCCAGTGAATCTGAGGTTCCAGTCTGGCCGGTGAAACCCCAAGTGGGCACAGGGTACTGGTCTCTCCCCACTTAGGGCACTCTTCACAGGCACGTGTGAGTACTCTGCAGATCGCCAGGGCTCTCTCTTGGCAGTGGTCTCTGTTTAGGTCCTCTGTCCTAAAACTCTAGCTTCCTTTATCTCCCTGGACGTCCAGCTCCATCTCCTGAACTTGGGGAGCCCTCTGTATTCATCCAGGAAGCCCCCGGTGTGCTCTGCAGCCCATAAACCTCTCAGGCAGGGAGCAGGGCTCACCCCATCCATTTCCCATCTCCCAGGGACCACCATCCTTCCTCGCCCAATGTTCTGTTGTTCACCGAGCTTGTCTGGTAGTGTTGGTAGTTTGGGGAGGAAGGGTAAATCTGGTAAATCTGCAACTCCATCCTGGGTGCACCAGTGGAGGTTGGGCTGTACCCCAGGTGGGACAGGAGAGAAGGTTCTGAGCGCAGGGCTGGCAGGCAGAGGTCTCAGAATTTCCTCTGCTGTCTCTTTTCTCAGGCAGGAGCTGGGGAGGGAGGAGGCCTGAGGAGAGAGGAGATTGCAGGGGAGAGTAGAGAGCTAGTGGATCAGGGGATCCTGTGTGATGTCTAGCAGCACGGAGGCCGAGAAGCCCCTCGATGGGATGGCCAGGCGAGCCCCAGCTGGCTCTGGTTTTCAGGCCCCGTGCTGTGGCTCACGCCTAGGTGGGGTGACCAGGTCCTCGCTTTTGATCATAAGGGAAACGTGATCCCCTGGGTTCACCCCACTGAGATTCCCCTCCATAACCCTTCTTTGAAAGGTGCCTCTCTTGGGCCCTGGTGCTGGGCCAATCCATCCAAGGCCAGCCTTGCTGGTCTGCGCAGGGCCTGGCACCCTCTTGGCCTTGGTCCTGCAGGCCTCTCTATTTCACGAGCCTGAGAATAGCCCATTTGTTTGGGAAGAACCAGAAACCCTCAACAATTCTCTGTCCCGAAATTCTCAAGAACAACGTGTTTGTTTTAACTTGAGGAACATGAACCTCCGCCTGGAAAATCTAAGTGACCTCAGCAACTGTGCCCTCAACACCAGTAAAGATATTCAGATGAACTGCGCGTACCACCCCACCTTCACCTTTCTCAGCTTCATCAGGATGTGCAGAAGCAGGAGACAGGCCCACAGGGGCGTCTGGCCGCTGCTGGTGGTGGCCTGGCTTCTTGTCCTCAGTGCGTCTACGACACAGGACAGGGCCCAGCCCCTCCTCTCCCTGGACCAACTCGTCTAGCCACCCGTCTCATTAGAACACACAGGAGGCCCAGTCACCCCGCTCCAGGCTGAGACAGCTGTCCTCTTGGGGTCTCCCTCTGCCTGAGCACGTGCAGGGCCCTGGAATGCCACCTTTTGTCCTCCTTACTTCACCCGCCTCTGGAGGAGGAAGAGGAGCATCCAGCCTCCCCCGCCCATCGTCGGCCGCCCCGCAGGCATTGGGGCTGTGACAGCCCAGCGCCCTGGTCAGCTCTGGCCTCTGTGGGTGAGTGTGCTTGGTTTCTTCCTGACGAAGGTCAGGGGTGGGGATGCCCAGCCAGCCTGGGGGCTTGGATTCTAGAGGCTTCAAGGGCCCCAGGAAACGTCAACTCAAAGACACACCCACACTGGGCACTCAGCCTGCAAGGTCTTCCCGAGCCCTTGGTCTGGACGTAGCCCGGCCCCTGCCTGGTTGGAGGAGGGCCAACACTGACCAATGTCTTGGGCGCTAGGCCGTGGACGTTGGCCCCAGGCCAGTCCCCGGCAGCCGAGGTGTGGCCACCCCAGCTGCTCCTGCCCCTCCTGCAGGGGCTGCTGTTTGCCACCCTCTGGCTCTTAGCTGCCCTCCACCGTGCAGGGTCCCCAGACAGCTAGGAGACACATCCCCTCACCTTTCTTTTCTGATCACATGCTGTATGCAGGGAAGATTCTATAGGCACTAAGGGAAGATGGAGCCAGGACCAATAAGTCCTACTGCAGAGAGATTATGTCTGTCGGAGGATGGAAGGCCAGTTATCATCATGACCGCTGGTGCTGACACTCATGGAGCCAGGGGTACCATGCACAGGCTCAGTGCCTTGTAGCCATGATCTTGCCTCAGCTGGCAACTTGATTATCCCCATCCTGCAGATGGGGAATGTGGCTCAGAGAGTCCATCATCTTGCTCAGGCTCACGCAGCTAGACACACGGCTGCTGACATGGGAAAATGCCAGATCAGCCTCAGCAAGGGAGAGGAGGTGGCCTTAAGCTAGGCTCTGGGGATGGGGATGGGCTCTTAGACGGAGGAAAGGCAGAGAACAAACAGCACAGACAAATCAGGGTGCTGGCCACCCACTGAGCCTGGACCTATGGGGTGGCAGCGGCAGGACGAGCTCAGAGCTGGGTCCTCCCGGGTTGCAGGGGTGTGGAAGGGATTCTGCTAGGGAATGACACCCTCCATAGGGCTGGATCTGCCAGGGCCTGAAGCTGGTTATGACAAAAAATCCAAAACAGGTTTGTGGGTGAGTCAGCGGCTGGGAGCACATGGAGAAACAGGCTTCTTGGAGGTCTTCCCTCGGCCCTGCAGACTGTGCAGCTGCCCAGGCCTGCCTGCCGGCCCTGGACCACAGTGCTGGCCCGAGGACCAGCGGGAGGAAGTTTGCTTGGGCCTGCTGGGTACCTTCCTGCACCCATCCACCCTTGCTGTTGTGTCTAGAGTGCCGGCGGGGGTCGAGGAGGGGGCACTGGCCAAGGCTACATCTGAAACCTTGCTCCCAGCCACAGACACGGCAGGCCTTTTCCTTTCCAGGAAAATATTCCTCTCCTGAGACATTGCAGCTTGGCCTCTTTGAATCACCTGGCCACTTCCTTCCTGAGTGTATCTTACACACTCTGGCTGAGGGAGGTGATGGGTTCCATGTGTGTTGTTGTTGCTTGTTTTAAGTTTTTGTCTATGTCTCTTTCCTTTGTGAGTTGCACGCTAGGAGGGTGAGGTTGGTTCTAAGAGGCCTTTGTCACTGTAAGGGACATTGGGGATGACTTGAGTTTTCTTTGCAAGTTAAAAACCTTGATGGTGAGAATGAGAAGGAAGGTCTCCTTAGGGCCACACACAAGGACCTTCATGTGTACAGGTAAGGCAGGTGAGGAACGTGGAAGATCCGGGAAGCTGGGGTATTGGCCGTGGTCTTGGAGCCGAGGTTTCCTGCCTCTTATGTCCAAGCGCTTTCCTGGACATCCACGGGCAATGTCAACACGCCCTCCAGTGCCTGTGGCGGCCAGCCACACCTCTCCTCAACCTTCAGAGCCTGCGCTAAAAACATCTGCTGCCTGTTTCCTGAAAAGCCAAGGGACCTTTGGCTTGTTAGTTTTTCTTTCTTTTTAGGTAAACAGAATAAAAGAGAGTTTCTCAAACTTTCTTGGCTGTGACTCACAGGAGATAATACAATTCACATAGCAACCCCATACACACACGAGTGTACACATGTATATATATATGCATGTGTGTACAATGTGTGCACATGTGTATACATTTATCTATAACGGATGCAATTTTCATAAGAAACACTCTCTGTATGTGCCCCACATTCACCCTACCTGCGACACACTCACATTTTCTGTATAGATGCATGTAAACATACATAAATGTGTAACTGATGCAAATTTTAGGAAACAACATCAACTCACCCTAAGTGTGATATACTTGATGTGTGATCCAATCCATTTTCCGCTGGCCACCTCCCACTGAGCTATGTCCACACATCAGTGGGTCACAATCGATGTTTGGCAGGCACTGAAAAGGAAGGAGTTGTGTGGGGCCCCACAGTCCCGCACCCAGTCCCTGGGCACCTGCGTTCCATGCAGTCAGCTGCACGTGTGCTTTGGACCTGAGCGCAGGAAGGTTTGCCCCTGCCCATGGGGCAGGCCTGGGAGCGCTACCCCAGACTCGGGATTTCCTAGGGGGCCAAGTGTTTGGGGGGTCCAGGTAGGAGGAACTTGAGGCCACACCTCCAAAGACAGGCGCCCACGTGGCCACATGCGGCACTCGCTGCCCCTCCGAGCGAGCCCTGTTTCTTCTAAATGTGGGTGGTGGTGATAATGATCAAAGCACAGCGAGCTCACCTCGTGTGGCAGGAGGTGCTCAGGGTGGAGGTGCTTCTTCCTAATCATGTTGGGATGAGAGGCCTGGTGGCCCTGCCCACCGCAGTGGGTGGGAGGAGTTGAAGGTGAGGGCAGTGTCAGTTCACCCAGGTGCGCCCTGTGTGTGTGTGGCGGGGGTGGGGGAAGGATGGGGGGACCCAAGAGGCTGTTCAGAGAGACTTTGTCCACGGTTGCTGTGAGTGCCACGTGGCTGTGGAGCCCCTTTATTCCACGCCAGGTGACAATGATGCCCATCTGAGAAAGTGCCCACGGCCCTTTCTGATGGGCACTTTCTTGCAGGGCTCTGTGGCCAGCGATGGAACTAGATATCCAGACACGACCCTCCCACAGCTTAGGTCCACCCGGGCTGCAGGGACCACAGATGCAAGCCTGCTGCAGGCCGGTCTCCCGGGGAGTTAAGCAACCATGGAGGGGGGTGGTGTGGGGGCTGCAGGGTGCAGGCTGCCCCCCACCAGCTCAGCCAGACGTGTGGGCACCAGCCCTGGTTCCCAGCCATTCATGGTGTACTGGTGTTCCCCTGGGACCTGACACTGAGTGTGGGCAAGGGTGAGAGGCAGTGAATGTTTATTATCTTTCCATGGAAAGACAGTCACTGGGCCAGATTAGAGATACACCCAACCATTGAAGGGCGCCCAGAGCGGCTGCGAGATTTTACGCCATAATTGCCCAGAGTGACTTCATGCACGGAGAGGATCTGCTGGTCAGAGGGGCTTGGCAGGCGACCCGGGTGGGGACCGTGGGTGGGGCAGCTCGCTTCCTTCATGCTGGGGTGTGCTCTGGTGCCTCTGCAGTCATCTCCAGCTCCCCTTGTAAGGGAAGACCCCTTGCTGTAGAGCCCGAGTATCTGTGGGATGGGGTGCAGCCCAGGAAAGAGAACTGGCAGGAGGCAAGCCTGGGGTCCTTTTTCTATGTCAGCCCTGCTCCCTGCTGGTGCTTCCTCCCACTACTGTTGCCACGTTTAGCAAATAAAAATACAAGCTGTCCAGTTATATTTGAATTTGAAATAAACAATGAATACGTTTTTAGTATCAGCATGGCCCCAATGTTGCATGGGTGTCCTGTATTTGTCAACTCTACCTCCTAGACCTTGGGCTCCATGGTAAGACCTTTGAACCCGAAGTCTGTAGGGGCTGGGGGCTGAGACTGCAGGCCTGAGGCAGCCAGGACAGCCCACCAGACAGCAGAGACCTTGTGCAAAGGGCAGATGTGGAAAGAACGGGTCAGAGGAGCGAGATCCCGAAGGCCCTGGACAGAGCCTGAGAGACAGAAGCTGTGCGTGTTCCAAGCCCACGAGCCCTCATGTGGATGGCTGTGATCTCCACCCAAGCTCACTGGAAAGGGTCTCTCTTCCCCAAACCCTGTCCCTCACCAGCCCCTGACCTTGCAGTGGGGTATTGGTCCCCAGATGCTTCCCCTGGGGGAACAGAGAAGGCTTGCTCCGCTGGCCCCTGTGCCCCCTATATCTGAGGAGCTGGGGCTCTCTAGCAGTCCTGGGGGCACCCCACTTCCATCAGGCCCTGACCCCTGGAACCACAGAACATGAGACTGAAGAGAAAAGGGAAGATTGGGTGTGAGAGGTATGTCCCAGGGATAAACACAGCCCCAGTAGAAAGGCCTGGGTCTTTCCTGCTCCCACACCCAGGCAAGGTAACTTGCTTTTCTTTCACTAACAGCTTGGCCTTAGGGAAAAGGAGGGCCCTAGAACCCTAGCTTCTAGGAGGGAAGGAGGGATATTAGCAGTACACCCCAGCTAAGAAGAATTCTGTGTTAGGGTGTGGGGCCAAAGTCCATTTAGTAATTGTATTACTCAGCAACTTTTTTTTTTTTTTTGTAATTGCTTGAAGATACAGTTCAAATTAGCTTAAACAGAAAGAGGAAATTTATTGGCTGTGTAACAGGATTACTAGCTTCAGGCATAATTGGATCCAGGTGCTCACATTGCATCCATAGTCAACATGTCAACCTCTCTGTACATAATTCTATTCTGTCCCCCATCCCCCCTTCACTTCTTCCCGCAGCCAGCTCCCCCACATGGTCAGAGTGTCAAGCTGGCCATCAACAACTCCATTTAGACAAGCTAGAGCCTCACAGCAGAGAACTCAAGTCCTTAAGGCCACTCTGATTGGTCCCCTTGGTTGTACGCCCAGCCCAGATGGACCCCTGTGCTAGGGAGGCAGAGCTTGGCCAGCCCAGGGTCATATGCCCACTCCTGTGAGGGCAAGAGGGAAGAGTAAGTTGGGCAGACAGGGCAGTGTATTCCCCTGCTAAATTCTCTGCTCACCGTCCTACTGCTTGTGTTTCCAGCAGGGACCTCACCTGGAGAGGAGAGGGGTGGTCCGTATGAGAGTGGATTCAGCTAACCCTAGTCATTTTACCCAAAACTTTGCTAATTTGACGTTTAACAAGCCAATCAGAAGGCTGTGCATTTATGTCGTTGACAGTTGACTCGGGCAGGGCCTGGGGAATGAGCCAGCCTCCTGCCAAAGCAGAGTGTAGGCAGAGTTGGTCCTTGGGGCTCAGGCCCTTTGGATGGAAACTTCTGTTGCCGAACATCTGGTCTCCCTCTGCTTCCAGTTTCTTGGGAGGTGACACTGCTACCTCCCTTACAGTCAAGGGTCACGTGACTGGCGGTGGCTGTGCACTGTGAGTGGAATGCTGTCTGTGACATCCAGGGCGAGGCATGATTCTCCGGGCCCTCTCCCTCTTCCATACACATTGACCAGACAGGAGGTCTTGAGGGGAGACAGAGCCACAGGGTGGGTGCAGCTTGGAGGGCCACCTGCCACTTGGTTAATCGCATCCCTGAGAGTGGCCCAGATCTGAAGTGTACTGTGTGTGAGAAACAAACGTACAGAAGTGAAATAAACCTTTGCTGTGCTCAGACTCTAAGATCTGGGGCTGTTTGTTGCTGTAACATAGGGTGACCTCTCCTCACAAATACACCTTGACAGTCTTTTGGACAATTTGAGACCTTGCTTTGCTCTGAGATGGCCCCAGTCTGTTCATCCTTTCATTCTCTCAGGATCTACACCCCTGCCTTCCTTCTTCTCTATCAATTATTCCTGGCTGGCTGATGGGGTGCTCATTTGAGCTAAGGTCTGAATGGCCTATGAGGGTTAATCTTGCCCATCCAACATTCTCTCAACCTTACACTCTAACCAAACTGAGCATCCTCCGGAGTCCTCTCCCCGGGATCTTTGCTGTCCAGGGCCTTTCCCTCCTGTTCCTGCCATGGGGCCTCGCTGCCCGCCTGGATGGGTGCGGTCATACCAATCCCTTCACACCGGCTCATATCAGGCTC
Source organism: Aethalodelphis obliquidens (assembly GCF_003676395.1). Classification (NCBI taxonomy): domain Eukaryota; kingdom Metazoa; phylum Chordata; class Mammalia; order Artiodactyla; family Delphinidae; genus Aethalodelphis; species Aethalodelphis obliquidens. Next base: position 24,231,749 of record NW_020837970.1, read on the forward strand.
CTGGACGACCTTCCCCAGGAGGTCCATGCGGACCCCAGCCTGGACTCTCCTGCAGGCTGATCTTGTAGCTTCATCTTGGAACCACGTCTGTGCTCGCCTGCCTCTCGACATACTGGGGCTCCTGGAGGGGAGGCGGGGTCCACCCTGGCCCCCCGCGCCCAGGGACTTTCACCTGCGCACGGACCTCACTTTAGCAGAACTGTCGATGCGAGTCAAGGGCACTAAGACACCTCCTCCCGCCCAGCTCGCGGCTTCGTGACGGGGTCGGGGGTGGAGGTGCAGAACGCCCGGGGACACCCTGAACCCCGCCGCTCGCTCAGTCGCCCCTTCTGTGGCACTTGCGGCCGCCCACAGGCAAGGCGGCGGGTGGCCCGCGCTAACCTCGCCGACATTTCCTGTCTCGGGAAACGCCCCGCGGAGAGAGCGGAAAGCGCAAGTCTGGGCGAGCGCGGCGCCGAGGTCACGGTGACCTGCCAGGGAAGGCGGTACCTGCGGCCCTACGGGGAGACGCCCGCGCCCCCAGGCCCTCCGCCGCCCCCGCGTGCCCCTGCGCCCCAGCCAACGCGACCTTCCGCGACGCCGCGGCGCCGGCCCTGCTAGCGCACCGCCAAACCGCGCACCCGGCCTCAGCTAAACCCAGAGCCTATTTTTAAACCTGGAAGCTGGCTGGAGACCAGTTTGCAAAGACAAACCTTTAATAGAAAGAGGTCCATGAATGAAAGAAAAAGCAAGGCACGTTAGTGTGGGGACTAGTCAGTGGCCACAGAAAACCCTTGGTGTCTTTTCTGTGGTTCCAGCGACGGGGCAGCTAATTCCCACATAACACCATTTGCTGAACACTTACCTGTACTGGGAGAGGGGCGGGCGATGATAGCGATGGACGCCGCTGTTTACTGCTTGAGTACGTGCTGTGTGCCAGGCGCGTCGCCAGCCACTTTATGTACATTGTCTCAGAGGTTACCCCAACAACAACTTTTTTTTTTTTTCCTTTTTTTTGGGATACGCGGGCCTCTCACTGTTGTGGCCTCTCCCGTTGCGGAGCACAGGCTCCAGACGCGCAGGCCCAGTGGCCATGGCTCACGGGCCCAGCCGCTCCGCGGCATGTGGGATCTTCCCAGACCGGGGCACGAACCCGTGTCCCCCGCATCAGCAGGCAGACTCTCAACCACTGCGCCACCAGGGAAGCCCCCAACAACAACTTTTTTTTACTGAAGCATAAATACATCAGTCCAAGGCACTTCCGTCTTCGCACAGCAGGAGATTGACTCTTACCCGTCTTCAATTTCGACATCAATGCACTCTTCCCAGTCACTATGGTTGTGTGGCAAACCATCCCCAAACTTAGTGGCTTAACAATGACATTTATTTTGCTCATGAATCTGCAAAATAAATTCCCCTGGGGCTCAGCAGGGAGCGTTGTTTCGAAAACACCCACCTGCCCCCAGGAGGCGTTTTGCCAGGACAGAAATTTTTCTTTGGCCAGAGCCACCTAGGCTTTGCTGGAGGTGGGCAGGGGGGAGGGTGGGGGATGGATGTCACGGGCTGCCAGGGCCTGTGGAGCCACTCTCTTCCTTCATTCTGTGCCCTTAGATTGGAGAGAACAGAGATCAGGAGGTGAGATCTACAAAGAACAAAGGATCCAGTCTGGTTATCCAGAGTTACTAGGCAGTTAAATTAGGATGAATTAAATTAATTAGGCTGACTTAGAAAGGGGGACACATTGGTACCCAGGCCTTCTTCACAACGTGGCTCACAGCCGGGTCTTCCATCGCCAGTGCACTTGGCATCTCTCCTACAGGTCCCAGTCCAGGGTGTTGTGATTTACACTCAACCTCAATGACCCCAGCTGGCCTGGGGCAGATGCAGGAAGGGATGGGGCTCTGAGAGGCCCAGTTGGAGGCCCACAGCTGGGACGAGGATGCCAGTCCCTGGCCCCTGGCCTGCAAGGATGAGTCTCATCATAGAATAGGCCTTCATTTTATTCATCAAGGCTCGATATTTTTTTTTCCTCTTCTAACTCATTTACTTTTGTTTTTATCCTTGTGCATGCCCAAAACACAGTCCTCACGTCTTATTTCTCTTTTTTGAAGACATCTCATTTCTATTCATTCCTTCCTGCTTGGTTATAGAACAGGTGGTGGCCATGTCCTGGGAGTTTGGCTGGGCAGTTTTCTCATCGTTCCTGTCTGTGTTAATTGCAGTTTCCATTTCTCCTGTCATACAACATTTATCTAGGAGAGTGTTTTTTGTTTTTTTTTTAATTAATTTATTTATTTTTTGCGGTACGCGGGCCTCTCACTGCTGTGGCCTCTCCCGCTGCGGAGCACAGGCTCCGGATGCGCAGGCTCAGCGGCCATGGCTCACGGGCCCAGCCGCTCTGCGGCATGTGGGATCTTCCTGGACCGGGGCACGAACCCGCGTCCCCTGCATCGGCAGGCGGGCTCTCAACCACTGCGCCACCAGGGAAGCCCTAGGAGAGTGTTTTTGTTTTCAGTTTCCAGTGGGTAGATTTTTAGGGTTGAGGTATGATTTGCATTTTAAAAATTAAACAAGTTATTAACTTGTACATTTATTGCACTGAGGTTTTAGGACTTCCGTACACTTTCTGCCTTTTGGTATTTATTGAGATTTTCCTCTATGACCCAATATGTAATCATTTTTTATAAATATTTCTTGACTGCTGGGAAGGAAAGTGGTCTTTTTAAAAATAAAATTTGATGTAGTTATGGCTCACGGGTCACCAGCCTATGACCACAAAGTAATAGGCAAGTCCTTCTTATACCGAAATTATACCCAAACTATGAAGACACAGTGCACCCCCATGTCCCATTGCCAAGGACACAGACCTCTGCAGAAAATGGCCTGTCTTCCCATAACAGTGGAAAGACTGATGGGGTCCATCTGTTCTAAACCACACTTTGTCACCTGGACCAAGCAGAACTCCTCTTGGGCCCCAGTCTGACCTCCAAGACTTTGTCCTCAAAGGTTAGGTGACCTCTGACTATAACCCCATGGCTCAGACATTTTCCACATTGCTCCAGAAACATCTATCCCTCAGCTCCTGCCCTCACTCTCAACACCAAGAGCTCAAACCCAGTCCAGGCACCTGGGAAAGGGCATCTGCCATGGTGTCCCCTCTACTCCATGCACTCACCAGTCCTCCCAAAAGGTTCCTGGTCCTGAAATAAACTCCTCCATTAAAAAAAGTGAAAAGTTCACATGACCACGGATGTGTCTGAACAAAGCTTTATGGTGCTGAAGGGAGAGGTGGGGGTTGATTCAGAATCACTGCTGCTGACTTTGCAGCCTGTATCAATACTTTATTTTTATTGCCAGTTAATATTCTGTTGTGTAGATACACCAGATTTCATTTAGCCACTCTTCAATGGATGGATATTTAGTGTGTTTGCCTATTATGAATAAGGCTGTTGTGAACATCAGTGTATAAGTATTTGTGTCAGCATATGGTTTCATTTTTCTTGGGAATAGACCTAGGAGTGGAATTGTTGGGCCATACAGGATCTCTATCCTTAACCATTTTAAAAACTGCCAGACCATTATCCAAAGTGGTGGCATGATTTTACATTCATGCCAGCAGTGTATGAGTGTTCTGATTTCTCCACATCCTTGCCAGCATTTGTTGTGATCTGACTTTCATTCTAGTCAGATCTAGTCTGGTAAGTGTGAAGTGATACCTAATTGTGGATTTGATTTGTATTTCCCTGATGGTTAATGATGTTGAGCATCTTTTTATGTCTTGTTTGTTGAAATATCTGTTTGTTTTTAATTGGGTTATTCGCCCATTTTTAGTTGGATTATTTGACTTTTTGTTGTTAGGATGTCATAGTTCTTTATGTATTCTAAATGCAAGTTCCTTATCAGATATATGATCTGCAATTTTTCCCCTCCCGTTTTGTGGGTTGCCCTCTTACTTTTTTGTGTCCTTTGAAGCACAAAATTATTTAATTTTGTGAAGTGCAATTTATCTATTTTTTTCCTTTTGTTGTCTTTGCTTTTGGTGTCTTATCTAGCCTAACCCAAGGTCATGAAGATTTATTTCTATTTCCTATGAAAAGTTTTATAGTCTTAGGTGTTTCATTTAGTTCTATGATTCATTCTGAGTTAGTTTTTTGTATGGTGTGAAATCTCAACGACAAAAGGGCCTTCAACTGATTGGATGAGTCCCATCCACATTATGGAGGGTAATCTGCTTTACTCAGGATCTACTGATTTAAATGTTAATCACATCTAAAAGATATATTTATACACATATACATATATAAATAGATATATATATATATTTATAGATAGATAGATATAAATATCTATCTAACTATAGAGAGATATTTGTTGTAAGGTATTGACTCATGCAATTACAGAGGCTGAGAAGTTCTGTGATCTCTCATCTACAAGTTAGAGACCCAGGAAAGTAGGTCATGTACTTTGAAGGTCCAAGAGCTAGTCCAAGGCTGAAGGCCTGGGGACCAGCAGCACTGAAGGCAAGAAAAGATCAATGCCCCAGCTCATGCAGTCAGGCAGAGAGCCAATCCAACCTTCCTCTGCCTCTTTGTTCTATCAGATCCTCACCAGATTGGATGATGCCTACCCAACTTGGGGAGGACCATCTGCTTTGCTCAGGCTCCCAATTCAAATGCTAAAAATCTCTTCCAAAAACACCCTCACAGCTACACTCAGAAGTCACGTTTAGCCAGAGATAGGAGCATCCTGTTGATCTCGGTTGGCCTCGGCCTGCAGTGGCTTGAAGGATTTCAGTTCCTGGCCAGAGATTGAACTCACAGGCCAAGGCAGTGAGAGTGCTGAATCCTAGCCACTAGACCAGTGGCCAGTGACAAGGCCCTGGCCTGTATGGCTTTGCAGAAAATGAATTTCCACAAAGAAACAGAAAGTAGTGAAACAGGTAAAGTGTTTATGAGGAGGAAAAAGAGTACGTGTGGATAGACAAATGGGAGGGCTCAGGGAGAGAGAGCTGCGCCCTCATGGTAGTTTGAATCACTTATATGGGGCACTTCTTCTGGGCTTCATTTGGCCAGTCATCTTGCTTTGCCTCATTCTGAGTCCGTATTTGGTTTATCTCAGGGTCCTCGCGTGTGTGCACGTGCATCACTTAGCCAAGATGGATTCTAGTGAAGAGGCCTATGGGTAGGTTGACATCACTCTCTTTTTGACCTCTAAGGAGCCTTTCTGCGCATGTATGGTTGGGAAGGTCTCCTTGACCTTGAGAATGAGAAATATGTGCTTTCTACCTTTTATCTGGGCAAGGCTCAGCTCCTCTCTCACTCCTGCTATTTTGGAGTATCTGTCCACAGGGGACAAACTCCAGTGGCTCAGCATGGGACCCATCTATCTCCTGCCTCACTGTGGCCAAGTCAAGGTGACACATACAGTTAATCATCACAATTTTCATTCATTTCCATGTATTTAAAACTTTCCAGTGAGATTTCTTCTTTGATGCATAGATTATTTAGAAGTGTGTTGTGTAACTTTCAGTGTTTATAGATTTTTCTGTTGTGTTTTTGGCATTGAGGTCTAGTCTGATTCCATCTTGGTCATAGGACATCCTCTGTACGACTGTCTGCAAGTTTTAAAAGAGCAGATCGTTCATCTGACCAACTCCTCGTTCTTCAAATGTGACCAGAGATGCCTGTTCTATAGGAGGAGGTTTCAGGTCCACAGGGTGGGAAGCAGCATTGTCTTCATGAGGTCCAAGAGCTGTCATTGTGTCCTTTCTAAGGGGCCTGCAGACAGTGCTGGGTGAATGCAGAACCCTGGGTGGTGGGGCCCAGGTGAAGGGTCTGATCATCCACGTGGGACCTGAACCCACCAGTATCAGAATGGGGCTGCTATACCACACAGTGTATCAGACTCAGGCTTGGTCTGCGCCACCAGACCACACTCAGCAGTGAATTCAGGAGTGGGAGTCACTGACCTGGGACCTGGGACCCTTTGCTGCAGTACTTGCACCTGGACAAAGGTCTCCTGGAGCAACAGAATACCAAGAAACTATAAGGAACTAAAAATAACTGTGTGCATGCGCAGTTGGGGCAAATTATGGGCAACAAGATACAAAGAGACCAAAAAACCCCCCAACTGCCGCTTCTGAAGAGCCAGGAGCAAAAACAGGGTGTGGGGAGCAAAAGTAGGGTACTGCGCATGCCCCCTGCACACAACACCACCAAGGGGGTGGGCAGATCACCTAAGCCACCCCTCCGGCCTGACCCTGGGCACACCCCTTCCCTCACCCCATATTAGGAATCAGCTCGTCAGTCCCCCCAGCCCCAGGGAGGGAGCTAGCAAAGGAAACTGTTACTCGTTCTCTCTCCTCCCTGCTGCAATAGGGGCCCCAGTAAAGCCTTGCCTGAATTTCTTGTCTGGCCTCTGATCAATTTCTATTGATTAAGGAGGCCAAGAACCCTGGTCGGTAACAATTGGGTGGAGCCCACCCACAGGCCCCCAGGCAGCAGAAGGCACTCTGGGTCCCGACTGGAGGCCTCCGCTACCCTCTAGGTCCGCAGGTGGGTCCCAGACCCCGAAGGCCTAGGAATCCCACTTGTGGCCGCCTCCCGTCCTGGGTGGCTTGGCCCAGGCAGAGGTATGGAACGTGAGACACAGAAGACAGGCTTGGCTGTGGGGCCAACTCTGGGAGGGATGAACCGGAGCTTGATGGGATAAAGATGGAGGTTGACGAATGACGCTTAAGCTGGGCCCCGCATTGACTCTGCTTGCCTTCTAAGTGCGAGAAAACGCCGCTCTTCCCGCGCTAGTGCAGAAGCAGCTTGCCTTTGCCAGCTGCCTCCTGCTCCTCTGGCCGGCGGATCAGCAGGGACATGGGACCCTGTGCTCCTCTCAGCCTGGTCCTGGGTGGGGCGAGCTCGGTGGGCATCGACACCGCCTCATCTGGTGCTGAGTGTCTCTCCAGCTCCCCCCAGCCCCCGCCCCCAGGGTGGTGTGGCAACAGGTGGCACTTGTCACCTCTCTGGGGCACCCTGGCTCTGCTCCTTTGGCCCCCACTGGGCATGTGGCTGAGGTTGGTGGCTGCATGGCTAGTGTCTGGCCACTCCTGGCTCTGCCCGCCTCCATGTGCTGGGGCACCAGCAGTGTCACTCCACATGTGTTTGCAAACAACTGACTCAGTGCTTCTGCCTGGAGGATTTTATCCTGCAAAGGTACTCGAAATTGAGTGAAGACAAATGACAAAGTCGGGCTTGTGACCAAAGAAACACCTACTGCTCACGAAACGGCCCAGTTTCAGTCTAGGATTGCCCACTCACACAGTGGCCCATGTCTGCTGCCGTAAAGCGGAATTCTGCTTTCGGTGCTGACTTTGACGTGTGCACAGTCAGCTCCCACGGGTGTGGAAGCGCTTGCCCAGGCATCCTTCTCCAGGCTCACGCGGGCCTGGACACCCGGACACACATGAGCTCTGCAGGCTACGGCTGCTGCCTTGGGGTATGGGTGTCAGACCCCAACTCCCTGCATCACTGTTTCCTTTACCTAAATCAGAATTCCATCCCTTTTAAGTCTGCTTTCCATGTCCTTCTATCATGCATGTTTAAAATCCATTCACAGTTTTATCAAAACATCTCTTTGGGAAAAAGTGAGCCTGGCATGAGCTGCTTGGGAATTTCCTGTTTACTTACTGAGGCTTCCAGACATACCTGGGCTCCTGTCCCACACGGCACGGCCAGCAGCCGCTTTGGCCTGAGGAGCCATCTGGACCGGAGCTAAGAGCGACTCACCTCAAACCTTCCCACCCCAGCGGCCCCTGCCCACGGTGGACCCCAGGCTGCTGCAGAGGAAGGCACCGGGTGCCTCCAGGCCAGAAGGAAACCCCCACAGGATGCCTTCCAGCAGGAGAGGGGTACCAGCAGGATCTCAGCCTGCAACGGAGCAGGGCTGTTTCCCCCTCTTAGCCTCCCTTGGGCAGAATGGGGGGGACAGCTGTGGAGGAAGAAATGTGCCCCCCCATGGTCACAATGTGTGCACAGGAGACCCACAGACCCACAGACCCCTCACCTATGCAGACACGCTGCCAGGCACAGACACGCACGTGCACACACACACACACACACACACACACACACACACAGGCACTCACTCTGCTTAGCCAAGCCCTCCTGTACACTCATCTCCTCTTCTGTGGAGGCTGCGTCAGAGCCAGGCTTGCAGCCGCCCTGCCAGGTCCGAGACCAGGGAGCCTTTTCTCTCAGGGGCCGGCAAGGCTGTCAGATGCACCAGCCTCACACCCACGTCCACGCTGGGAGCAGGGAGAGGGTTGGCGCCTTCCCCACCTGCTGCTGCTCTCCTTGCAGAGGCCTCCAGAGCTCTGTCTCAGACCCTACTGTTCTGCTCTGCCCATTGGCCCATTTCTCAGACTCGAGTAGGTGAATTCCCACAGTCAGGAAGGAGTAGCCTCCATGTTCCAGGGCTGCGGAGGTCTGAGCACTAGATGGTCCCTCCAAACATGGAGCTGAGGGGCCCTTCAGCCAGTGCATCCTGGGCCACCCAGCCCTCTTTCCCCCAGCCCCTCCAAGCCCACTTGGCCAGCAGGTCTGTCACAAGGCCAAGCCCTCCGGTGATGGGTGACCAGGAGTGATGTGTTCCCTGCTTTCGTTTCCTTTCTCCCAGATTTGCTTCCCCCTCAAGAGCAGGTCCACGACTCAGGGGAGTCAGACATGGGATCATGAATTCTGGTGATGGAGTTTTCATGATGGTTTAATGTCAGCATAAGTGTTGAGGGCCCTTCTCCCACCTCTGTGCCCAGATAGTTGAAGGGACATCTGTCCCTCAGGAGTTGCTAGGCTGGGCTTGCCAGAGAAAATCCTTGATGCCCATATGCTGTGGACTCAAAGTTTATGTGGCAGCCCTGCTCCCCCTAATTCTTATGTTAAATCCTAATCTCCAATGTGATGGTATGAGGAGGTGGGGCCTTTGGGATGTGATTAGGTCATGAGGGTGGGACCTTCATGAATGGGATTAGTGTCCTTATAAGAGAGCTCAGAGAGCTCCCTTGCACCTCCTGCCAGATGAGGACCCAGGAAGAGGTTGGCCATATATGAACCAGGAAGTGGGCTCTCACCACGCGTGAACCTGCCAGCACCTTGATTTTGGACTCCCAGCCTCCAGAACTGTGAGAAATAAACATCTGTTGTTTATAAGCCACCCAGGCCATGGTATTCTGTTGTAGCAGCCCAAACGGACTCCTACACCAGTTGAATTTGACTGGAAAGTCAATGGAAAATTGTTTTTAGTGTATGTCCCAAATAGCGCATGGGACATACTTATACTAAAAATTGTATTTGTTGTTTATCAGAAATTGAAATTTAACTGGGTATCCTATATTTTATGTTTTCTTTCTGAACCTGGCCACCCTGCCCAGACCCTTCTATCTGAGGCTCGCTTTTCCTTCACGAAGCAGCTGACTGGAGGATGCTGTGCGGGCCTCTTCCTGCAGGACCAGCCCTGAGAGGAGGTAGCTCCTGGTGGGCCCTCTCCCAGTGTCAGTCCTCCCAGCCCCGCTGGTCTTCATTCTGCCCAGCTTGCCCTCCCCACCCTGTCTCACCCTTGGCCTCCTGAGCCTTGCCTCCAGTACTCTTGAAAGGTGCCCACCCCAGGCATTCCTTCTGCCCCTGCCGGGCCTCTGGTCCTTCACCCTCTCTTTGCTTCTCCCCCAGCAGAGGTTCACTGAGTACTTTCTCAGCTCCAGACCAGGCAGAGGGGGAAGGGGGGAGGGGGTGGGGGTAGCAGGACCACAGGGCCCTGCCCTCAGGAGCCTGAGTGCCAGGGTGGAGGCTAGGTACTGGGAAGCATTCCAGGGCTCTGCCCCTGATGATGAGCTGCCAGCAGATATGCTTCCTGGTAAGGGCTTGCTTCGGCGTTTGCAGATGGCCGTCTTCTTGCTGTGCCCTCCCTGGGGGGAGGGGGGTGCGGGGGGGAAGAGAGAGGAAGAAGGAGCTCTCTGGCCTCTCCTTATAAAGACATTAATCCCATCACAAGGATCCCCCTCATGACCTAATCACCTTCCAAAGGTGCCACCTCCAAACACCATCATATTTCAACATATGAATTTTGAGGGGGACACAAATATTCTGTCTATAACCATCTATAACAGAAGGCAAAGACACGGACTTCCCTGGTGGTCCAGTGAGTAAGAATCCGAGCTCCCAATGCAGGGGGCCTGGGTTCGATCCCTGGTCGGGCGAAACTATATCCCACATGCATGCCGCAACTAAGAGTTCACATGTGGCAACTAAGGAGCCCACGTGCCACAACGAAGATCCTGTGTGCTGCAACTAAGATCCAGTGCAGCCAAAATAAATAAATAAATAATTAAAGAAAAACACGGAGAAGGATGTCCATTTGCAGCATCCTATGCCAAAATAATAAAAAAAAAGAAACTAAAGACAAAGGAGGTTTACAACTATTATCGGACAGCTTTTGCGGGACGCGGGTCACGAACAAGCGTTCCTCACAGCCAGGTCCTGCCCAGGGGCCCTCTGCCCTCTCCTTACTCACTGTTTTCTCTGTCTACTCTTCAGCATCTGGGAGCTCAGCACACCTGCAGGAGTGGGTACCCAACGGGTTTCATCCATGATCACAAAGCACCTGCAATATGGCCACCAGAATAACAACACCTGTGGCAGTGGATAATCACAGCATTAACCAAATGGGAAAGATCCTTAGCATTTTGGGGGGATTATTGTTGGTGCCTTAAAAAATATTCAATGGGATCCTAACCTTGAGACCATTAAAACCACTTTTGAAGCATTTTCCTCTGGAGGCAGTGGTTTGTGACTATATCTATTGCATCTCTCTTTGAGGCATCCAGAAAAGGATTCTTTAACACATGGTGTCAAAAAATCTAACTGATGGAATTGATTATCTTTAAATAAAAAGTTGTTTTTGAAGTGGATGTGTTTTGGTATCATTATTCATTTCTATTTCCCAGCAGGGAAATGGATGGATTGGGCATTTCCCCAATCACTTGTCGGTGGCAAAGAGACTGGGCTTTATTTTATCATAAACAAAATGTTGTGTTGAGTCCAAACTTCTGATTTAGTTATGGTCGGGTGCACCATAGTTGTTGTCACGTGTGATCACAGATCACAAACTGCAGCAAAATCTAGAACTACAGAATCAACCGGTCTTGGATTTGAAAGGAGAAGTAAGCGGTGGGTTTGCTAAAGACAATTTGCAGAGTATTTTGTCCCCTTCTGGGTAAAGGAAACAACACGATGAAAACCCTGTTGTGGGTTTCCTGGCCCTCCTGACACCTCAGGAGAGGAGAGCTTGGGAGACCATCCTTCACAGTCTCCCCAGAGCCTCAGGCCCTGCGTGGAGGCCCCGACCACCAGGGGGCAGCGCTGGGCTGCTTGTGGCTCCAATGCCCCTGCTTGGTCTGTCTGTCGGCGGGGCGGGGCGCGGCGGGGCGTGGCGGCCGCGGGCAGGGTGGTTACCTTCTCTCTGCCCCAGAAGCAAATACAAACGTCACCCGTAGTCTCCAGCTGGATTGCGTGTGAAGGGCAGAATTAATACATTTACTATTGTTGAAGTTTAAAATGATTAATCAACAGATTTAGAATTAGTCCCAGATCCAAAGGACACGTTAGTCCGCCATTTGGGTCAGTGTAATTTACGCTGCCCAGGACGCATAGCCTTCTCCCTTTTATGGCTTCAAATCTATCTACAGAAAACAAAAAGCAGTTAAAAGCCCTCCAAGACTGAGTCGAAGGCAAAAAATTTACTCCCTGCACTTTCTTATCATCATATGGGTCTCTGTTTACAACTTAAATGCAGCTTTGCACACCGTAAGGACAAAGCCAAAAGTCCTGCGAATGCAGCAAAGCCTTTTTTTTAGAAGCACAGGAGCCACCAACCACTCATCCAAAGACATCTCCAGATGCAGCTTCGTTGACGTTAGTATTTGTTGTGCCCAGAACGTGTGGTCTCCTCTGGCTCTGACAACCCCTTAGTAACACTGCTGTTGGCCCGTCTCACAGGGTGGACACAGTGACTGGACAGGTGTCACGGTCATCACAGGACAGCAGACCTCCTTTGATTGCACTGCACTTTACTGCATTTTTTACAGATTGAAGGTTGGTGGCAATCCTGTGTTGAGCAAGTCTATACGCACCATTTTCCCAACAGCATTTGCTCACTTCATGTCTCTGTCAAAGTTTGGTAATTCTGGCAATATTTCAAACTTTTTCATTATTATTATATTGTTATGATGATCTGTGATCAGGGATCTTTGAAGTTGCTTTCTGAGGGTTCAGATGATGGTTAGTATTTTTTAGAAATAAAGTATTTTCAAATTAAGGTATGCATATTGTTTTTTAAAAGACATGCTATTGCACACTTAATAGATTACAGTATACTGGGAACATAACTTTTATTTTTTAATGATTTTTAAATTGAAGTATAGTAAATTTACAACATTGTGTTAGTTTCAGGTGTACAGCAAAGTGATTCAGTTTTATATATATATATATATATATATATATATATTCCCTCAGATTCTTTTCCATTATAGGTTATTACAAGATATTGAGTGTAGTTCCCTGTGCTATACAGTAGGACCTTGTTGTTAGTGTGTATCTGCTAATCCCAAACTCCAATTTAATCCCTTCCCACCCCTTTCCCCTTTGGTAAACACAAGTTTGTTTTCTATGTCTGTGAGTATATTTCTGTTTTGTAAATAAGTTCAGTTCTATCATATTTTAAATTCCACATATAAGTGATATCATATGATATTTGTCTTTGTCTGACTTACTTCACTTAGTATGATAATCTCCAGGTCCATCCATGTCCCTGCAAATGGCATTATTTTGTTCTTTTTTATGGCTGAGTAATATTCCATTGTATATATGTACCACCTCTTCTTTATCCATTCCTCTGTCGATGGACATTTTGCTGCTTCCATGTCTTGGCTATTGTAAACTGTGCTGCAATGAACATTGGGGTGCACGTTTATTTTTCAATCACAGTTTTCTCTGGATATATGCCCAGGAGTGGGATTGCTGAATCATATGGTAGTTCTATTTTTATTTTTTTAAGGAACCTCCATACTGTTCTCCATAGTGGCTGCACCAATTTATATTCCCACCAGCAGTGCAGGAGGGTTCCCTTTTCTCCATACCTTCTCCACCATGGGAACATAACTTTTATATGCATTGGGAAACCAAAAAAATAGGGCAACGCTCTTTATTGTGGTCAGGAACTGACCCTGCAGATCTCCGAGGTCTGCCTTAGCCAGAAGTTTCCAGGTGGAGAAGGGAGAAACAGCGGGGGGACTCAAGGGCCAGCCGTGGTGACAGACCTCAGCCGAGTGCTGCTCCTCAGGGCGCCAGACTCCTCACCCACATTCTCTTGTCCAGACAACATCCTCTTGGGTCCAGCACCAAGATTTCTCCTTCCTCACGAATCCAAAAACCTCTGGAGCCGGCCAGTTCCTGCTGTGTGTCCATCCTGGGAGGGTCCAGAGCTCGCTCCGGCATCGCGGGCAGCAGCCCCTCTGCTCTTCCTGCGGTGCGTCGTGGTCCAGCCCTCCCCCCAGGGGACCTGTCTGCTCCATCAGTGGACTTAGCTGTCAGCTTCTGCATTCATGTCCCCTGGTTGGGGTTTAGCCCACACCATCCCACCTGGGGAGCTTTCCTTCCGTGGTGGTCATAAAATGGCTTTCCCTCTCATGTCACTGATCATGGCCAGCTATTTTCCAAGATCCTTGGACTGACAGGCAAGAAGCAGTTTGACCCCTTGTTTGTTCACACCCCTGCCATCCTCTGAGTTGCTTGCTTGTCCTTGGGGCTCGCCGTCCTCTCCTCGCAGCTCCCTTCCTCGGACTGCCGGGCTTTCCAGAGGCAGAGGGCACGAGGCACGATGCTCCCAACCCAGGTCCCATGGTGAGTGCTCATTCCAGCAACTGTGCTGCTTTTACTGAATCTGGAGGTTCAAACATTCAGACCACGCATTTGGACCTGTTGGATGTCAGGGCTCTGCCAGGGTGGAGGGGGCCTCGGGAAGGCAGGACTGTCCCCACTTCTCTGCCAGGGGACCTTGGCCACCACCTCAGGGCTCGTTCTAGGGCACCCATCCTGCCAGAATGAGCGTGGGTGCTGGCCTTTGGTCGAAAGTTCAGACAGCGCTGTGCATACCGTGTGTGTTCTGCTCAGACAGGCAGGGGACAGAGGCCAGGGATAGCTGAGTGCAGTGCAGGGAGGGCTGTGCTGTCTTCCTGGGGGGCAGCCTGGGCTGGGCTGAGGACTTGCCTTTGGGGCCCCTGTGTGGGGTGTGTGATTGACAAGGGGAGGTGAAGAGGCCAGAGAGGATGGTCTTCTTGGCCCCCTACCTCTAGGCCTGGCCAGTGCCACCAGCTGCTGGACACACGGCGTTCCTGAAACCCTCAGCTTCCCCTCTCTCCACAAGCACATCTGGGACAAGCACGAACCTCGGGGCCAGTGGTGCTGTCTGCAGCCCATCTGCTGCTTCTTTGCTGTGGGACCTGGGGAGGAGGCTCTTACTCTCTCTGGGCCATGGTTTCTTGGTCCACCAGCTGCAATGGTGATCCTCCCTGTTGGTGGGAGAGTGGCCAGGCTGTGCCAGGATGGCCCCAAGTCCCCTGCAGGGGCTCCCCAAAGCCTTCCCCAGTCCTGGGACCCAGGGCTGAAGTGGCCACGGCCATGGGGCCACTGTCCCTGTCCATCCTCTTCCCAGCAGCCTCTACACTAACCAGTTGCTGCCCCCTTTCTGCCTTCTCCCCTCCCCGCCCCCCACCTCCCGGGGGCGGGGGGGAAGGAAGCTGGTCTGTCGTATTCATGGGCCGGTCCCCAGCACTGGTGAGCCCAGCACAAAGCAGGCTCCTGATCAGTGTTTGTGTAAGGAGTGTTCACCCTGCCTGCTGGACAGTCGTTTATCCCCTTCTCTGTCTGATTCAACTCTCAGCTCTCTGAGAAGTCTCCCTTACCTGGCGATCCCTGCTTAGAGCCGAGCTCAGCCCCAGTGCCCCGCTCCCAGCTGCTACCTGGAAAATGCAGAGCAGGTAGTCGCCCCCATTCCCTGGGCGGCTGCTTGCTGGGCTCACCTGGGCACACAGGGGAGGGCTCCTCTTCTGCACGGAGGGAAAATGTGCCAGTCACACCCATGGTCTGGGCCCCCTGGGCATCAGGGAAATCAGACAACAGTTCCGATGTCCAGGAGCCAAACACCCAAGCAAGGAGATGCGCGCATGTGAGTCTGGCCAGGGCAGAGGGCAGACGGAGCTCAGCCTCCCAGAGGAAGGCGTGTAAAAGCCTGTGTGTGCCGAGAGCCCACGTCCACCCAGGCTGCTCCAGGGAGGGGGGCTGTTGGAAGGCCTTGGGGCCCACTGCATGGGCACCAGAAAAGAAGGACAGGGTATGTTCATGTCTCAGGTAACCAAAACCATTTGCTGGTGGGATTGGAAAACCATACAACCTACTTGGAACACTGTTTGGAAATTTCTAATAAAGTGAAATATACACTCATTCTGTGAGCCAGCGATTTTGCTTCATTTGTATTTATCCAGAAGAAATGAAACTTTATGTCCACAGAACATTCACGAAGGCTCATAGTGACCTTATTCATAATAGCCCCAAACTGGAAGCAACCTGTCCATTAACGGGAAAGTGGATACACAAATTGTGCTACAGTCACAATGCCCAGCAATAAAAAGTTACAAATGACCGATGCCGATACCAATGTGGGTGACTCCCCCAAACCAGTGGAACAAATGACAATTGGCACCAAACAGTACATATATTGATTCCCTTTGTATGTTTGTAAGGACAGAGCAAATCTAGAGCAGTCTGGATAAGAGCTGCTTTTGGGGGTGGGATGCACTCGGTGTGGCAGGGTGTGAGGGTGATGTTCCGCATCTCGACCGTGCTGGTTGTGACCAGGGAGTAGACATTTGTCAAAACGCACCCAACTGTACGTTTGATATTTGTGCCTTTGGCTGTACATAAAATACGCCTCAATAAAACTGATGTTATAAAAAATCACTTTTGGTTTGAAAGAAAAATTCCTGGCTTAAGTAACCACACTGTAGAGTCACAGCTGTTCATGGACTTGGCAGGTCTGAGCCACTTCACACGTCTGGAGCCCCTTGGGTCCCCCGAGAAAGCCCTGCCGTATCACCCGGCTGACACTGCACATCCCCTCCAGATCTCCTCCAAGGGGCCTGAGACCTTTCCCGAGGGCAGCTGTGGCCTGCAACTGACAGACGTGTTCTGACAGAGGTCTCTTCCCCTGTAACCGCGGGGAGACAGGGATACTTTGAGAATTCAGGGTACTCAGCACTGGCTCTGAGTTGTCACTCATTTCTGGTGACTTCAAAATACCACCGTGGTTCCACAGTCAAAGTGGGGGCTTGTGGAGGTCAGGAGACAAAAAGAGTTTTGTCCCAGGTGCGGGTGTCCATGGCGCTGGTGGGTCTGTGGTCATCTCCCCAGCTTCCAGTGCGTCGTTGGCAGCTGGCTGAGCCCCCACATCAGTTCTCCCGCCTTGGAGTGGATGCTACTTTGGTAGAAACGGGACAAAAGGGAAAGTCCTGGCACTTCCCCTCCCTACCATGAGAGTAAACCGAAGGTGATTAATTTGCATCCTGGAGGAATTGCAGAGATTCGTGGGGCTATCAATGACTCGAGAAGGTTCCTAATGCATCCCTTTATCGTTCCACAGCATGGGCGCTGATGGGTGGCTTTGGTTCTCCCTGGGCATCTGCAAGGACCACCAGAGCAGTTTGCTCATGTCCGGGAGTGCCTGGGACTCACTCTGTTTTCCTGCCACAGCACAGCTGGCAGAGGCCCGGCAGAACACCATGCTGGATCCCACAATTGATGTCCTCATGCAGACTGCACCTGCCTCCCTGAGACACAAAAGAGGGAGAACCCCCCCCCCACAAATATTCAGGGGCCCATCCTCTTGACAAAGCTGTGGGGAGACCATGGAGCGTTTCAGGACAGCCCAATACAGTGAAAGAGACATCATTATACCTAAAAAAAGCAGGCATGACGTTTGCAGAGACTTTCTGGAGTTTGAAAGCAACATATTGGCCATTTGGGTGTACCCTCCCAAAGCCTTTACCAAGGAACCTGTAAGGCCACCAGGTGTGAGTGGGGCCCCTGGACCTCATCTCCTAATAGACCCAGTGACACTCAGTGTTTGTGGCCAACAGCAATGCTACCAGTGGGCAGACCACCATGCAGAGCACCAGAGTTCTGGACAAGGCCATGCCCTCCTCTGCATGTGACTATTCTTCTCTCCAAGAAAGAGGTCCTGGCTGCTACTGGGTCCTGGTGGGGACTGAACAGCTGAGGGGACATCAGTGGACTACTGTCCTGAGCTCAGTGCATTATGGGCGGGGTGTGATCTGCCCCACCCTCCCAGGAAGTCAGGTCTGTGTGGCTGCAATCTGTCATCTCATGGAGATGGTGTGTGAGAGCCTAAGAAAACCCAGAAGGCACACGCAGTTGCGTGAACAGGTGGCTCAGACCCTGCAACATGTCCTCTTGCTTGTGGCCTCCTCTCCCGCAATCGATACCTCCTGGGAAGTTCCCAGTAACCAAATGGCGGAGGAGGCTTGCTTTCCGGTGGTTCTCTGTGACATGCTGGCTCCAGCTGAGAGCAGGCTGTGAGGGCATTACAGCCCCAGTCTCAAGTGTCCCTGGAAGACGATGGGGAAGGGAAATCATCCCAGTGGACAGAGCTTGAGCAGAACAAATGGTTATCACTTTTCTGGAATGAAAGACAGCCAGAAGAATTCACCTACACCAGTGATTCTTCCCCTCCCCCCACCGCCTTGGGGATATTTGGCAATGTCTGGAGACATTTTTGACTGTCACATCCAGGTGGAGAGAGCTACTGGCATCTAGTGAGTAGAGGTCAGCCAGGGACTTGCTGCACATCTTACCATGCACACAGGACTGCCAAAAAGAACGATCTGGCCCCAAACATCATTAACGCCACTGTCGAGGAATCCCAATCCACACTGATTTATGGGCAGGGACAAGTAGTTGACTGGACAGTCAGGAACTTGGAAAGAATAGGATTCAAAGATCGGTGACAAGGAGGTGTGGTGACGAAGGAAGATGTCTGGGGACGGCTCTCCTAGAGCATGGAGATATCATGTCCCATGTTTATGCTCATTAAATGTACCCTGTGCAGAGGAGGCTCTCAGGAATCGGTTGGACAAGATGGCAGGTCCTGTGATGTCAGCCAACACTTTCTCCAGGCTCAATCGGCCCCAGTACGGAGGGACCCGTTTGCAGCGATGCAGGCTGGGGATGAGCGAGACTACACGACTTCCCCTCCTCAAGGCCAGCCTGGAGGCCGCCCCTGCTGAGCGCGAGTGACATTTGGCAGTGGGGAACGGTGCAGAGCCTCCGTATGGTTCCCTCCCTAGGGTGGCCAGTCAGACGTGGCTGGCTGATTGCGCTGGACCCTTTCCATTATGAAGTAAGGCCATTTCTCTCACTGGAATACATGTATTCTGGATTCAGGTGTGCCTTCCCTGCCTGCAACACTTCTGCCAAAAACTACCATTCATGGGTTCAAAGGATGCCTTGCTCACCATGATGGAGCTCCACACAGTGTTGCTTCTGCAGAAGAATTTCAGCTTCACGGCTATGGGATCACACACAGGGGCTTCACTCACTGAGTATCCAGCTGACCCGGGAGCAGCTGGCCTGATGGAGCCGCGAACAGCCCGCTGGAGATTGAGCGATGGTGTCAGCAGGGAGGCAGCTCCTGCAAAGGCAGGAGCTCGGTCTTACAGATGGACCTGATGATTTGAATCAGCCATGGCCGTACGGTGGGGTCTGTCCCATGGCCAGAACACACGGTCTGGGAGTGGGAGTGGCTCTTGTCACCATTTTGCCTCGTAACCAAGAACCTGTGCTTTCCCGCCCCCACCCCGTTCCCAGGGAGGGAGGGCCTCCTCCAGGAGCCATTCAGGGTGTCACTGGTCTGGAGGCTGAGACCCAGCCATGGGGGCTTCTCAGGCCACCGCCTCAATGCAGAGGAGGGCGCTATTATTTGACTGGTGACGAACTTTAATCATCAAGGCAACATGGAGCCGCTGCTACACAGAGGGGTTGATCTGTGACATTCAGGGGACTCTTGGGGGTGCCTTTTATTACATCCACGCCCCCAATAAAAGTTAATGGTCAACTACAGCATCCAACAGGGGACTTGTGATGATTCAGACCTCTCGGGAATGAAAGTTTGGGTTATTTCATCAGAAATGAAAGATCCCAACAAGCTGAGGTCCTGGCTGAGGGCAAAGGAAACCAGACTCATTCTGGAAGGAGGAGGTCAGGAATGTCAGCCATGGTCCCCGGCTGGTGACAGACACGCGGCTTGTCTATTCTCATTTTCCTCCTTGCTTGGGGTGTGTGTGTGTTTGTGCGTGTGTGTGTATACAGACAATACGTGTATATGTACACACATACATATGCATACATGCACATGGGCGTGCATGCACGCCCATGTGCACGCACGCGGGCACACACACACACACACACACACACACAGGACTTGCTCTTTTCTTTTACTTCCAGTATCTCTCAGCGTTGTCCTGGCAACAGTTCGCTACTTGCCAGCTGCAGTTTGTTCTAATTATGTTTTCCCCCACACGGAAGGTCCTGCCGAACCGTGTCCCCCTCAGAGACACCAGCTCTTCCTCCTCAGAGGCCTGCTTCCAGCCCTGGGTGCCCCCCACCCCTCATGCTTGTAGCTCATAACCACCTGGCCCCTGAGATTTGCCCCCAGCCCTGTGATGAGCTTCACTTTCTCCATGCTGCCTCCATGGGCCCTTTTTGTTCTTTTCAGTCTTCTGATCCCTGTTCAACCAAGTCCCCATATTAAATTCTCTCTGTTAAAATAACTGATATGACTTCTGTTTTCCTAAATGATACACGGATTCCATGACTTGTTGGGGATTTAGAGATCCTTCCCTCAAGTCCCTCATTTTACAGAATATACTGAAATTTTATAGAAAACTGGGACCTGGAAAGGGGAGATGCCTTTCTCAAGGTCACTGTAATTTAGGGGCCAGAATTTCCTTCTTCCTGTGCAGGGCTCCCACCACCATCCTGTAAAGCCTTTTAAGCACCTCTCAAAGCTGCTGGTGGAGGAGTGTGCCTTTCATGTGGGATTCTCCACCTGTCCTGCAAGAACTAAGTACAGTCTCCTATTTTCTAGTGGAGAAGAACGTCCGAACCAGAAATGGAAGGTGGAGCCCCGGCCGGACGCTGTCCCTAGGGCCACAGTGCATCCCACAGGCCAGCTGAGCATCTTTCCTCTCCCTCTCCTTCTCCTTGTGTGTCAAGTCCACCCACTGGACAGGCTGGGAGTTGCTCCTGGGTGGCCCTGCAGCTGGGAGCGCGGGTTCTTCCATCAGGCAAACTAGAGCTGCAATCTTGGTTTCACCACTTACACTGCCAAACTTCCCTCCTTGTCTACACAACAGGGATTTTGACATCTAACTCGCAGGGTTGTTGCCCGGATAGAATCCCACGGTGTCCACGATGTGCCTGAGGCAGAGCACAGCACGTGGTGGCCGCCACCACCACCACCACCACCCCTGCCCCAGCTCCTGCGAGGTGCTCGGCTCTGACTGTGCTGGAGCCCATCGCCTGCCTGGGACAGGCCCGCAGCCCACAGGGAAACGACTTACTTTCTTTTACAGACACCATGCCTCTCCTGCACAGAAAAACACGTGCAAATAAAAATCCACAGTCAAATCCTCTCATTCTCTGTGGCCTCCCAGTTGCCGTCTTGCTGACCTCTGGCGAACACACGCTAAGGGAAGCTCTATTGTTTTCATTTTGACAGAAAGTGTCCTGACCATTTAAAAAGGACAGAAACTCTTGTCTCACATAATAAAACTGTGATACCTAGGTTTACATCTCATCTGATTGGAAGAACACTTAAAATAAAAATGGGTAAGGATGGACACCTGTTAGGATCCTCTTCCTCCGTGCCATAAAACTTTTCTTAGATGGTGTTTTACCAGGGACACTGGAGTGGGTAAATAATTGGACCAGCCAGTGCTTTACAAACATGTTAATTTTATTGAGTAGGCATCAAAGCTTCTCTCCATGTCAAGTAATGGAGAAGCCGTATCACACGGATTACAGAGCTATTGTTACTTGAAATAATCTTTCATAAAAGAAAGAAATGAAATACAGTTCTTCTATAAAAAGTGCAGTAGTAGTCATTACTGGAAGTTTTCCAAAATGAAAGCAAGATTTACTACATATTGCAAAAATCGGTTTAGTGCTTTAATACTTTACAAAGTAACAATCCAACCACCAAAGACAAGCTCTTACAATGGGTTCCTTCTCCAAGGATAGACCAGATGGAAAAGAATATTTGCATTGAATCAGAAAAGGGTTCTGGACAACTCGGTTGAAGCAACAGGGATTTCTGACCCCTTTCTGACTCAATGTTTTCCTTCGTCCATGGTAACAAGTAAACTGGGGAAACAAAGTCATGTATTTCATCCCAAATCAGTCAAATGAACCAGTAAAAGAAAAAAGAAAGGGAAAGAAACAGAGGAACTACATTCACTTGCCAATGCGTGTTGGAAGGAACCAAGCAAGTACACATCAGCAATCATCAGTTAAAACGAGACACACTGGTCGAAGCTGAGGGTGAACGGGGTTCAGGTTCTGAGTGCAGACTCAGGGGAGCCCCCTGTGGCTCTAAGGGCCCCGTGGGTGGTGGACGGCCCCGGGCTTCCTCGGGGTGTTGAATGATGACTGGCTCTGGGAGGTGGCGTTTGCCTCGTGTACAGGGGCTCTGGGCCACTTGCCCGTCTCCGGTGGCTTTACTAGTTTTGGTCACGAGTTAGTGGGGACAAGCTGCCCCACTCCCACCTACCAAATCATCACTCCAGGGCAGGCGTTTGGATTCCATTCCAGGCAAGCAGGAAAAACTGGACGGGCTGCAGGGCTCCTGCCTTGGAGGAGGTTTGGCGAGGGCCAAGGAAGCAGCCCTGGAAAGGTCGCCCTCTCCGAGCACTGGCCAGGAGCATGTCTGCCACACCCGCGTGTGTCAGGGCACCAATGAAAGGGGCCTTGTGTATTTGGCAATTCAAGCGAAGGGACACACGCGTGTGGGCTCGCTCACTGTCTGCAGCTGCCGAGGGAGTGCTACGAGGGAGCTCCTGGCCCCCCAGATGGGGGACCCTAAAATATGGCACCCAGAGAAGTGACGTCAGAACCACGGAAAGGGAACAAGAGAAGGACAAAGGCTTTTAACCAGGCCACAGTAGGACAAGGGTCCTATAAGAAGCTTGTAACAGTATTTTGCCAACAACTGGTAGAGGAAAACACATTTGGCCAAAGGACCTAGAAGTAAACACCAAGGTTAGGTAGTTGGGAAGATCATCCCGCAGGGGTAGGAAGTTCAGAGGGGGAAGCATCCCTCCCCTGCTGGTGGGCGAGGCCACCAGGGGGCCTGGCCGAGGAGGCTGTGTTGTTTGGCTCTGCTATGTCCAGGCTCTGCCCCTGCAGTACACACACACCTGTGACCAAGGGGCGACAGGGGGCCTCCAACTTTGTCAACGCAGTCCCCCCACACCTGTGTGAGCAGCTCCCCTTCCCTGAAGGCCTTCTTTTGGTGACATAAGAACGGGTCCTGCTAGTGGTCAGGCTGATGCCCTTTCCTGGGCAGGGTCATCTGCTGCCACTGAGTTTGCTCTAGGAAGGAAGGCCTGTCTCCCTGGAGACACTGTGAAGGCACAGCGTCCTAAGGACCCATTATAAGGGACTCTCCAGAATGGTCCAGGCCCATGACGACCTCATGGAGGGGGTGTGATCACGAGAGGTGCCCTGGAGGAAACTGTCCCCACCTCATCCTGTCCCAGAGGGCCCTCTGTAGACAGCGGAGTACCTTCTCTATGAGGGAGGGCCCCGGGGCAGGCGTTTACACGGGAGACCCGCCACCATCAGGTCTGGTGCTCACTGCCGCATCCGGCCTTCGTAAACCACAGGCTGGAGAAGCAGCCAGGCTGCTGTATCAGCTAAAATTCTCCCCATTTAGGGGCAAGAGTAGAATCTCGACTTGATAAAGGCTGCAACTGATACTTTTAGGCTTCTTAATAGCTATCAAATTACTGATTTCATTTTCTTTTTTCAACAAGTGTTTATCCAGCACCTAATATATGTCAGGCGCTGTTGTAGGCACCAGAAGTACAGCAGTGAGCAAAACATACAAAAATTCCTGCCCGCGTGGAGCTTACATTCTATGGGGGCTGGAGGGAGGCATACAATGAATGAATGAATGAATAATTCACACGCAGCCCTCAGGTGGCCATAAATGCACAAGAGGAAGACGCGCAGGGAGGCGGCAGGGAGGGTGGGATGTGTTGGCTGATTAAATAAAGAAGTCAGGGAGAGCCTCATTGAGAGGTGACATTGGAACAAAGACTGGCAGGTAGTGAAGGGTGGCTGAGGGTGGGTGTTGGGAGAGGACATTCCAGGCAGAGGGCATGTGCAAAGGCCCTGGGCCAGGCTTGTGTCACTGGGGCAGAGGTTGGAGAAGTACAGGGGTGGGAGTGGTCTTTGTCAGAACCTAGTTGTTTCTTTGAAGTCATCCTGCAGTGTCTGCTCTATCACAGATGTTCTCAAGGAGCTGGCTCCACTAATTTACCCTCTTTAAAATAATGGGTTGCTTTGGTCTTGAGCATATTCAGCCTATATTTAAAAAGCCAGTGGTACCTCTCATCTTACATTAAAGAACTGTTTGTGCGTGTGTGTGTGTGTGTGTGTGTGTATTCTTGAGATGCTCTCTTGGAGGAATAAAAAAGGATAAGCAATGGGCATCATTTTGTACATACATAATTAGGGTGGGACTCTTTTTGCAAGCATCAAACAGCAAAAATTGAAATTTCAGCAAATTATTTTGCAAAATAAAATGGAAATAGTAATATTTTAGCCTTGTTTGGAGACTCTGGTTTCTGTGCTGTTCCTGCAGTGATGTGTGTATTAAGTCAGCCGGTGGGGGGTGGGGGTGGGGGTGGAGGAGCACGGCATCTTGACACAGCACAGACTACACACTTGTTCCCGAGAGGTCTGTGCAGGGCAGCCCCCTCTCTATTCTCTGCTGGGGGTGGGCATGGAGCGAAGAGGAAGGACCGGTTTTGGGGAACAAAGTTACCCACGTGACTGCGAACAGACCATCTCGCACATTGCTCGGAGCAATCATGAAAGTCTTCCTGATCAGGGTGCCTCGGAGCGCTCCCTGCAGCCTCCAGGCCTCCTGAGGGGAGTGTGGGGCCCCTCGTCATCATGTGTGCCCTGTGGGTCTCCTGGGGATGAAGCGCCCTGGGCCCAACCCCGTGTCAGCAGATCCACCGTTAGAATCACGCTCTGGGCCGCTGGGACCTGTGCTGGAGAGTGGATCTGGGCACTGGGGGGACGAGACAGAAACAAGAATGAAGCTGGGCACCTCTCCCCACCCTGGAGCCCCACACCAAAGCGGCCCAGTTCCAGTAGCAAGGAGAACTTATAGTTAGGACTGAAGGGCAAGGTGGGGCCCGGAGGTCTCCAGAGAGCCACCGCTTTAAGGCTTTTTGGAAGGGGGTGCCTGCTCCCTGGTGCCAGGGGTGCCAGCCACTGTGGGGCCCTTTCTTGGATGTGCTTGTGCTCGGATGACAGCAGAACCAGACTCTGGACAGAGGCAATGTCACAGCGGCCGGGGTCTGACAAGGCAGGGTCCGCTCAACCACGACACACGTTTTCTTCTTATTTATTATAACCGTTGGAACAAAGAAAAAGAAAAAAGCACTCGAGGAACTTAATTTGTAAAGTCCACACCACAATGAGGAAAACTGAATCGTGTCCTAAAGAAAGAAACCCTCCCAAACGTGCATTACTCCACGTCTCTTAGTAAACATGAAAGATACAGCGAATGGAACACATGGTTTGGCAAAGCCTTTTTTTTTTTTTCCTCACACAAATTTCCCACCACTGATGGGTACAGCCCTTTTTTCTTAACCAACGTGAAATATATTTTGATCGGTTAAGTTTATTTCTGCAAAGTAGAGTAGTTCGCAAAATAAGCTTGAAGTCGCTAAGCGAGGAGGTGAGAGCCACGTAGCCACGGCCCTGCCCCAGAGGCGGTGGGCACTGCCTGGAGGATTTCACACCTCGAGGTGTGCCCCCTGCTATCTTGAGTCCCTAAATTCCTGACGGTAAGCTACCAGAATTAATAAACCAAATCACTCTGGAAAACATAAAGTTTGTAAAGTAACAGATCCCAACTTTTCAGAACACCACTGGAGCCACTGGGTGGTGATAGGCAAGAAAAAGGTCCACAGTAACTTAGTGAATAGAAAGTATTCATTTAAGAGGAAAGATGCAGTACCAAAATCCAGGAGCAGAAAACAAATTGAGCTTTCCATGGAAAAAGAGGAGACATTTACACAGTTCCACCTTCAGAGGGGCTTTGAACAAAGAGCAGAAATCATTTCACCCCCAAGAGCCCACAGCGGAGCCCCACCCAACCTAAAGTTAGCCCCCCAAGGGGGTAACCCTGTGCCAATATAAGGGTGCAAAATATTGCTCTCTGGCATATTCTGAAAATAATATAAAAATAATTTCTATAGTACAGTTTAAACTTGGCTTGTAAAATCTCAACATAACAGCATAAAATCTACAAACAGAATACACTTAAAAACGCCTTCCTTTCACAATATATTATTTTTTAAAAAGTCATATACCCAGGTAACGCAGTTGCAGGAAGTGTGAAGCAAATGACTGAAATAACCTCCACTGGGGTTTAGAAGTATCTGGGATCCTTCTGGAAACTTGCTGTCACTTAAGAGACATCTGACCTTTCCAGAAAGGGAAGTTTGGCCAGGTCAGACCGGCTGGGGAAGGCGGCCCACAGGTGGGGCAGCTGCTCAGCCCGTGTCCAGGACCTGTGCCTAGGTGGGGCTCATGTCCTTTCTAGAATCGGAACTGGCCGTCTTCCTTTTCTCTAGCACCCCCAATCCACTTCCTTTTCCTCCCACTCCACAGAGGGCCCCCAAGTCACAGAAGGACATTAGAGGACCTCTTGACCCACACGTGAGAAACACAGCAGTTTCTAATAGTTCCCGTCCAGCCTGATGAACTCATTTCGCCTGAGAGATGTCTGGCTTGGGACCAGGGCTAAAGGTCTCTTGTGAACACTGGGGTGGGGGTGGGGTGGGGTGGGGTGGGTGGCTGGACCAGCACATTTAAGGGAACAGTGGGCTCTCTCAGTTTTTAACATTGTTTTTAGAGGAAGGATGGATCCAGATCTCTCACAAGAGGAGACGTCTATTTGTAAACGATGTGGACGGAGGGCATCGTACCAGATGGGAGTGACACCCACAGGCGCCCTGCACATGGAGCGGCCGGTGCAGGGGTCTTCCATGTTGTGGGGGGGAGGGGAGGAGCCTGGGGTGGGGTCTGGGGTTGGATCTCAGGCTCTTATTTATGGCATATATGTCAGATGTGGGTGTGGTGGTGGTGACCCTGAAATCCGAGGAGCTAGAACAGGTCACTGTTTTTTGATATTACCTACAAATAACACTGCCTGGCTTTAAAGGTTTTCCTTTTTCCTCTGGTACTACAAATGGACCATTTTTATTCTCAGTTTGCCTTTTTTTTTTTTTTTAACCTGGCAGAGAGCATGAGAAAGATAAAATATTTGCACAGCCAGTTTTGGAAATTTCTGGTTGGCTGTTTTCATGTTAAAAAAATTAAGAAACAAACACGAGATTACTTTCTGCCTCCTTGACTTCTTGTGCGTGTGTGTTTGGTTTCTGAATGGGCAGGGGAGCATTTTCCAGGCTGGCTGTTCCACCTTCTGTGAGATGCAGGGCAGGAACTGGCGTCTACACGTGAAGCCATATTTATTTCCTGTGACCTCACAGCTTTGGATGGCAAAGCAGCTGGTCAGCATGACGTGAAGAATCAGTCCAAAAAGCTGCCACAAACCCTCTTGAGGAGAGAATTTTTAAAAACTACTTTTTTTTTTTTAACAAAAGAAACCCCAGTAATATGAAGGACATGAATGTTAGTAATTACCACACACCGGAAGTATCGTTTAGCACGAAAAGTAAAACTTTCGAAAAATTTAAGATCCTATTTAATAAATAATTTTAAGGAACCACTTATGTAAACCTTGAATAAATTACTGAAAACTCCACGTGCTGTGGACAATTAAAAACAAAAAGAAATTACTCACAGGAGATACTCAAATTAGTTTATTATATCAATAATTCTTCAAACAAGTAAAAACAAAAATCCCCTTCCGTATTTTTTTTTTTTCTGCTCTTTATCTCGGGGGAAAGCATCCTTTCTGGAGAAGGAGAAGCTGGCGCCAATGAAGAGATGGTCTACCTCCTGTGTTTTCTGAAGATACACCCACAGAGAAGCTGGGTGCTTTCTCCTCTCTTTCTTGGGATTATTAGAGGCTATTCTAAGGCTCTCACAGGTTTTAAAGGATTCTTTTGCTAGTGAGGATTTTACCCATCGTATCTGTATTTCTTGGAAACGAGATCTTTCCTTAGTGAGGCAGGTTTAACGCCTCAGTGTCCTTGGCCAAGAACGGTATTCTCCAGAGGTAATCTTGGAAGGAAGACGCTGCATATTGCTGCTCAGAACAGGGTAGCTAAGGACACATTATTTTTTCCTCAAGAAATGTAAGGAGGCACCAAAATAGGGACTGCTCAGGGATGGGGCTGCCCCTCATGTGCTCCGGAGCCACAGTCAGGGTTACCCGCACCCTGCAGAGGGGACCCCGATGGGAGCGGTGCCCCTCCACCTGGCTGATCCCAGACAGATGCGGGTGGAGGTGGAGGTGGGGGTGGGCTTCCTCCCCGGCGGCCCTCAGCCCCTCCCCTCTGGAAAGAGGCGCAGGCCGGGTTTCAGGGCGGCCTAGAGGGGGCTTACACAGTGACCGCAGGGTCAAGTTCTCGCCTCTCTCCTGGGGCACCGATGGTCGCTTCCTAGGGGCCACTCTGGTGACAGAGCATTGAGGAAGTGTCTTCGAAGGAGAAATGTGAGCAGGCTGTCATCTTTGCTCATATATGGTCAACTCCAAATTGTGAGTTCGGAACCTTGCCTTTGGGCCCCAAGGTGTCTTTGGAAAGCTCCTGTCGCCTGAGCTGCCCGGCACCGGGAGTGATCGCTACACCTCACCGCGCCCTGCGAGGTAGGTTGTCCGGTGCCCATCCTACAGACGCCCGCGACTTTGATGGCAGTGTGAATGTCGCTCGAGCCGGGGACTGTGGGAGGAGGTTTTGCTTATGAGATGGAGCCGTGTATTCCTAAAGGGTCACAGGGACCACCAGGGCGCCAGTGGGAGGCCAACCGCCCTGTCCTCCAGGGACCCGGGAGGGGCACAGGTGGGAGCCCGAGGCAGAGCCGCCACCGCGGTCCCGGGGCCGCGCGTTTGCTTCGAAACCCTAGGTGGCAACAATCGCACGCAGGTGACCGCTACATGGAAGAGGTCAGTCGCCGGGTTAGGGAAAAAAAAAAAAAAAAAAAAAAAAAAAAAGGCATGTAAAACACTCCCTTCTAAAAACAAAGGGCTGCAAATTTCTTTATTTCTCTTATTGAAGAACAAAAATACCCTTGCAATGGCTATTGAGTTTCCACAGGTACGAGGCAGATGCTAGCTAGCACACCCACTTCCAACAGTATGACTTGTTTCCTATCCGTCTACTACCTGAGTGGCGTCAGTGTAGGTTCAGGCACCATTAGGAACGTTTGACCAAACACGTACACAGCACGGACAGAGGATCGCCGGCCTCCCGGTGGACCAGGGCGCGGAGGAGACACCAACAGCGTGGAGAGGACAGCCCAGCCGGCGGGGCCGCGGCGCGCGCTCAGGGCCGGGCCGCGCGCGCCTCGCGCCGCCGCCGCAGCTCCTCGCGGTAGCAGTACGAGCAGTAGTGCTCGGTCTCTGCGCGTCCGTAGAACGCGCAGTTCTCGCGCTGGCAGCGCCGCTGCGCCGGCCCCGCGCCGGGGCCGCCCCGGCCGCCCTCACCGTTCGATCGCGCGGCCGGCGCGTCGGCGTCGGCAAACTCCAGGCCGTCGCGCGCCGCGCCGAAGCCGTTGGTGTAGGTCTGCGACTTGGGCTCGGCCGCGCCCGCCGCCCCCGCCGCGCCGGGCAGGGTTATTGGGACGGCGCGCGCCAGCGACTCGACCGTGTTGACGGTGCGCAGGGCAGCGGCGCGAGCCGGGCTGTAGCTCTGCGACGACAGCGAGCGGTTCTGCTGCGGGTACGTGGCGCACGGCCGCAGCGCGCCCACGGCCGGGGCGCACGCCTCGTCCCGCGCGCCCGCCGCCTGCACGTGGATGACGCTCTGGCGCCCCGGCGCCGGGGGGCTGCGGCCCGGGACCGGTCCGCTGGCACCCGCGCGTCGCGCGCCGCCGCCGGGGCCCGGGGAGGCCGC
>NW_020837970.1:24261621-24351501 GCF_003676395.1 Aethalodelphis obliquidens
TGAGCACCAGCTGCGTGGGAGGCCCGGCCGGCGGGCCCGGCGAGGCGCGCTCCGGGCCCGGCGCGCCCTCGGCCTCTGGCCTGCGCGGCGGCCGCTTGGCCGTGGAGGCGGCGGCGGCGGCGGCGGCGGCATCGCGGCGCCGCTGCTCCTGCTCGGCGCTGAAGCGCTCCTGCGCGCTGGTCAGGTAATAGCCGATCATCTCCTCGTGGAACTGGTGCCGGTGGCTGGTGAGCAGCAGGCCGGCGAATATGAACTTGCGCTCGCCCTGCATGGCGGCGCGCAGGATGTTGAGGCTCAGCTTCACGTCCGTGCTGTACTTCCAGGCATCGCCGCGGGGCCCGCCGCCCTTGTCGGCCGGCGACGCGCCCGCCGTCTTGTCCGTGGGCGACGGCGTGGTCTTCTCCGAGGGCGACGTGCTGGCCGAGGCGCCCGACTCCTCCTTGCTGCCCTTGCGCGCCTTGGCCTTCTTCTCCTTGCCGCGCTCGGGCGGGTCGCTGTGCTTGCCGTTGGCGGAGTTGGCGCGGCTCATCTTGCCGTGCACCAGGCCGCCCAGGCCGCCCATATTCTTCTTCAGCTTGATGCCCAGCGTCTTGCTGAAGCTGCCCAGCTTGTTGGCCACAGAGTCCGCGCGGGTCTTGTCCTTGTCCTTGCGCTGCTTCTCCTTCTCCTTGTCCTTGCCATTCTTGCCGTTATTGCTGTTGGAGTTGCTGCACACCGAGTCGCGGTCCGAGTCCAGCGAGTCGGGCAGGGACTGCACGTCCTCCCCCGCCGAGGCCGTCGGGGACTCCGGCTGCGCCAGAGGGGCCTGCAGGGGAGAGGGAGGGCAGGGACGGGAGGAGGTTAGAGATCAGTTGGCCCCACGCGGCCGGTGGAGGCAGACCCCGCCGCCGCGGTGTGGCTTCCGGCCTCACTGCCCGAAACCCGAGCTGTGTCCCAGCTTGAGAGTCTCCTGATTCTCGATCTAGAGCCGCTGCCTTCACAGCCCTCGTGGGGGTGAGAAAAGAACACCCACAGCCACGTCATGACATACTCCAGGCAGCTGGACTCTGGAGCCAGACTGCCACCCACTGTCACTCGTGCCATCAGTAACATGGGGTATCGGGACCTGCCTCAGGGAGCCCTGTGAAGTTTAGATACACGTAAACGCTGGAGTGCAAAGCACTCTGAGCAGTGCCAGTTTGTCCTGGGTACTGTGTGCCAGGCACTGCCTTCCTTGCTTTCCTCATGAAACTTAAAAAATATTCGTTACGAGCCCGACTTTATGGGTAAGTAAATTTATGTCTGGGGAGGGCCAATTATTTGTAATTTTTGTTTTTTAAACAAATCCCTTTTCCTGGGACTTTACTACTGAGATCACAAAAACATCAGTCAGATACTTAAAGCGAATCCCTCTTAGCATCTGGAGGCAGGGCCAGCATGGGTCCTCCCTGGGGGAGGGGGCCAAGTGGGGCGCCAGCCCCCTGTCTCACAGCCCTCTCCTCATGGAGGGGAGAAAAAGAGGGGAGAGAAGAAGAAAAGGAGGGGGTGCCGAGGAATCGCGCCCTCCGTTCCCTGCCTTTTCCAAGGACCCACACACAGTTTTATAATTAATTCCGCTCCGTGGCAGCACATCGTGTTCCCATCTCGGCAAGAGAGAGTTTTGTGTTGTGAGTTGCCTACGGTTTGTTTTCTGAGTGGGCGTGTTTATTCCTGTCGCTCTGGAGAAAGTAAGGGGACAAAAACTCCCCTAGCCGGAGCGCGCGCCTACGTCCAGACTCGCAGGCACAGGCGCACAGAGGCACGCGTTGCAGTCCAGCCGGGGCGGCAGGGCGGCGGGGCCGCGGGCAAGGCTGGGATGCACTTCGCCTGCCCGCCCCGGGCCGAGTGCGCCTGCCGTCCGTCCCGGCGCGCGCCAGGCTCACCCGGGTCTCAGAGGGGATCCGGATCCACGTCACATTCATGTAGCTGTGCAGAAGGTTCAGCTTGGCTTCTAGCGACAGGATCAGGCTATCGAGAGAGGAACACCGAGTGAGATGCGCCCCAGCTCGCCCTCGCGCACCCCGCCAGTGCAGCCAGCCAGCCCCCGAGGAGCAGGGGCGCCGTGTCCAGCCCCTCCCTGGGAAGCCCGGAGACAGACCGCCCCGTAGGGCGCCAGGGGAGGGGACACAGGGTAGGGTCTTACTGGGCCAGCCGGGCGTTATCATTGTCGTCTTTCCCCCACTCCCAGTCCTTCCCGGGGTCCACCGCAAAGTGCAGAGGCAGCAGCTTGTGCTCTGAATCCGTCAGGGGGATCACGGCTGGAACGCAAAAGAGAGAGACCCGTGCCAGGTGGCTCGGGGGCGGGGACGGGAGGCTCGAAGTCCCCGTGACCCCTAGGGAAGACAGGAAAAGGCCACCGAGACCAGGTGTCTCCATGATTGAGGAAACCGAATGGAGTTGTACACAGGACCTCTACGCCAGGAGGGGTGTTAAGGCCGGAGGTTTCAAACGCACCATGAACAGTTTAAAAAGTTTCCTCTTTATTGTGGAGGCTGAAGAGCATTTGGAGACCTGGGCTTGACCTGGGTCAAAAGACAGGTGCCGTCCTTGGGCAGCAGACAAAAAACAGCTATTACTGCTTCTGTGGTTTCTAACGAACGACCCAGGCCAGACAGCGCAGTGAGCAAGGTCACCTGGGAGGGGGCTTGGGGCCAGGCCCGCCCATCTCCTCCCAGAGAAGGGGAGCGAGGACTGCCTGCGCACCTGCTCTGTGTTGCTGCGGGACCCACGGACCCTGTGGCCCTTGCCACAGGGAGCTCACATCCTGTACTAGGGACAGGATGAACAGGTGACATACAGCTCAGGCTGTCAGGTGGTGATAGCACCCTGAGGGTGAACAGCAGGCTGAGGGAGCTTTGGCAAGCTTTTCTAGGGCTGACCAGTGAGCCTTCTGGGGAGGGAACGCGTAGGTGGACAAGGCAGTGAGGAGAGATGGGCTCCACACTGCACCCAGGGATGGATTCATCAAAACACACCCCTGCCCTGGGGGAACCTGGGCCCTCCTCAGAAAGGCTGGGCTGGAGGCTGCTGTTTACAGGTTTGTCTGGGATCTGCTGGGAGCTTCTGAGCCTGGTGGGATCAGCTCCCTAGTGATGGGCTTACTCTTGTTGTCAGGGGCAGAAAGAATGCGGGGAGAGGACAGGAGCCATCCTGTTTCTGCCCTCTGGGCACAGCGTTGCGTGGGGACTGCACTAAGCTCCCCTGCAGGCCTCACCTGAGCATCAGGCCCCAGCAGAGTAGCACAGCCTGGGGCTCCGCCAGGCCAGCTGCTATGTTTGCTGGAGCTGGGCTCCATGCCAGTGGCTGGTGGAGAGAGCACTGGGTGCTGCCCTGAGTGCTGCCTGGGGAACCAGCCTGCCCAAACGCTGGGGCTGGCACGTGTGGGTGCAGGGCCTGGTGCACCTTCAGGTGTGACACTCAGACCCTGCTGCGGCCTCCACAGGGAGGTCTCGCCTCCGCTGTCGCACTGGCTTAGGAGGCAGTTGTGGCCGGGCCCCTTTCTAGCGGGGGAAGTGGGCTAGGAGCTGAAAGCTCATGGATGGGGGCCTCCCTGTTTCAGGCTTATCCTTGCCTATTCAGGCCCTGGAGCACCTCTTTCCTGCTCCTATGCTGGCGGCCAGATGTTGCCTGTGCCTGATTGAACACATGGGGCCTCCCACACGCTGCTTTCCTTTGGCACCGAGAGCCCCATCTTTGGGGACACTGAGCCCCCAGGCACCACTCCAGGATGCACGGGGCCTTGCTCCTTCCTGGGGTTTACCTTACCTTCTCCTTACTTCCCCCCTCCCCCACCCCATGCTGGTCATGAACCTGGTGTCACTTCCCCAAGATTCATGACAAGGGAATCATGGCAAAAACAGAAAAGACAAATCAATAAACAATAAATACATAAAATCTACGATTGAATACCGTTAATAATTGATTTTCTGGTAAGAAATCAGAAACATTGACTCAGTGCTGCCCTCCAGTTGCTAAAGACACACAAATAATCCTCTTCTTCTACCCCAGCCCCTAACCCCTCATATAAGGGAAACACAGCTTTGCTCCAGAATTTCCTTTTCATCTCGATGTGGCTGGGTGGCACTGTGCTCAGGTTTGGGAGGTCAGGGGCCACTTGGTCTGCCTAGGCCACAAACTGCTCAGTCCAGCCTTGATGTGGCTGTGACACACAGGCTGCCCCTCCCCAGGCTGAGCTGCAGGGTAGTCACACCCAGGGAGGGCTGCAGGATAGCTCAGGACCAGCCTCCCTTGGGCCATACCCAGGAGCTAGTCCCATAGTTCCAAGGGTCACCACGACAACAGAGAGAGGGTTGCCCCGGCTTCCCACCCATGGGTGTGGGCAGGGGGTAGAGGCTCCCTCTGTAGACAGGGCAGCATGGCTCCCTGGAGGGCTTGGTAAAGGCACCCACTCCAGGCGCCATGCAGATGGCCATGCAGATGGCCAAACCAGTGTCCAGGAAACGGGCCCAAGGACTCTTTTAAATAAGCATCCTCTGTGGGTCTTAAAATCAAGCAAATCTGGGAAACATTGTTCTAGAATGACCTGTTAGGAGCAGCTTCTTTGGGTGCAACGTGGGCGATTTGGGGTCTGGCTGTCCACCTTCCCAGGGGAGAGGTGCCTTGAGGGCACCTGCCCAGGCCCCCACCCTAGCATTAGGAAAGAGCACATGCTTATTCGCACCCATGGGACATGAGCAGAAGTGCTGGGGGAAGCCCTGGGCGATGTGGCTGTGGGGTGGGTGCGCCTTCTCCCCTTCACCCCTTCCCGCCGTGATGTCTTCTGATCATGGCGGCCCTACAAGATATCAGGAATGCGCTCCTGACTCCCCACTTGGAGGGGACCTGCCTGCCCGTCAGGAACACCTGTTTTAGACTTTATCTACAGGAGAACCAAACTCCTATCACATGAAGCCACTGTGATTTTGGTTTATTTGTTTCAGATAAACCAGCTAAAGTAGTACAGCTATACAGCCCCCCTCAGCCTCCCTACCAAAGGGCTCCTGGAAATTCCTACACTCAGTAGCTGGGCTGGCACGGACTTCCTGGACTCCCCCCCCCGACCCCCCCCCCCCCACCCCCCCCCCCCCAAC
Source organism: Aethalodelphis obliquidens (assembly GCF_003676395.1). Lineage (NCBI taxonomy): Eukaryota > Metazoa > Chordata > Mammalia > Artiodactyla > Delphinidae > Aethalodelphis > Aethalodelphis obliquidens. The sequence goes on from NW_020837970.1 coordinate 24,266,730, forward strand.
GCACAAAGCAGAAGGTTGGAATCACCTGCAGGTGCTAGAGCCTGACCACCCAGCAGGCTCCTGGCAGCCTCTCAGCCTGGATGTCAGAAGGCGTCTTCTGTGCCGAGGGCACAGCTGTGGCCTGCCGGTCAGGGCTGGGGCTGCAGGGCCCAGGAGCCCCACCTGTAGCTGTACAGCCTAGAGCGGCCTCGAAAACAGGCCTCTGTGAGCCTCGGGTACTTTCGTCGCCTCTGCCTCTCACTTTACACACTTACTTTTCCCTGTTGGAAACCTGGGCTCACCCAGTGAGGCGGGGAGTGATGCGGTGACTTGCCCTCTGGTGGCAAATGTCAGGAACAGCAAATACTTTTCAAAATAAACCTGCAACCTTTTTTTTCCCCTTTGAAAAAACTCTCTTCTATCTTTTAACCTGGAAACATACAGGCATCATCTCAAACTAGCCTGGACAAAGGATAACCGAAGCAGCAACCAATTTTCAGTACTTATTTTCCAAAAACGAGTGGAGACCTCTGGTTTCTGTTTGGGCTGTAAAAAGCCGAAGGAGCAATGTCCCACCAGTATAATAACAACAAGCTGGACGAACTGCAGATTCACAACTTTCCTTTAACCCGTCTGAGAGCTGAAGTCATAGGCAACTGGCCAGCCACAGGTGGAAAGACAGGTGCCTTTGAGGAGGGATGGACATGAGCTTAATTGGACCCCACTAAGCTGGACCCCACTAAGAAGAATTCAGCTAAAATTGTTAACAAGTTGGTAAAGGAAGGGTGTAGCCTAGTGAAAGAATACAGAACCTTGGGGGCCACAGACATAAGGGAAATTCACAAGAACTTGCAGGCCCCTCTCCATGGGACCTGACCTGGTGCTCACAAAAAGACTGGCCAGAATTCTGAGAAAGTGTCCTTCACGGACCTTTCCCATCTGCTAAGGAAGGAACTGCAGAGAGCAGGGCAACACACACTGTTGGTCTTAGGGCACTGGGCCTTTGCAGTCACTCCCTCCCCCCAGATCCAGGGACACAGCACCCACCTAAGATAGAGGCTTAATCAGAACAACAGAAACATTACCCTTCTGGGCTCTGCCTCCTGCACCCAGGCTAACAAGCTGCTAGAAAAGGGGCAAGAATATGGAGAGAGACCCTCACTGAGGTGAGGCTCAGCACAAAGGTACAGGAGACAATGAGAAATACCAGCCCCACCATAAACACAAGATACAACTAGAAGGATTTGAAGGCTGGATAACCAGGGCAGCATCAGATCCTGACTAGGCTGATCCAAACCCCGTGCAGCAAAAGGGAAGGAATCAGAACGATATGCCTTAGTCTTTATTGCCCTACTCAAGATGGCTAGCTTTCAACGAAACATTTTCGGCATAAGAAAAGACAGGAGAAAACCAACACATTGACAAGAGAAAAGACAGGTGACAGAACAAGACAGATATGACACAGGTATCGAAACTATAGGATGTGATTTAAAATAACTGATTAGGGACTTCCCTGGTGGCCCAGTGGTTAAGACTTTGCCTTCCCATGCAGGGGGTGCGGGTTTGATCCCTGGTCAGGGAGCTAAGATCCCACATGCCTTGTGGCCAAAAAACCAAAAAACATAAAATAGAAGCAATATTGTAACAAAGTTAATAAAGATTAAAAAAATAAAACAACTGATTAATAACAACAATAAAACAATATTGTAACAAAGTTAATAAAGATTAAAAAAATAAAACAACTGATTAATAACAACAATAAAACAATATTGTAACAAAGTTAATAAAGATTAAAAAAATAAAACAACTGATTAAAAAAATAAAACAACTAATTAAAAACAATCTTCTAATAGAAAAAGTAGATACCATGCAGAATTTGACGGTTAATTTCAGCAGAGAGTAAGAAAGAGTCAAATCGAAATGCTAGAAATAAAAAAACACAATAATGGAAGTAAAGAATGACTGAGGGGCTGATCAGTAGACTTTACACACCTGACGAAAGAAGCTGTGAACAGTAAGATAGGTCAATAGACATTAATCAGATTGAAACAGAAAGAGAAAAAAGTGGGGGGAGGGTTGCAGAACAGAAAACCCAAGATCGGCGGGGCAGTATCAGATAGCAGCAGATCTGTGTCAGTGTCATCCCAGAAGGAAAAGAGAGACAGAAAAAAACCAGGAGAGGTATTTAAATAAATAATGGCTGACATTATTTATCTAAATATTTCCAAAATGAATGACAAACTCTACCACAGATCAAAGAGGCTAAGAAAAAAACAAGCAGGAAAAACAACAGCAACAAATCTGTATACATAGTATATTCAAACTGCTAAAAACCAAAGACAAAGAGAAAATCTTGAAGGCAGCAGGGGAAGAAGACACATTACATACAGAGAAACAATTCTAAGGATCACAGCAGACCTCTCATGATAAAACAGGTAAGACAGAAGACAATGGAGTTATATCTTTAAAGTGCTGGATGAAAAAACCCTGCTAATCCAGAATTCTATACACGGCAAAAATAGCTCTGAAGCACGAAGGAGAACTTTCTCAGACGAAAACGAGAAAACTCGTCCTCTGTATACCTGCACTAAGAAATGTTAAACGAAATTCTTTAAGGGGAAGAATATGTTCCCAGTAGAAACTTGGATTTACACAAAGAAATGAAAAGTGATAGAAATAAAATAAATGAATTTGAAAATAAAATTCAGCTTTCTTCCTTTTAATTACTCTGAGAAGTAAGGCAAAGAGAGCAATAGTGTATTACATGTTTACAGCACATGTAAAAGTAAAGAGCTTGATAATAATAGCCCAGAGGATGGGAAGGAGGGGTTGGGAATACATTGTCATGAGATCTGTATACAACACATGAAGTAGAATGTTACTTGAAAACAGAGTCTCAGTAATTAAAGATGTTCACTGTAAACCCTAGGGAAATCACTAATAATTAAAAATACAGGTATAATAGTAAATCAACAGTGGAGACAAATGGAACCATTAAGAAGCCCAATTAACACCAATGAAAGAAGCGAAAGATCCTTAAAAAACTAAAAATAGAACTATTGGGTTGGCCAAAACGTTTGTTTGGGTTTTTTCCGTAAGATGTTTGGAAAAACCCAAACGAACTTTTTGGCCAACCCAATACCATATGATCCAGCAATCCCACTCCTGGGCACATATCCAGAGAAAACCATAATTCAAAAAGATACATGCATCTCAATGTTCATAGCAGCACTATTTGCAATAGCTAAGACATAGAAGCACCCAAAATGTCTGTCAACAGAAAAATGGATAAAGAAGATGTGGTGCATATATACAATGGAATATTAGCCATAAAAAAGAACTAAATAATGCCATTTGCAGCAATATGATGGACCTAGAGATTGTCATACTGAGTGAAGTAAGTCAGACAGAGAAAGACAAATACCATATGATATCACTTATATGTGGAGTCTAAAAGAAGGGTACAAATGAACTTATGTACAAAACAGAAATAGAGTTACAGATGTAGAAAACAAATCTGTGGTTACCAGGGGGTAAGGGCAGGGGAGGGATAAATTGGGAGATTGGGATTGACATATACACAGTACTATATATAAAACAGATAACTAATAAGGACCTACTGTACAGCATAGGGAACTCTACTCAATACTCTGTAATGGCTTATATGGGAAAAGAATCTAAAAAAGAGTGGATGTATGTATATGTATAACTGATTCACTTTGCTGTACACCTGAACCTAACACAACATTGTAAGTTAACTATACTCCAATAAAAATTAAATAAAAAAGTAAGCAAAAGGAGACAGGGAAAGAGAAAAAAAGAACAAAAAACAGATGGAACAAATAGAAAAGAGCTACCATTAAACGTAAATAGTTAAAATGTACCAATTAATAAGTGACATTGTCAGATTGGATATAAAAGCAAAACTCAAGTATATACTGACTGTAAGAAATCCATTTTAAATATGAAGACATACATAGGTTAAAAGATACTAATAAAAAAAAAACTGGAGTGGCTCCAGTGCATGGCCAGTTGCCAAAGATATAGAAGAACATTACAGTTCTCCATGAAGCTATCACAATCCTACATGTGTGCATGGGCTTCAGAGTACATGAAGCAAATGCTAACAAAAATGAAAGGAGAAAGGCACATTCATTATGGATGGAGACTGCCACTTTTCCCTTAGGAAACGACAGAACAATTAGAAAATCAGCAAAGATATAGAAAACTGAACTATGTCATCAGAGACCTTGAATTAATGGACATTTATGGAACCCAACAACAGCAGAACACGCATTCTTTTCAAGACCCCATGGAATATTCACCAAGGTGGAACATATTCTTAGCCAACCTTCACAGATTTAAAAGAATAGAAATCGTAAAAAGTTTGTTCTCAGACCATAACTAAATAAAACTATGTACCCATAACCAAGAAAGATATTTGGAGAATCCTTAACTATTTGCAATTTAAACAGTGTGCTTCTAAATAATCCTATCGGTCCCTAATCCCTGTCCACAGCTGTGAAGGTTAATGTTATGTATCAACGTGCCTGGGCTAGGGGATGTCCAGAGAGCTGGTACACATAATGTCTGGGTGTGTCTGGGAGGTGGTCCTGGTAAAGATTAGCATTGGAATTGATAGACTGGGTACAGAGAACTGCCCTCACCAACATGGGCAGGCAGCATCCATTCCATGGAGGGATCGAATAGCACAAAAGAGCCAAGGAAGGAGGAATTTGCTCTCTTTGAGCTGGGACATTGATCTTCTCCTGCCCGCAGACATCGGTGCCACTGGTTCTTGGGCGTGTGGACTCAGACTGAATTACACCACTGGCTTTCCTGGTTCTTCAGCTCGCAGTTGGCAGATGGTAGAACTTGGCCTCCATAATTATGTGAACAAATTCCTATAATAAATCTCCTCTTATATATGTATCTGTATGTATCCCATAGGTTCTGTTTCTCTGGACATCCCTGACTAAGAGAACCACTCATCTGTTTTCCATCTCTATAATTTTGTCATTTCAAGAATGCTATAGATCTAGAATTAAACAGAATGCAGTCTTTGGGAATTGGTTTTTTCCCTTCAGCATAATTCCCTTGAGATCCACCCAAGTAATTGCATGAGTCATAGTCATTCATTTTTATTGCTGAGTAGGATTCTGTGGCATAGACGGTATGTTGAACCATGCACCCGGGAAAGACATTTGGGTTGTTTCCAGTTTTTGGATATTACAGATAAAGCGGCTATAAACATTTGTGTACAGGCTTTTGTGTGACCATAACTTTTCATTTTTCTGGGATAAATGCCCAGGATTACAATTGCTAGGTTATATGGTAAGTGATGTTTCCTTTTATAAGAAGCTGCCAAACTGTTTTCCAGAGTCACTGAACCATTTTTACATTCTCACCAGCAATACAGGAGCAATCTGGTTATTCCACATCCTCTCCAGCATTTGGTGTCGTCAGTTTTTAAGATTTTAGTCATTCTGACAGGTGTGTAGGGACGTCTTACAGTGGTTCTAATGTTGACCATCTTTTCATGTGCTTATTTGCCATCCATATATCCTCTTTGGTAAAATGTCTGTTCATGTCTTTTCCCATTTTTTATTTGGATGGTTTGGAGATTTTTTTTGCTATTGAGTTTTGAGGGGTCTTTGTATATTTTAGATGTAAGTCCTTTGTTGATAGGTGGTTTTCAGATATTTTCTCCCAACTTGTCTTTCCTTCTTTCTTCCTTCCCTCCCTTCCTGTCCCCCCCTCTCTTTTTCTCTTTGCAGAGCAGAGGTCCAAGTTATTAATTTCATCTTTTTTGGGGGATCATTCCAATCCCAAAAGACTGCATTCTCTGTATGATTCCAGTTATGCAACATGCTGGAAATGACAAAATTCTAGAGATGAACAACAGATTTGTGGTTCTATTAGTCAGGGATCTCCAGAGACACAGAACAAACAGGAGACATATATAAGAACTCTTGGGGCTTCCCTGGTGGCGCAATGGTTGAGAATCTGCCTGACAATGCAGGGGACACGGGTTCGATCCCTGGTCCGGGAAGATCCCACCTGCCACGGAGCAACAAAGCCCATGTGCCACAACTACTGAGCCTGTGCTGTAGAGCCTGCGAGCCACAACTACTGAGCCTGCATGCCACAACTACTGAAGCCTGCACGCCTAGAGCCTGTGCTCCGCAACAAGAGAAGCCACCGCAATGAGAAGCCCGCACACTGCAATGAAGAGTAGCCCCCCCTGTGCCGCAACTAGAGAAAGCCCGTGTGCAGCAACGAAGACCCAATGCAGCCAAAAATAAATGAATAAAAAAAAAATAAATTTATATTAAAAAAACCCAACTCTTCACCTACCTCTAGGTCCATAGTTGTGCATTTTACATTTACTTTATGGTTAATTTTGAGTTAATTTTTGTATAAATGAGGTTTGGGTTTAAGTTTTTGTTTTTTTTTTTTGCTTATGGATGTCCAATCACTTCATCACCATTTGTTTGAAAAGACTATCCATCCTCTATTGAATTTATTTTGTTTCTCTGTCAAAATCATATATTGTGGGGTTATTCCTGGGTTCCATATTCTGTTCCATTGATCTCTGTGTCTAACTCTCCGTCAATACCAGGTACTGTGTCAGGAGCTCTACATTCATTACTTACAAGTCTTACACCAGCTACAGGATTTTTGCTCCAACTTTACAGAAGAGGAGGTGAAACTCTGGTACCTAAGTGACTCCAAGCCAAAGCTGGAGCTGTGATTGAAAAGCAGGTCTGCCTTCCTCCACACTGTGTACTTTGTCTTCCACTACTGTGTCACCCTGCCTTTTTTTGAATTATCTGAAATTAGTAGATCGTGAGCATCTAATCTCGTTCATTCATTCATTTATTCATTCAACATTTAATTGCCTCCCAGGTGTCTTGGTGCTGGAGACACAAAGATGAGAAAGACAGGACATCTGGCTTCAAGACATCCAGGATCTGGCCAGTGAAGAACAGGAGCCTCCGAAGGGTGGTCCTTGTCATCCTTCTCCTCTCCCTGCTCCCACCCCCACGGCGGCCTTGGCTGTGGCTCACCAGTGCCTGAGAACAACCTCCAGCGGGCCTGACGTAGAGTCCCTGGCTGCGCGAGAACCTTGCATCCTTGCGCCTCTGGGAAAGATCAGACTTGCTTTATGAGGATTTGCTTCATGAGACCTCGAGGTGCAAAGCAATGGCAGCCCTGTCCCCTCCACAAACGCAAGGAAAGTGGTGAGTTCCTGCTCGATGAGCTGCCCATGGCCTCACGCCCCAGACCACCCACTAGGCTCTGATCAGGATGCTTTCTTTCCCACAGACCCTTTCCCCACAAAAACGTCCCGAGAGACAATACTCTGAGCGGACTCAGGTTATCAGGAAGCCGGCCATTTCTTCTGGATACGTGTCCTCTCATGCATCAGACGCAGCCCTGGGGGACGGTGTTGAGGGGGGCTTCTCGGAGAGCAGAAGCAGGCTGTCACGCTGGCTGACCAAGAGGTTCCCTCCCCATGTCCAGGGGGCAGGACAGGTGCCTGGGGCTTTGTTTTCCTTCTCTTCTGCAGGAGGATCGATGAAGGCCGTGTCCTGTTCTGACACCACCCATCAGAAGCCTGCAGGTCCACAGGGAGCCTGGGGCAGCCTGAGGGAGAGACGGCACTTCATATGGAGATGGGGGCTGGGCTGATTCAGGAGTGGGGGAGATGGCGGCTGGGGGTGCTCCTGGGGCCACTCTTTCTGTGGCTTAGACACCCTGGGGAGGCCTGGGGGAGCCTGTGTCTGTGCCTCCTGCTCCCTCATCTCTCCAGGCCCCGATTTCCTCGTGAAAGACCCTTGGCCAGTTCTTTCCGTGTAGCTGAGCACAGCTGGCATCTCTCTGGAACTGAGTCTCAGGCTCCAGAGCTGATGGTCCTTGGGGTGACGCAGGTGTTGGTGGACAACTGGACTCTTGGGCATTTGATCAGCAAGACCCAGCTCTCTGAATTTGCGTCCCCCTGCAAGGCCAGGACAGAGCTCACGGCCTTGAAGTTCCACACATGGCTCCTGGTCACGTAGGGGCCCTTCGAGATATTCTTGGGTCAAGAACCAACAATGTCAAAGATGACACCCCTCGTCTGGTCCCTGGGCCCTGGGGTGCAGGGTCTGAGCTAAGAGTTTGGATGCCCCCAGAGACTCTTCCTCTTCTCCAACAGTGAGGGGCCTTTGCAGGTGTGGCCCAGGCCTCCAGGGGCCATGCTCGAGGCTACAGCAGGAGCAGCAAAGGAACGGGGCGAGCGGTTCAGCAAGGCTGCCTGCAGACCACGCGGGGAGGCAAGTTGGCTCTGCACGCCCAGGCCGAGTGTGTCTTTTAGTGGCAAACTGCAAGCCTAGAAGGTGGCTGAAGAGGAAGGAGGCTGATTGCAAAGACAATGCAGGGAATTTGCATTTTTTAGGCACTTTCTGGTTTCTACAAGCCTTCTTGCTACCATGAGTTCATCTGATTCTTATAATGTCCAGTAACAGGTGGGTTGGTACGAAATTCCTCCCATTGTTGTATTCAGACAGGTCCACAGATGGGCCAGTTTGATTAGAATATGATGAAGAAGTGATTTTTAAGTAAAAATCACTTTATTTTAGATGGCTATATTAACAAAATTATATTATAAAATCCATTTAAATGGAATATTTAATAATATTCATGGCCTAAGACCAATTTCTACTTAATAGGAGACAGGTGCTATTTATTATAAATCAATCCTGTAAGAAAGAGCACAGTTTGTCGTCAAATAGACTGGAAATGAAATGTCACATCATATATGGTTCGAGAAATCATAAAATATAGATTGGCATTTAATTTAACTATGAGCTGTGCATAAAATACAGATTGAAGACAGAGTTCATGTCCTGTGTGTGGGGTTATTCTGTTTGGCTCCACAAAATTCCCAAATTGCTCAGTTTTGTAAACGTGGGGTGTTGTTTCTAAGTGGCAAGAGATAAAGTTTCAGGCTGCTCTTGCAAAAACTTTTTTTTTTTTTTTCAAATATCACATTTTGGGTGTGTTGAGTCTGTTTCCAGTAAATAAACTACAAACTCTGGTGTGATCATCCGTGGATGTCAGTCTCAGCCTTCAGAGCTGTCTGACAGCTGCGTGGGCATCACTGTCCAAGCCCCTTGTTCACATCAGCATCCCCTCCTCCGTCTGGCTCCTTAGAGGCAGCAGAACGCAGCTCTCTGGGTCACCTAAGCGGGAACCCCTAGGGAAGGCACAGGGACACCATGAGGGCACCCTGACCCCCATGTGGCCCCTGGATGTGCCCCAGAGGCTCTCAGGCTGTTTGCATTTAGGAGGAAAAACTATTGAAATAATTACTATATATATATATTTATCTATTTAAAAAGAATAGAAACAGATGGTATTAACATCTCCCAGGAAGCGAGGCACCCCTCCCCCACCTTCTCCCATCCTGAAGGTCCCTAAGTCACCAGGTGTGAGTTGCCTTTATATCCCAAGCAAACTGTGGCTTGGGTACCACTTCCCGGACCTTGTCTCTGGGAGATGCCTGTTCCCTGATTATCACCCTGTTTGGCCAAGTCTGCTTTTTGGAAGTCGCACCATCCACCCTACTAACCTGCCCTAGTGACCCTTCACCGGCTGTGACCATTCCCTGGGGATGGCCCTCCTTCCTCAGTGTCCTCCTCTGTCAGGTGGGCACAGAACATGCAGAGGGTCAAGCGTTGCCCTTGGAAAGGACCTAGACCAGGCCTGCACACAGGAAGTGCCTGCAAGTACTGGCGTGACTGTGGGGTGCAGACTCAGCCCAGGTCTGAGTTTTGCAGAGCCATCTGAGGACGTGGCACAGGGAGGCCACGGGCACCATGCTGTGGGCATGGGAGGATCCTTCCTGCAAGCTGCAGAACTAGGGTGCAGGTGTCCTGGGGGCAAAGGACTAACATCCTCCCCATGGAGAAAGCAGGGGACCATCAATCATCTGTGGAAGTTACCACGAAAGTACGGGTAACTGTTATTTACAGAAAGTCCCAAAATGCGCTGGCAAAGCCTTGCCCACTCAGCTTGCCCACACCTGACCAATCCCTCCAGCCCAAGCTTGCCCACTGCAAGCAAGCCCTGCCTTCTCCCCACGGGAACCCCAGCCTGCAGGACACAGCGGGGTTCTTCCTAGAAGCCGGCCAACCTCAGCAGCGGCAGGGGCGGGGCGGCGGGGGAGGCAGAGAGAGCTGTAAGGGAGCAGTGGATTCTTTCCCAACATAGTTTCAACACAGGGAAGGACGAGAGGTTTAAAGGACACCTCATGGAATTTTTAAGCCGCCAGGAGCTTGGACACATTCAGATGAGACGCACTGGGCCAAGCAGAAGGAAGGGAGTGGCGGGAAGAAGGCAGTCCCATGTCACATCCTACAACACATTTTGTCTCATTCTCAGGCTCCCAGAACATTGTTCCTCAGACGCAAGAACAAGACAGCTGCTCTCTCTGGGCCTGTGATGACTGTACCTGTCGGCCTCCATCCCAGGGTGCTGGGAGGTCCGGGGTGGGGGGCGCCCTCCACAAGGTGTCCTTTGCTTGGGGCAGGGCGACAGCTCTGCTCGGCAGTGGGGGACCAGCAGGTGCCCTGGACCTTGATGCTCTGTGTCCTACACCCTTGCCTCCTCCCCAGGCTCCGAGACCACAGGCCTGGTGGCTCGGTCCTGAGCCTGGGCCCAGCTGTGGTCTGAGAGTCTCTTATCTTGGCTTCAGAGAATAATGCCTGGTTCCATCCTAGAAACTGGTGTTACTGTGCTTTCTTAGTCCCTCTCCTAGCCGAGCTGAGGGCACAGGCTGGGACTCTGTTTTCTTGTCTGCCGCACTGAAGGAGGGCTGCAGGCAAGAGAACGGATGGGGCCAGCAGGTGCATGACAAAGAGCCCCACCGCCCCCCGGCCCTCCTTCCTAAGGCCTCCAATCTGAGGACACCAGCCCCTGAGTTTGGGGCACCTGGTAGTGGAGCTTGTTATGGCCACTTATGAGCTGTCTCTGGGGCCCAGCTCACCTGGTGAGGCTCAGCTCTGCTCAGACCCATGCCTGAGGCCTGGCTGACCCCGGGATGGAAGGAATTCAACTCCAAGCTCTTACCATGCCAGGTGTGGGCTGTCTGGTACTGTCACTGTCACAAGTGTGCTGTCACACTGAACACTTGTTGAATGAACCTCCCCGTGGCTCAGGCCCGTGCGGCTGTACACAAGAGAGCTGGAGCCCGCCCACAGCCTGTCCCCTGGACCACGGCCAGCTGCTCATCCCCAGACCCAGACCTTGCTCTCAGAGCAGCTGGCGCCCACGGCAGGTTTTGGGGGCTCTCGACCATGCATACAGTGGGCCTGCTCTTTGTTCTGCTGGGCCTCCCAGTGGGACCACCCCTTCCCCTGGAGAGGAGTCGAGAGACTAGTCACGTTCCAAACATCTGCTGGGACCTGGATCTACAGAGCTTGCAGAATATTACTTTGTAAAAAGTCCGCCACCAGCTACAATAGGTCCCAGGACCCCCACGCATAAGCTGCTGAGGGGTGGGGAGCTCACACACTCTGACCAGGCCCCTGATGGATCTGAACGCAGCATCCGCTGGTCAAGAAGGTGACAGTGATGAACTGAGCCAGAAATAATGAGAAACATGGCAGTTTCTCATTCATTCCCATGGGCTTGAATAACCTGGTATTCTCATTCTGTCTGAATTGGTTTGCTCGGGTGGCCATAACAGTGGAACACAGAGGGGCTTAAAGAGCAGACATTTATTCTCTCACAGTCTGGAGGCTGGAAGTCCAAGGACAAGGTGTCAGCAGAGTTGTTTCTTTTTGAGGCCTCTCTCCTTGGCTTGCAGGTGACTGACTGTCTTCTCTGTGTCCTCCTGCAATCTCCTCTCTCTGTGTGTCTGTGTCCTAACCTCCTCTTCTTATAAGACCACCAGTCACAGTGGATGAGGGTCCACCCTGATCACCTCACTGTATTTTAATTACTCCTCTGAAGACCCCATCTCCAAATACAGTCGCAGCCTGAGGCCTGGGGGTTAGCTCTTCAACACATGAATTCAGCCCTTACCAACACCTCTCCCTTCATGACAAGCCAGGGTACCTGAACTCAGAGGAAGGTCCCGTCACTAGTTCACCAAGGAAACACAGGATCTCGCCTGATACTTTCCTGCTTTTTATGTTTCCCAGGTGGTGGACCTGAGCTTCCTGGAGAGCTGATGAGGGAGGCTTTCCCCGAGCATCATCATGAATTCCTGGACCGAAGCAACTTCATCATGTTTCTACTCTTTCCAGTGGTGGTCCTCACTGTCCCTCTCGTCCTGTAGGAGCCTCGTCCATCAGCCCAGAAGCCCTTCTGACACTACCCTCGCGGTCTTTGAAGATGCCTTGTTTCTTCCAGGACAAGATGCGATAGGATCTTTGTGCATACTTCCTGCCCCAGATCTGGCCATGCTCTTAGACACCGGAGTTTGGGGGCGAACAGGACCTGCTTGCAGCAGGGGATGGCGGCAGGGGCTTGCCTGGAACAGAAGGTGAGGAGGCTGCAGGCAGGATGGAGGGGCCTGGTCATCTCCAACATTCCTGAAACGCCCCACCTGCCCCGGGGGGCCTGCCTGCCCCACAATGTTGAGAGTGTGGTGTGTGTGACAACCAGCCCTCTTCCTGTCTGAGCCATGTCGGGTTTTGGTGACCTGCGGTCGAAGGGGCTCTAACCTGCAACCAGGAAACCCTGTGAACGGACGGAAGCCCCGCACGGCAGGGAAGGGCAGGAAGGAAGAGGATGGTTTCCCACTATCTTTCCTCTCACTGAGCATCCTTGGTCCTCATAGGCAAGGATGCTATGGGGGTGGTGACCTTAGTGTCTGTAAAGAGCTTCCTGGGAGGCTCCCTGGGGGCAGAGTGCAACGCAGCTTGAAGGCACAGAGCTGGAGACTTTCTGGAAGGCGGAGTGAAAAGCCCCGGGCCAGGCCGAGGTCTCAGTTCAGCAGGGTCAGAAGGCTCCTGCCAGCTTTGGGGTGGGGGGGTTCTGGCACAGAACCAGGGCTCTAGGAGAGAAAGCCTCTGGGCATGAAACTTCCTGGGGGCATTTAGATGGGGGGGGACAGCAGCGTGCCATCAAGTCAGCCGCGTGGCGCCAGGTCTGTCTCTCGGCAGGACCGCCCCCGCCCCGGCTCTTCCTCCTGTGGGGGCGTGGCCACGGCCAGGACCGCCAGACGCATGCGCCACCCTCACCCAGGCAGCTCGGAACCTGACATCCACGGGCGGTACACAGCGGCCCTGGGAGCAAGGCTGCTTCTCTCTCTGCGTTGAAAGAGAATGGATTTTCTCCTAAGGAGCACAGCACTGACAGCCTCACGCACCACCGCTTTTTAGGGAATTAAGAACCTAACAGCTAACGTGGTTTATTTCCAGATGAGGACCCAAGTTGGTAAAGAACTCATTTTTGCACTTTTGCTCTTCCCCAGATGAGTGGTCATTGCTGGTGAAATAAAGAGGAGAGTCCAGATGGAACTGCCTGGAAACATCACATCCTCTCCCTGATTCAGAGCTGGCTCACTGAACCCCCACCCATCACCTCACCCCCTTCTTCCTCCACTGCACTCATTTCTCAGGCTGCTCTGAAGCCGGGAAACTGCAAGTATAGAGCTCAGCCTTAGTAAGATGCCAGCACGTGTCGAGGGAAGGTGTTCTTCCCAACTGAAATGACAAAGTTTAAGAAGAGAGGCATTTGGTCCAGCCTGGAATATGGATGTGATGCCTGGAGCTGCAGCACCTATTCTATGACCATAAGGCTGAAACCACACAATAAGGATGGTGGAGCAGGGAGAGGCTGGAGCCTGAGTACCTGAGAATGCCTAGAGCTGATGCACCAGCCCTGGACCACCTACCTCAGGACTCCCTGTTAGAGAAGCAGCTGCAGCAGCCATTTTCTCCTTTGAGCCCCTTGCATCCCAATGCTATTCTGAACTATCTTCTTTTGGGGGCTAATATCATGGCCTTCTGTGGTTGCTTCCATTTTCTTGGCATCATAAAGGCTGAGAAGAGAGACTGAGTCTGTTCCCTGAGCAGGTTCCTGACGTCTTCTCAGCTTCTCCCCACCATCCTCAACCACTGGGTAACAATGGCAGAATTGCTAGGATCTGGTATTTGCAGAAAGCCCCCGACAGCCTCTACCGTCGGGCTGGAAGGTAGGACAGTGCCCCACAGGAACCCTGGGGTAGGCTTCCTCTGGTGATGGCTCCCCGGACAATGTCTGCTCTGTTCCTCCTGCCCATGGCAGGTCCTTTCAGGGAGATGCTGGGCACTAATGGTGGCCAGGAAGGGAGCCAGTCAAGGCCTTTAGGTTTATCTTAGAAGCAACATTTAAGGATCAGGGGACAGGCCTGGCTTTGGGACAGGCAATGTCATTCCCAGGGGTGACTGAGGACTTCAGTGTGTGGAAGTGACCATGGTGGTCACTTCATAATTAAGTGGTGATGTCCTTACATGTGTCAAATGAAAAGAGACCAAATGGGAGAGTGGGCGGAAAGGAAGAGGAAGGGCAGAGGACAGGGGAGGGGGGAGGGAATGAGGGTGAGGAAGGGGAGGAGAAAGCTTTCATTTCCAGGGAGATGGGTGTTATTGTACCGGCAACAGATAAGGGGACAGGCTGGGAGGGCACATGGCGCCCCTCGGGCAACGCGGTGAGGATACGGCAGCACCCAGGCCCAACACCATCACGCTCCTATGACATGTGCTTGCTGGGCCACACCAGCAACATGCCAGCCACCCACCAGCAACATCCCTGCATCAGCCCAGCACTTCTGCTCAGGTCTATCTGTCTGTTCTTCCCAATTAGAGTAATTGCTCCCCTGCTGAATGGAGCTTGTGACTGCTCGGGAAACATCCTGCCTTGTGTAGTATGTGGCTTGATGGGGGTGCCTGTCTCCCCTACAAGGTGGTAAGGGCCCCAAGGCAAGGACACTGTCATCTTTGGGTCCCCAAACCTGGATGCAACAGGTGCTTCACTGAATGGGCCCTCGGCCCCCCAAACAAATACTGCATGCAGGACCACTGGACTTCAGGCCAGTGGGAGGAGCAGGAAGCAGGGTTGCGCCTACCAGCACCCACCAGCTCAGTGAGGGTGGCACAGGGGATGTGTCGGTAGCAGTACTTAAAGCCTCAAAGTCTGCAGAGCATCTGTATCCTTTCCCAATGTGTGAGGGCCTGACATGTAGCACAGAGGTTACCCAGCCAGTGGGAGCCGCTTACATGTGCTTTGCTTCTGCTTGTGCGATGGTCGTGAGGACTGAATGGGTCAACGTGCAGCCCTGCACATTGGTCACGTGAGGGCTGTGGAGGCAGGGACCACACTGCTATTAGGAGCAAGCCAGCAGGCGGAGCTGCAGGAGCCCACGACACAGCTGCTCAGAACCCACACTGGGACCAGAATCCACTTATGGGAAAAAAAGTCTTTAGAGGTGAAACCACCTGCACCTCTGCAACGCTCCCTTGCTCGGCGGTAACCCCTCCACATTTGTCCTTTTATTGAAGAGCACCTTCATATTGGCCTTGAAAGCATCCATAAGCAGTATCTGGAAGGCCTGAAAGAAAGCTCAGTGCCTCTGTGAGGAGGGAGCCGGGCTCTGAAGGCCCTGCTCAGCAACTGGAGATGCCAGCCCTGGGACTTTGATCTCTCCCTGACCACAGAGTCTCTGGGAGACTGGATGAGAGGCCCCGCACCTGGCCTGGATCCCTGGTCCTGAGAAGGGCCCTCTTTTTAAAATTTTCTAAATGAAACACAGCCAATTTTATTCAAATTCTCCAAAATTTATACTCGATATGTTAATTGTTTCTAAAATGTTTCACCTTTAAATCATGGATTTATTATTTCACCTTTCTTTTAGAGTTTTTTTTCATTTTTTTCTGTACAGTTCTTCTATAGAAGTCAAAGTCCTGAGTTGCCCAGTTAGGAGCCTCTGACCTACTATCCTGATTAAGTTTCTTCTTAATATTCATGGCCAACATCTGGCTTCTAAATGAAAGGCTTTTGGTCTTTTCAATCACTTGCTGATAGGGTGAGGCTGCAGAGAAAGGGCCCTCCCGTCTCTCCAGAGCCACGGTGAGCTTTGAGAAGAGCTGGAAGCCATGAGGGAGCTGCCAGCTCTCACTGGCCAACACGCAGAGAGACAACAGAAAAGGCAAATGACACCTAGGCCTTAATGACGAAACATGTCTTCCTACGGCTAAAGTGAGATGTCTGTAAATAGCACAGGAAAAGGACGTGATAGTCCCCTTACAGCCAGTGGCAGCCCTGCTCCCTCTCCTTCTGGACTCACATCACCACAGGATGAGCCACCATGGATTTCCTGGGACCACATCCTATGGCAGGGACCCTGAAACTGGTCAGTCTTTCCTTCTTTTAGTATCCTGGGAGTTCTCTGTCTAACCAGACACAGAAGTGAAAAAGGAAGAGTTTCCCTCTATTTGCTCAGTTAGTCACACATCCGTCAGCAGTTAACATTCCAAACAAAATCCCGCCATTTCCACAGCAGACCCATAATGCATTGACTGAAGACAGGCCCCACATGAGTCTATGTGACTGGTGGTTGGAGTTGTGCAGTGCACAGCCTGTGGGCCCAGCCCGGCAAGCCTCTCTGCAGCACTGAAATGGCTCCTGGCAGGAAACTCCCATGTAATGATTTGAATGGAAGAATCCATCTTTTGATTCAAAAGCTTACTTTAGAGCAGAGGCTGGCAAACATTTTCCGTAAAGCGCTCATTAGTAAACATTTTAGTCTTTGCAGGCCACACAGCCTCTGGGGTTGCTTCTCAACTCTGCTGTTAGGGCACAAAAGCAGTAGCCACAGACAATACGTCTTTGAACAAGTGTGGCTGTGTTCCGATAAAACTTTATTTACAAACAGGCAGTGGGCTGTAATTTGCTGACTCTCTGCACTAGACGGGCTTTTAATTAATTAATTATTTATTTGTTTATTAAGTGTAAGTTTATTACTAGTCCAGAGTTTTAATATTTTGATCGTCTGGTTGGTCTAACAAAGTAGACGGGCTTTTAAAAATTACATCTGAGGGCTTCCCCAGTGGCACAGTGGTTGAGAGTCCTCCTGCTGATGCAGGGGACACAGGTTCGTGCCCCGGTCCGGGAAGATCCCACATGCCGCGGAGCGGCTGGGCCCATGAGCCATGGCCACTGAGCCTGCGCGTCTGCAGCCTGTGCTCCGCAACAGGAGAGGCCACAACAGTGAGAGAGGCCCGCGTACCGCAAAAAAAAAAGAAAAAAAATTACATCTGAGATTAATTACATCCATATAGTATATGCGTACATGTGAAAGGGAACCACAGTGAAAGTTATTTAAGGGTGGCTTGATTATTAATTTGCTTCATAATTTAAATTAAAAGTTGACTGTGGCATTTTTTTCTTTTTTTAAAAACTGAAGCATAGTTGATTTACAATGTTGTGTTAGTTTCAGGTGTACAAGCAAAGTGATTCAGTTATACATATATATTCTTTTTCAGATTCTTTTTCCTTAGAGGTTATTAGAAAATATTGAGTATAGTGGTATATAGTAGTTTCTTGTTATTCATCTATTTTATACATAATAGTGTGTATATGTTAATCCCAAACTCCTAATTTTTCCCTCCTCCCCTTTCCCCTTTGGTGACCATAAGTTTGTTTTCTGAGTCTGTTTCTGTTTTGTAAATAAGTTCAGTTGTATCATTTTTTTTAGATTCCACATATAAGTGATATCGTATGATATTTGTCTTTGTCTGACATCACTTACTATAATAATCTAAGTTTCTTAGTATGATAATCTATGATAATGATAATCTAAGTCCATTCCATCCATGATGCTGCAAATGGCATTATTTTCAATGATATTTTTTTGCATGCATATGGTAGTTTTAGGCAAAACCTATCATTGCTGAGTGCGCTTCCCAGGGAGGTCTCCATATTCCACCTCCTGCCCCTCCCGGCCCACCCCTTCCCCACCTTGCACTGTTAGGTGGCGGCGGGTGTACCTTGTTCTCTCTGCTGGTCTCTCTGCTCCATGGACACAAGGGCAGAGAAATGCGCTTGGTCGTAGGCAAGAACCAGAGGTGAGCAGTGGCATCTGTTGGGAGGCACCTCCAAGGGCAGGTAAATCCCTCCGAAGGGGATTGGAGCAAATGCTGCAGACACAAACAAGGGTGAGGGCATGTGGATCTGGAGGGGGCGTGGACAGCATCCCTCACCATCCTGGGGGAGGTGACAGGGCGGAGGGAAGGGAGGGCAGGCTCAGGCTGCAGCCCCGGGTGTTGTCATCTGTCACCTACTCCACAGCAGAGGGGCCTCCACCCACCTGGCAGGAGCTCCCTGAGAGCTAGGTGATGCTTGCCACCGATGGATAGGGAAGCCCAGGCTCGCAGGGGCCAGGCCCATTAGACCCCAAGTCCTGTACCTGACCAGGGCACCCTGCTCCACCTGCTTCCTTGGGCAGAGTCCTCCTGGCTCGTTTGTCCCTGCGCCCTGTCAAGCTGCACCCTAGGAACAAGCAGGGCTGAGGGGATTCTGCTGTGACCTGCCGGGGCTGCCTGCTGCCCTGAGTCCGGCCAAGGTGATCAAAACGCCCACCCCAGATGGTCAGCCAGGACGTGTGCTGATGGCCACCTAGAAACCCGTGTTCTCCTGAACGTACTTATTCCTCTCCTGTGTTCACAAAAGCATCTGCACACAGAACAACGTATGTGCTGCTTGAGAGCTTATTTGTTCTAGGTTTTGAGAAGCTCAGTGAGAGCACTCCAGGCCCAAGTCGTGAGTCAGATGGGAAATGAGGGACGGGGATCAGCTCCTTTAGCAACTGGGACACAGTCTTGTTCATTTCCTTACCAAAAGGGGGAAAAAGCCTAAATCCTCACTGAAATACATAACTACTGGAAATACCTGCCCTGACATGGCATCTGTTTTTTAATTACAAAGAACCTTGCCTCTTGGCCTCAGACTCAGTGACTCACTGCCCTTCTGTGGAAGGAAAAGACAGTCGACATCAGGGATGTCTTTGATGAGCTCAGGAATCCTCCCCACCCTTGCTTTGTCTATATCAGTGACCATGGTTCTGCCTCCCTCTCTGCTGAGAGGCAGGGTGGGTCCGCCTTTGAGAGGGCTGCACCCTCCAGGACAGGTGCAAAGGAAGGAAGTGTGGACCCAGCTCTGTGGGATCTGATGAGTACAGGGACCCCGATGGGAGGCCGGGCTCTGCACCCAGAGAGCTGCAGACCCCGGCAGGCCTGTGTCACTGGGAGTGACCAAGGTACTCCCAGCTCCCTGCTTTCTGTGGTAACCACAGCCACGAGAGGCAGGACACTTACACTAGGGTGACCTTCCTGGTCCATCCACCATCCTGGCCCCTCCTGTGTCCCTCCTTTTCAGAGAGCATGGTGCCCTGTGGGCTCCAGCAGAAAGGCTAGAGGGAGGACACACGTGGAGCCCTCCCTGCCTGGGTCGACCCTGCTTCCTCAAGGCCTCAGCTGAAGGCGGGGGCACATTGTGTGGCCTCTCTGAGCGTTGGGCTCCTCGTCTGTAAAGCGGGAGGCAATGTCTACCCTGGGAGGTAGTGGCCTGGCCGAGGGAGAGGGTGCACATGATTGGCAGTGCAGTGGGTACCGGCCTTGGGAAGTCCTCCATCCCTTCCTCCTTCTCCCCCAGCCCTGGTCCCATCACAGCCTTGCGGATGACTTTGCATTTTCTGCCTTTCTTGTTTCTTCTTTAAGACACATGCGAGGGGCAGGAGGGGACTGGAGTGGCTGAGTGGCCAAGTGGCCCTGGGATGAGGCCGGCACTGCTGGATGGTGTGGGCAATGGGTGGGGCCCGGAGCCCCTCGGGGTTCATCCCCACCCCCACTCAGCCACATTTCTCCTGCCGTGGACACACAGGGTGGATGGACGGCCAAGAGTAATCTCTCCTGGGAATTCCCTGGCTGTCCAGGGGTTAGGACTCTGCACTTTTCGCTGCTGAGGGCCCGGGTCCAATCCCTCGTCGGGGAACTAAGATCCCACAAGCCGTGTGGCACGGCCAAAAAAAAATATTAAACAAATAAAAAAGAGTAATCCCTTCTCTACTGGGAGGAGCCAGAAACATGTGGAGTCGAGGAGAAACGAGGAGAAATAAGACCTTTGTCCAGGCAGAGTAAGGCTCTGTGTCCTTCTGGAGGCTCAGCCATTATGTTGGACTGTCCCTTCCTTACTCGGGATGTTACGCTTTCTGGGTGATGAATAAAATACATCTGTTTCATTATGAGTAAACTTACCTTCCCCGCCTGAGTCCCTCAGCATCGTATCTGCTACAACGACGATGGGCCTCCTTAATATGTGGGCAAGGACGAAAACGTGGAACTCCTCCAGACTCTCGTACACAGGGTCCTCGGCGTTGTCCATGCTGGGGACACAGTGAAGCAAGCCTGTCACTGGAGCGAGTCGGGACAGGGAGTGGAGGACAAAACACCTCCCTGTGGCCCTTCCCTGCGTGGACCCTGGCTGTCGCGGCCAGCTGAGGCCACGGCCCCCCTCCACGCCACTCGATGTTGGCAAGCACACTGAACCCAGCTCTCCACCTGACCCTGGGGTGGGTGGTCTCAGGAGAGAAGCCGAAGCAGAGAACCTGGCAACGTGGGCAGCCAGCTCCCTTTAAGATGCAGTCTCCCTGGGGGCAGAGGTGCCCAGAGTGTGTGACAACATGGGGGCTGGTTCTCTGGGCGGGTTGACGGGGATGCAGTTGGGGCAAGAGGCATGGAGGTTCCCCATTCGGTTCATGCTCACAACCAGCAGCTTAGGCTGAAGCTTTACCCTCAGGGGGTCAGGTATGCCTGGGCACGTCTGATGGGCCGGTGGGTCCACTGCTACCAAGATCTGTGGGCCTTTCTAGGGGATACCCTGACTGAAGATGGTGGTAAGAAGGCTGCCTTGAGTGGTAGTGGAGGGAGTGACAGAATGCCCAACCCAGGCCACTCGGACCCTCCCCAGCCAGCCCCTGGCTCTTCTCCGAGGCTCAGGGGAAGAGTGGGCTCCAAAACCTGCATCACTCATGACTCTAGGACATGGGCAGAGAACTGTAGCCTAGATGTCTCTCAACAACCAGGCCAGTCCAAAGCGAAGAAGCATGGAGAGAGGAAGGCCAGTGCCCCGAGGTTGATGGGGCCTCTTGGGCACTCGAATGGGGCGGGGCATCCAGAATTAACTGAGGGCGGTCTCTAAGCAGGTGGGGCAGAGTTAGCAAGTGGGGCCCCGCTTGAGAATTCTGGGGTGGGGTGGCCTGGGGAAAGGGTTCTATGTACATAGCCTGCAGCCAACTGCTTGTGTGGCTTCTCAGACAAAGGCTCTGAATCCTTGGGGATGCCTCATAATCACCTGGGGAGTTTTGTTGTTATTGTACCAATAGTTTTTTCTTGTTCTTTTTCTGGTGACTCAACATACCTTATTTTAAGACTTAAAAAAAATTGGCAGCACCTAAAAGCTCACAAAAAATTTGCAGGGTATAAGTAGCTTTTTTTTCCTTCTGAACCATTTGAAAGTAAATTGCCAACCTGAAATCCCATCACCCGGCAGAACTTCGTGTGTACTTCCTGTGAGTGGGGTTACGTTCCTGCAGATATATTCTCCTACATCACCATCAGAACTGGGAATTCGTCTAATCACGAAGGCAACAATGCATCTGTCACCATGAAAGACCCCAGTCACCACGTGCCATCTGCCCCAGTTCTGGATGGTGTACTGCATTCAGCTGCGGTGTCTCTTTAGCCGTCCTCAGTCTGGAACATTCCTCAGGGTACTTGATGTTTAAGACCTAGGCCGTTTTGAAGACCACAGGCCCAGTATTGTGTAGAATGTCCATGGTCTGGGTGTGTGTTTCCTCACAATCAGAGCAGATTGGGTTACACTGCATCCTTGTCGTGGTGTCCAGTTGGGTGGATCTCTCTCGTGGCCGTCAGCCAGGCTCCCCCTTGCAGAGCTGCTCCCTTCCTCTCCGTAATTAATAAGCATTTTATGGGGAGGAACTTGGAATCTACAGACATATTCCACTCCTCACCAAGCCTTGATACATTTACTGATTCCAGGCTTCTATTTGATTCACTGTGTTATAATCCATCCATGTGATTATTTTGATGCTCAGATACCCGCCTTGGTCAGTGGGGCTTGTTCAAGTGGGATCTGTGTCTGTGTGACAGCCCCCGTCATTTTTTAGAGCACATCCTTGCTTTCCAGCACAAGAAGATGGTCAAGGTTGTGAACTAAAAACGCCGCCTGCCATTTCAGTAAACAAAGGCTGTTGCAGCCATCAGCCACTACAGGTGCCCTAATGGTGAGCCCTGAGGGAACTCAGGATGGAAGCAGGATGCCCCCCCCCCCCCCGCAACATCTAGCAGTCAGCTGTGGCAGCCGCCCCCGACGGTGCACACTGAGAGGACTCAGGATGAGAAAACACAGAATACTGGCCACAGAGAGCTGAGGTACATATTGATAGGAATGATTTCAGTGAGCCCAGACTCTTGCATCTTCCCATACACAGAACAGTACTAAATTCCTTAACTTGAGATGTCTGGTTTTCTTTAATTAACAGTAATCTTTTGATGTTCTGACCACCTGGTCTTTGTTACAAAAATGCCTGTGTATCCTGGTTCCCCTCCTTACCTCTTTGGAGCAGTCCCTCAGAGCCACCTGACAGTCTGTGTCCCAGGCTTAAGTCCTCAGTTCTGTCCATCGAGTAAAACATAACTTTCAACTTTTAGGCTGTGCATTTTTTTTTTCAGTCAACAAGATTCATCTTGTATCTCTTCTGCTTCAGCCCTGGATTCAGCCATTTCTCCTGTTTTTTTTTTTTTTTTTTTTTTTAAGATAGTGGATAATGGTGTTTAGAAGCCAAAATATGATTATTGCTGATGTCATTGCTCCTAGACTCAGTAAGTAGAGCTGGGGAACGTGTGTGTGCATGTGTGTGTACACATCCACATGTGTACACAGACATTTTCATCTGTCATCTATCTATCCATCCATCTATTATCTATCTACCTATCATCTATCTATCTGAAACTCTGAGTCCCCTGATACTCCCAATTCCAATCTAACACCCCAGAGTTCATTCTACTTGTAACTCCTTTCTCCGAAAGTGAGAAACCTGGTTTCTACCAATCTTAAGCTATTTCCTTATTTGATCCTGGTATGTAAACAGCCCCCAACCAATGCTGCTTCCCTTCCCCTGAGTTGCCCTCTTCACTCTGTCTGGCTCTGACACCCTGACCTTGGTCTCTGTGTCCTCTAGGTCCTGAGCTGGGGAGAAAGTGGGGAAGATTTGGGTGTGCATATGCCCCCGGAACTGTCCCCGCTCCTTCCATAGTAAAAGTATTTGTATTCTGAGAAGTGTCCTTCCCACCTTGGCCATGCAGAGAGACTTCTCTGGTCTTTCTGGGGTCTGTATGGCCTCATCCAAAACCTGGCCCAGCTGCCAAAAGGAGTTGGGGAGAAGGAGGTGGGAGGGCCAGACTCAGTGCTGCTCTGGGGCTAGATGTTTCCCTTCTCTGCAAGGGTGGACTGACCTCTAATCCAAGTTGAGTGCAATTGAAAGGTTCTTCCAGAGTTTTGTTTTTTTCCCCTTTTAACGACGTCACTTAGCGTTAACACTGGTTCTGCAATGTCTCTGAGGTGCAAAGAATGCCCTTTTCCCCTTGGGGCCCTGGGTTTGCCTTTTCTGCCAGGCAGTTACCATACTTCCCTGCCCCAGCCTGTTTCTTTTGGCCTCGTTTGGACCACAGTCTTCTGCTACCCGAGATTTTAGAGCCCCCTGCTCTAGAAAACAGTTGTCAGTTTAAGAAATCATTGGCCCCTTCCCAGCACATCAAGTGGGGAAGATAGAGCTGTGATTTAGTCACCCAGCACTAACTCCACCTCAGTTCTCCCTGGAGAACAGCCTCTCCCTCCAGCCCCTTGCTCTAGGATGACACAAGGAATAGCACCTAGTCATAGAAATCAGTCTCTTTGGTTTGTTTTGTATTATGTTGTACATCATTAAAGATCTAAATACAAAGGATATACAGTCTTGATGAATCTAAAGGAAATTGCTAACTATTTTGATTTTTCAGAGAGAACTACTAATAAAAATCTAAAAGGTAAAAAACCCCACAAAACACCACTCTGCCCACTGCAGGTGCCCACCTTGCTTTGATGAACCTATGGATTTAGGACTGAATTTTTCAGGGCGGGAAGGGAAGTGGAAGGGGAGTGTGTTGAATACATACACACATGCTGAGTCTAACACAATGCTCTCGGGTGTACATTTCCAAACATCCTGGGTAGTTATCCTGTCCAGCCACGGGTATGTGAGGTCAAGGGCTCTGAGCGGGTGCTCGCTCACCCCTGTCACACAGTGAGCGCTCACAGGCAGGTGTATGGCTGAACGAGACAAGCAGCAGCACAGAGAAGACAGAACACAGACTTACAGCCTGCGTACTCAAGAGAAAAATACCCGACCAGCTACGCAGAGGGGACCCGCAACAACCACGGTGCAACGTCTGACTATTAGGCACCACTGTAGTGGCGTGGCTTTCTGTTCATGCAAAACTCAAAGCAGGGCCATTGTATTTCAAGCGGAAAAAACAGCACGTATTTATTGAGTACTTGCTACAAGCTGGCACCATGAAAGGCACTGCAGAGGCCCCCAGGTAACATCTGTCCATCCAGCCATCTTTTATCCCTCCATCCACTCATCCACCCACCATCCATCTGTTCACCTGTCCATCCATCCATCCAAGCACCCATTTGTCTATCTATTCGCCCATCCATCCATCCATCTACCCATATATCCATCCGTCCAATCATCCATTTGTCCATTAATTCACCTATTTACCCATCTACCCATCCATTTATCCATCCATCCACCCATCCATTTGTCCATCCATCCATCCATCCATCCATCCATCCACCCATCCACCTGCCCACCTGTCTGTCTGTCCATCCATCCCAGATCTGTGCTAGGGCTGGAGCATGCAGTTTCACCACATACATCAGGAGGCCTCATGGCCAGACATGGGCAGCAGTGATGGGGGTATAGGCCCAACTGGGAGGGGGTTATGGAGACGAGCCTGGAGCAGAGCGACCTTTCTTCACTCCTGTTTTGGTGTTGAACATGAGAGCCAAAAGTCAACTGTGATTCTGCTCAGTGGCCCAGGAGGTTGCAGAGAGGGTCCCAGCTCTACCCTGGGCATAGCTGGAGAATCCCAATATCCTTCCCTACTTGCTCCAGCTCCTTGTTCCCAGGGTGCAGGGAGCAAATTTGAACTGGGGGTGGGTCCTGGTTCTGTGCTCTCCCTTCAAAACCATGGCCATGCCCTTGTGCTTCAAAAGCCTCAGTGACTATTCCTGTTCATTAAACGCAGGCTGGAACATTGGCTCGACAACTCCTCAGGCTCCTCTGCGGGGCAAATGGGCTCATGACTGGGATGACGCTTTGGAACAGTGACCTGCGCATGTGAGTTACTGTGACGGAGCCCGTTGGTAGAAATCAGCTCCAGCAAAACCAGTCCTGAATATTAACGTCCACTTCTCATCCCAAGGCTTCACATCATCTTCCTGTGAGTTTACTGAGCAAATGCTAGATGCGGGATTGTAAGTAGGATCTCGCCTCTGGGAAAAAACACTTAAAATCCCTAAAATACAACACCTAATTGGTGTTGACTGTTAAGAAGACTAACACGCAATATAACTGCTTCATCCTCACATCTGGGCGTGTCTGAGAGCTTCCTCACATGCTCTAGGCCACAGCACACCTGTTCCCTCTTCTTCAGTGTGTACCTGGGGAGGGGGAATCAGGAGCATAGGGATACCCCACCCACCCAGTGAAAACCCCCTGAGGAAGACAAGGGGTGACCTGGACAGAGGCTGGGCCAGACCCCCCCTCCTGGTGGGACCAAGAAGCAAGAGCGGTGGAGTGAGGTCCAGATGGCATGGAAGTCGGTGGCAGGAATGAAAAGGCACAGTGCAGATTTGGGGGTGTCCTGGCTTAAACGGCAGCCACAGCCTTAGCGGCCACCCCAGCAAGAGCCCATGTCATGGACAAGGAAACCAGTCTGGGCAGCCGGTGGGGTCTTGCCCAAGGGCAGTCACCCGGCCGCACAGAGGCGCAGCTTGGGTGCAGGCCCCCCAGGACACTTCCCCTGTCCCCCTCCCCAAGGTGAGGTGACCACACCTCCTGTTTTGCTTAGGAAAGTCCTGCTTTATGGGTCACCAATGGCCAGTGGCCACTCTCCCTCCTCCAAATGTACCAATTTGGATAAATTGTAGAGTCGTCATCCATGGTGATTATCTATGGTGACATAGTTATCAGTTTCTGGTGTACCCTCCCATCCAAACGTATAAGCACACATGGATGGACCTAGAGATTATCATACTAAGTGAAGTAAGTCAGAGAAAGATAAATATCATATGATATCACTTATGTGTGGAATCTAAAAAATGATACAAATGAACTTATTTACAAAACAGAAACAGACCCACAGACATAGAAAACAAACTTATGGTTACCAAAGGGGGAAAGGGGGAGTGATAAATTCGGAGTTTGGAATTAGCATATACACACTACTATATATAAAATCAATAAGCAATAAGGACCTACTGTATAGCACAGGGAACTATACTCAATATCTTGTAATAACCTATAATGGAAAAGAATCTGAAAAAGAATATATATACACATACAACTGAATCACTTTGCTGTACAACTGAAACTAACACAGCATTGTAAATCAACTATATTTCAATAAAAATTTTAAAAATATAAGCATATATGTGTTTGTGTGCATACGCGCACATATAGAGGAATATGAATGTATGTGCATATTTAGATTCTATACACATACCCTCCCCCTACCTCTGGGTGAAAGGCAGGGCACTACATGGGCTATTCTGACCCTTGATTTTCCTCTTAACAGTACATCCCAGAGAGGCCTCCGTCATAGTATGTGGGTCTCCTCCCCTCTCACAGCTGCACGGCAGCATTTCTGTCAGTGGTGGGACTCGACCCCTTCTCCCAGGCAGGGTTTGGAGCCATGACGACATCTTTGATGAGCTGGCACATAGGTGCAGAGCGGGGCTGGAGAGTCAGCCTGAGGGGCTCACAGGGGCTGAGGCCAGCCGGTGCCCTGCTGTGGGCCTTTGTATCCAGTCAGGAACTGTGTCTGCCCAGACGGGAAGCTTTTCCAAAAGATTTCCTAAGGCACAGTGTAGGCTGCTGGGGCCTTACTAAACGCTATGGCCTGGGGATCCAGGACGGAAGGAGGGTGGCACCCCTGGCACTTTGAGGGGACCAAGAGGGTCTCGGGCTCTGACAGGAGCTTCTCAACTGTGGACAGGGTAGCCTGGGGGTGAGGACTCATTTCACTGCCTAAAATGAATACGCTGGGGTCATTTGTGTGACAAATATTTGTTGAATATCTGCTCTGGGTATAGCACTGTTGCTAGGGGTGTGTGTGTGTGTGTGTGTGTGTGTGTGTGTGTGTGTGTGTGTGTGTGTGTGTGTGCATGTGTGCACATGCATGCAGGTCTAAGCGGTAGAGACAATTAACAGATGATCAAACAAATAACTATCAGGTGTTAATAAGCACAGTGGTAAAAAGGGGCTGCTTTATACAGGAAGGTCAGGGAAGGCTCCTGACAGATGAAGAGTTGGCTTCAATCATATTTTCAATTAGCAATGTCTTTAAAAATTTGACCTGGATTCCACATTTGCAAATGTGAGAACTCGTTAGGTGAACAAACATTCTTCCTGCTTGGTTCACTAGTAAAAGTCACAGCACCTTGAGGAATATTTGTAAGAAAGCCTCCTTTTCCACAAGGGGCCAAGCCCTGACCCTGCGGGCTGGGCACCTCCCAGCAGTGGCATGCCACTCACCTTTCCTTAAAAGACTGACTTAAGTTCATACCTCTGAGACTGTACATCAGGTAACCATTTAGGATTCTAGTTATTTCTGAAAAAGTCCAATAAAATAGAAAGGCAGCAAACATATTATGAAATTATGTAGACACAGCAATTAAATTATGGAAAGTCAGTTACAAAATGAGCAGCACACAAGAGAAATAGGGGCCTGGGGTGTCAGTCACTCTGTGGGGGCTGCCCAAGAGTCCTTGAAATGGCCCCCCTCTCTCAGCCTCTTTTTCTCTTTGTTCAAACAAAGGCATGTCCTATGCCTCTCAGCCTCCATAACCTGTCTCATCCAATGGTGAGCAAGTAAGCTTTTCTTTTATAAAAAGTTAAAGAACAAAATTGATTACTTTCATCACAAATCTCAGGATAAGTTCTTGATTCTTGCTTTTCATGCCTGTTTTGCATTTGATAAGAGCATGGGTTTATGTTTGTGGTCAGTTCCAAGTTCAGATCCTGGCTCTGTCTCTTCTGGGCTGTGGGATGCTGGGAACTGACTTAATTTTCTGAAACTCAGGTTTCTGTCATTGGCCATGATAAGGACAGCTTTGCAGCCCTGCTTGACGCAGAACATAACACGTGTGCTCAGTAGACGACATGGCTCTAATTCCTGCCTGATGATGCTATTCTTCCCCATCTCTAGGGAATCCTTATCCTCTAAGAAGGCCAGCCCTCCCTGCACGAGTGTGGGAAAATGGTGTGAGCACTCATCCCACGAGGGCTGGCCTTTGCTCCCCGCCTGCTAATGGCTCAGGTCTGGGCACTGGTGTCATGGGCTCCAGGCAGGAATGCCTCCCCTGGGGGTGTGTGGAGGCACAAGTGCTTAGCTCCGTGCCTGCTGCTCCTGGATCTGGCTCTGTAGGTACACACAGCCCCAAGTGGCCAGCACTGAGCTAGGGTTTGGAAAAGAATCAAAAAGAAGCATTGGGTTGGCTGCACCAACAGGATACTGCAGTCTGAAGGGGAGACAATATAAAACATACACAAGTCCTGCACGAGCAGGGTGCAGGACAGGGCTATGTGCACAGTGGTGCATTCTGGCTGGAGGACAGAAAAGGGAGTCCCAGGGAACCAAAAAGTACCTGGAAGATTATAAAAAGAGGGCTTCAGAAAACAATCCCATGAGGTTGTTTATGAACTCCTGGACTCCCCTCTCCCCAACTGTGAGCTGTGCATGCGTGGATCTGTCCTAATCGGTACACCAAAGGCTCTGACGACTTACTGAAGAGACCCCCGCCCAGGTCACAGACTGCATAATGTGAAGCTTAGCCAAATAGGACAGCAAAGGCTTTGAAAACCACAGCCCAGAGAAGGCAGGTTGAAAGTTACAGTATGAACCTACCTGATAGAATTAAAAAGTCAACATTTTTCTTAGATTATAAACAAGACTCAGAATCTCATAAGATCCAAAATGTCCAGGATGCAATCCAAATGTACTCGACATATGGAGAACCACAAAAATCTCAATGCCCAAGGAAGAGAACAATCAAAAGACACCAACTCTGAGTTGGTAGATATCGGAATTATCTGACAAAGATTTTAAAGAAGTCATTATGAAAATGCTCCAACAAGTGATGGAAATTTTAGAACCTAAATATACAACAATTGGAAGAAAAAATTCACTGAGTGGACTCAACAGCAGATTGGAGATGAGAAAGAAAAAGGGTCAGTAAATCTGAAGATGGATCAACAGATGACCCAATCTGAAGAAGAGGGAGAAGAAAAGATTGACAAAATGAGGATTTCAGTGACTTGTCAGTCAACGCCAAAGGTGTAATACTCATGTCATGAGGGTACAATAAGGAGAAAGAGTACAGTGCCCCTAAAAAGAAAAAAAATATTTAAATAAATAATAACTGAAAGCTTACTAAGCTGTGCAAAGATACAAACCTGTAGATTTAAGAAGCTCAGAGAACTAAAGAGGATAAACCTAAAGAAATCCATGGCCAGACACAACAAAATCAAATTGCTGAAACCTAAGGACAGAGGAAAAATGTTGAAAGCAGCCAGATAAAAGTGACACTCTCAACGGGGGAACAATAATTCGAATGACTGTAGATTTCTCATCAGGAACCACTGGAAGCCAGAAGAAGGAGAAACAAGATTTTTAAAGGATGTTAAACTAGAATTCAATATCCAGTAAAAATATCCTTCAGGTATAAAGGTGAAATAAACATATTCTCAGATGAAGAAAAGGGGATTCATAACCACCAAATCTCCCTAAAAAAATTAAAGGAAAATGTTCAGATTGAAAGAAAATGATACAAGAAGAAATGTTGGAATATCAGAAATGAAGGAAGCACAACAGAAACAGTCATGATCTGCATACATAATAACAGACTATCCTTTTCCTCTTGAGTTCTTTAATATATATTTGAAGACTCACATTAAAATTATTATATTGGCTGGTGGGGTATTTAAAGTATGTAGATGCAATACATAAGAAAATTAAAACATAAAGGAGAAGATAAGGGACCCATATAGTGACAAGGACTTTGAATTTCACTTGAATTCCAAAAGGGATTGCTTAAAGTATGTATATTGTAATTACTAGAGCCACCACTTTTTTTTTTTTTTTCGGTACGTGGGCCTCTCGCTGTTGTGGCCTCTCCCATTGCGGAGCACAGCCTCGGGACCCGCAGGCTCAGTGGCCATGGCTCACGGGCCTAGCCGTTCCGCGGCATGTGGGATCTTCCCGGACTGGGGCACGAACCCGTGTCCCCTGCATCGGCAGGCGGACTCTCAACCACTGCGCCACCAGGGAAGCCCTAGAGCCACCACTTAAAAATTATATGAAGAGATGTTAAAATCACAAAAGTTAAATTAAAATAGAAACTTAAAAAATTCAAATAATTGAAACAAGGAAAGGGGAACATAGGAACAAAAAAAAAACACAAAAAGAAAAAGAGAACAAATAATAAAATGAAAAAGCTAAATTCAAGCATGTCAATCATTACATTAAATACAGATTGTTTAAATGCAGCAGTTAAAAGATAGAAATTGTTAGAATCAATAAAAACTATTTGCTGTGTTGAAGAAACTCACTTCAAATATAATGATATAGGTAGGTTAAAGGTAAAAGGATGGAAAATTACAGATCATGAAAATTTTAATCAAGAGAAAACTAGAGAAACTTTATCAATATCAAGCAAAGTAGACTTCAGAGCAAAGAAAATTGCCCCAGATAAAAAGAAATACTACATAATGATAAAAGGATAAGATTCAGTAAGAAGATAGAATAGTCCTAAATGAACGTGGATTTAACAATAAGACTTCAAAATACTTAGAAGAAAAAACTGACAAAACTGAAAGGAGAAACAGAAACAGCCACAAGTATAATTGTAGGGCTACAAACTTCTCTCTTGGTAACTGAAAGAACAAGTAGACAGAAAATCATCAAGTGTATAGAAAATTTGAACAAAACCATCAGTCGATTGGATCTAACTGACATCAACAGAATACTCCATCTAACAAGTACAGAATACACATCTTTTTAAAATGCACATGGAATATTCACAAAGATAGACAATATGCTTACTCCTTAACAAAACTGAACACATTTTAAGTAATTTAAATCATACCAATTATGTTGTCAGACCATAATGCAATTAAACTAGAATTAGTAAAGAAAGACAACAAAAACATATTACACAATACACTTTTAAATAATTCAGTGGTAAAAGAGAAAGTCTCAAGGGAAATTAGAAAATATTTTAAACAGAATGAAAATAAAAATGCAATGTATCAAAATTTGTTGTATGCAGCTAAGCAGTTCTTAGAGGGAAATTTATAGCCCCAAAATGTATACATTACAAAAAAGAAAGATTTCAAATCAATAATCTAAGCTTTCACCTGAACAAAGTAGAAAAATCAGTGTAAAATAAACACAAAGCAAGCAGAAGGAGGGAAACTCTAAAGATAAGAGCAGAAACCAATGAAATTAAAATCTAAAAGTCAATAGGGATAATCAATTGAGACAAAACTGGTTCTTTTAAAAGAACTTTAATAAAATTGATAGAACTTTAGCAAGGTTGACCAAAAAAAAAAAGAGAAAGACACTAATTGCTGAGTCTGAAAAGAAAGGGAATATCACTAAAGTCCCTCCAAGATATTTATAAGTTAAAAAAGGGAAAATTACAAACAATATTATGCACATAAATTCAACAACTTAGATGAAATGGAACAATTTCTCAAAAACAACAAGCTACCCAAACCTACTTATTTGTTTTCTGTAACTATTAAAAAAATTGAATTTATAGTTAATAAACTTCTGAAAAGGAAATGTTTGGTTGCAGATGATTTCATAGGTTCAATGAAGTCTACCAAACATTTAAAGAATAAATATTACCAGTCCTATACAATCTCTTCTAGAAAATAGAAGAGGAGGTAATAGTTCCCAACTTGTTTTATGAGACTAGCATTACTCTGATACCAAAACTAGACAAAGACAGTAGTATATAAAAAGAAAACTACATTCCAATAACCTCCATGGTCACAGATGCAAAAATTCTCAACATAATATTGCCAAATTGAATGAACAAAATAAAAAGTTCAGTACACCAAGAGAAAGTGGAATTAATCCCTGGAATTCAAGGATTCCCTGCAATGGAATCCCTGGTTCAATATTCAAATATCATTCAATGCAACCCACCACATTAATGGTCTAAAGACAAAAAAAATCCACATGATCATATTAATTGATGTAGAAATGTATTTGATAAAATTCAGCTTTCATTAATGACAGAAACTCTTGACAAAAGGAATAGAAAGAAACTTCCTCAACCTGATAAAAGATACCTACTAAAAACCTATAACAAACATCATATTGATAAAAGATTTCTGACTAAGACTGATAACCAGGGAAGGGTGTCCTCTCTCACCATGTCCACTCAACATCATACTAGAAATCCTAGTTAGTGCGATAAGTCAAGAAAAAGAAATAAAAGGCATAGAGATTGGAAAGGAAGAAATAAAACTATCCCTACCCATAGATGATATGAATGTCTATGTGGAAAATCCCAGGGAATCGACAAAAATCTCTTATAGCTGATAAATGAGTTTCGTCACATCACAGAATACAAAGTCAAAACAAACATCAAATCACATTTCTATAACTAGCAATGAATAATTGCAGACCCAAATGAAAACACATACACACGTGCATGTACACACACACACACACACACACACACATTTACAATAGCTCCAAATGAAATATTCAGGTATAAATCTAATAAAACATGTATGGAACTTGTGTGATGAAAATTATAAAATGCTAATGAAACAAATCAAAGAAGATCTAAATAAATGAAGAGACATATAGTGTCTCCCTAATACATGGAAAAAGATGTGTAAGTAGACTCAACATTTTAAAGATTTCAATCCTCCCCAAATTCACGTATAGATTTAATTCAATACCAAAAAAAATCCTAGCAGGATAGTTTTCAGATATAGATAAGGTGATTCTATAAATTTGTATGGGAAAGCAAGAAAAAAAAAAGACCAGAAATATTGAAAAAAGAGAATAAAGTTGGAGGAATGATGCTACCCAATTTTAAGACTTATTATAAAGTGACAGTATTCAAGAGGGTGATATTGTCAAAAGCATTGACACATATTTCAATGGAACATAATAGAGAAACTCCCCTCAAAACCCATATAAATATTGCCTATTGGTTTCTGAAAAAGGTAAAAGCAATTCAGTGATGAAAGAATAGTCTTTTCAAGAAATGATATTGGAAAGTCAGACATTCATGTGTAAGTAAATGGAACCCTGATCTGTTCTCCATCACTATAGTTTTGCCTTTTGGATAATGTCATATAAATGACATCATACATACAACATATAACTTTTTGAGACTTGATCCTTTCATGCAAGTTGTTGCATGTATCAATAGTTTGTTTTTAATTCATGAATAGTATTCCATAATATTGATGTACTCCAATTTGTTTATCAATGGACATTTGAGTTATTTCCAGTTTTTGGCAATTATGAGTAGAACTTCTATAAACATTTTACATAGAACTTTGTGTGAATGTACATTTTCATTTCTTTGGGGCAGATTTTCTCAATCTTGGCACTACTGAAATTTTGGACCAGATAATTCTTTGTTTTGGGGGGCTGTTCTGTGCATTTTAGAAGGTTTAGCAGCATCCCCGGCTTCTGCTCATTAGATTCTAGCAGTATCCAGCCCACCCTCCAGTTGTGACAACCAAAATATCTCTAGACCTTGCCAAATGTCCCATGGGGGCAAAATCATCCCTGGTTGAGAACCACAGCTCTAGGGTAAATACTTAGGAGTAGGACTGCTGGGTCATATGGCAAACGTATTTTTAAATTTACAAGAATCTGTCAAACTGTATTCCAGAGTGGTTGTGTCATTTTACATCACCAACAATGTGATGTAAAATTTGCTTTGCATTCTCACCACCACCTGGTATTGCCAGTATATTTTCTTTTCGACCTTCTTACAGGTATGTAGTGGTTTTAATTTTCATTTCCCTAATGGGGTCTACATTGTATTCTTCAAACTGAGAGGGTCCTGGTTTTCTCCCTGCCTCCCAGGAGTATAGTGATTGTTGGATATTGCTTGGTAATTTAAAATAATTCCTCTCATTAATTCATCATAGAACTAATGCTTACAAAGGTTTTCAATATTTGGCAAGGAGGAAAGGGAGACTCAGGGAGGCTGAGTTGGAAAATGCCTTTCTGTACATTCACAGAGAAAGACAACTGATGGTAAAGGTTTAGTCTGTTGTTAATGAAGGCTGGGATCTGAAATGATACTCCCTTGAAACACATCCTGGAATTGGACTAGAAAACAAAGAGGCCTTATTCTATCACTCACAGAAAAGAGCAAGAACCCAATTCTCTATAAACAGAGACAGAGGCTTCTGAGCCAAGGGGTAGGAGGAAAAGCAGGGACCAGGGAACCTGGGAGGCAGAATACCTGAATTTGAACTATGGCTTTTCCACTCAGTAGATTACCCTGGACAAATCATTTTTATCCTGAATCCAAGTTTCCTCATACTTTAAATGAGAGTTACAATCCTTATCTCACAGGGTTACTGTGATGGCAGAATGAGATAGTGTGTGTGCAAATGCACAGCACATAGCAGGCAATTAATACATGTTGAGTTAATGAATAAATCTTTTTCACAGCCTATAAAGACAAAGTAAGAAGTTGAATATATTTAGTCTTTGATTTTATATAATTGTTTTATTTCAAATTAGCCAACCTGGACTGAGTGCCAGGAAGCTGATAGCTTTCTGTCTGATTTATTTCCTTTGATGACATCATTCATTCCATGAATTTAAAGTTAGAATTTTATACCCAGACAAACTATCCACCAAGGGTGAGACAGAATAAAGACAGATTCAAATACACAAGGATCCAAAAAAGTCTATTTGCAAGTACACTCTTTCTTGAGAAGCTATAAAGCTTGTCACAGTGTATGCTCTGGGAAACTGCAGGGTTCTGGACTCAGGTCTGGGTCTGCATTCTAGCCCCAGCAGTTACAAACTGGAGGTAAGTCAATTAATCTCTCAGAGCATTAGTTTTCCAACGTACAAAGGAGGATGATGCCTAATTTATAAAGTGGAGATAAAGGGTGTAAGGTGGTGACACTTAGGTAGTATGTAAGGCAGGTAGGTGCCCAGCAGAGGTTCATGCCTTCCTCTCTCCAATCCTCACTGTGTCCAGTGCAATCCTAGAAGCTGTTTTTGTGTTCCATTCCCAGAGGTCCAGGCTCTGGAGGTCAGGCTGCAGAGTATACAGTGCAGTAACCCTGACATATAAGCTCACAGGAAGGATCTGCTCTACAGTCAGAGACTTCTGACAGCCCCTAAAAGCTCCAACGTTTTCAAGACTCAAAGGAATGAATTTCTAAGGGTGGAATATCAGACACTGAGATGAGCGAGTGTGAGGCGAATGTGATAACCACTACACTATGGACAGTGAGATGAACCAGTGGAAAGTCAGGGAAAAGGAATACATTTCAAGTATTTGGGATGGGCCTTTACAACATACTATATAGGCAGCAGGCAGGCCAACTCACAGGCTGAGTGTGACAATGTCTTAATAAACATTATTTTTACAGTTGTATAAACTTCTTTCCAAACACTTTCAAACCCATGATTTCACCGCCTCATCCCAACAGCATCAGAGAATGTG
The DNA here is from genome assembly GCF_003676395.1 of Aethalodelphis obliquidens. Taxonomy (NCBI): domain Eukaryota; kingdom Metazoa; phylum Chordata; class Mammalia; order Artiodactyla; family Delphinidae; genus Aethalodelphis; species Aethalodelphis obliquidens. The sequence continues at coordinate 24,302,826 of NW_020837970.1, forward strand.
GCTGATTGCTTTCATGGCCACAGAGCCTTCTTACTGCTGTGTACTTGTCTATTTGCAATGTGACCTTGCCCCTCCTCTTATTAAGGATGGAGTCTCTTTCTCTGCCCAGAGGCTGGCTCAGCCATGGGACTTGCTTTGGCAAGTGGGACATTAGTAAACACGATGAAAGCAGAGAGTTGAGCCGCACCTCCACAATGGGGGCTGCCTCCTCTTCCTGCTCTGATCCATGTTGTAAGGAGCCTGAGCCTTCTCAAGGATGAAAGCCCATCTGGACAGAGGCCCAGCGAGAGCCAGAGCTGTGAACCAGGCCATCCTGGACTATGCAGCCCCACCCACACCAACTGCCAGATGCCGCAGCCCCAGGAGCAGCTCCAGGCAATTCCAGACCAGACTGCTGACCCCCAGCATACGAGCAAATCCAGTGGGTCTGCTTTAAGCCACCCAGTTTTGGTGTGGTTTTCTCCACAACCATCAAAAACCGATACAGCCTGGCAGGGACGTTATTACCAAGTGCATTTTACATCTGAACAACACGGACGTTCAGAGAGCTTGGGAGACGGGCCTGAGATCACACGCCCAGCCTGGGACTCTAACCCAGGTCATCTGAGTCTGGGCCTCTGGTCGGGGTCCACCAGGCATCCCCCCTTCCTAGTTCTCAGTTGCCTTGAAACCAGATGAAGCACCCAGAGGCCACCACTAACCAACTGCTTTCAGAGATTTTACCGGTTTTGGAACAAGTAATGGATTCCTCCCATTGCACACACCCCCTCTTCCCGCAGTGTCCAGCATGGGGGGGGGGGCAGCGCTACACGTGCCAGCCGGTGACGGACAACTTCACCTCAGCACTGCTTTCCCTGCAGACCCGCATGACTTAGGCTGGACTTATTTTCTTCTCTCCTCCGTGTCTTCCTTTTCCTTCTGGGGAGCAGCCCTCTTCCCCATGGCCCCACTTGCAGCCCTGGTGATGGGCGAGCCTAGTTCACCTTTGGTGGAGGGGCTGTAAACCCCAGAAGTGGTGTGAAGGCGGTCACACTTCACACGTCGTGCCTCAGAGGGTCTCTGGAGGAGCAGCAGCACAGAACGTCTGATTTCTCATTTAGCCACAGAGAAACATACACGTTTTGATTTGCAAGTAGGAGCAGCAGAGACAACGGGTCCTGTAGTTCTGAGTGCGCCTGCGTGGAAGCCCTCGCCTCTGCCTGCTTCGGCTCTCACCATGTTTGCCGCGTCTGCGGGTGCAGGTGCCACCCCATCTTTCTCACGCATCTGAACTCAGCAGGGAGCTCACACTGGCCTTCGCCTTCCTGAGGTCTTGGAGGGCATCCCGCTCTGTGGTCACCAGTCCTGAGTAGCCTGTCCACAGTGGCTCTCTGGCTGGTGGCCCGCCCTGCCCAGATCCCAGCCTGGTCTCCACCCTTCTCCGTGGTCAAGTTGTGGACAGGCATCCCTGCCTCCAGGGTCTCCTGCTGGGGCTTGGCCAGTGAGCCTGGGGACCGGCCACTGCGAGTCGTGCAGGAGGAAGGCAGGAAGCAGGCCAAGCACATCCCTGGGTCTGGCCCTTGGTCCCTTCTGGCCTCTTCAGATACTTAACCTGGTTGCTTTCTGGAAAAAAAATGATACTGGGCCAGTGTCCATGCTGGGAGCCGCAGTGTGGCGTCTGTCTCCATCTGTCCCAGGGCCAGGCAGCCAGGGGCTGGCTGGGCAGGAGCAGTGCTTGCACTTGTCACTCACCATGGTGGCCAGGTTCCCAGGGCGTGGGGGGAACACGAGGAAAGCCACTGTAGTTTTTCTCGCCATTGTACCTGCAAATGCACTCATTTGCCCAGCTCTCTCCTTTCCTCAGGATAAACTCTGTGTGGCCTTTCTGGTCACTTTTCCTAGTTCTGTTCAGGGGGCTATCACATCAGCCCTGAGCTGAGCCCACTGCAGGCCTAGCCGGTTCTTCTCTGTTTCTCACTTCACCTCCTCCCCATTCTCTGGCAGCACCTGTGCCCCCTGAGGGGCCAGCGCAGGCCAGACAGGAGAGGCCAGAGGGCAGCCAAGGCCATCTTGGCTCTCCTCCTTTGGGTGCCCGCTGGGCTTGGGGGAGGTCCTAATGCTGACTCCATTTCCAAGGACGTGCTTTTGCAGGTCTTCAGACCTCCCCCCAGCTGAGGGTCTCTGCCCTCCATTCCCTGGACAGAGGAAGTGGTGCCCCAAGCCAATGGCTGCGCCCGCCCTTCAGGCCTGGCCTCTGGGCTTCTCCCTCATAGGCAGAGTCCTGAAGGCAGCGTGGCCCAGGCCTCCTCCCAGGATTCGCGCTCAGTCTCCGCAACCCTGGAGCCCCAGGGATGCTCCCTGTCCCTCCGCTCAGCACGAGAAGGGGACCCTCTTCCCTTTGCCAAGAGAAGACAGAGGCAAAATGCAGAGATGCTGACAACTTGCTCAAGAAAAGTCTCTCTTTTGGACTTTTGCACCCCAAGAGAAGGTGGACCCCCCAGCAGGGGTACACCTCCTAGAAGGAGGAAACAGTCCTGTTCTCTGTGGTGTGACCGCATAAGAGCTCTCCAGGGAGGAGGATGTGGGGAGGTCCCGTGAGAGTGACTAAAAGCCTCTGTGAGGTCTCTCTCACAGAGCTCAAATGTTACCATAGTAACGTGTCAGAACCAAAACAGCCTTGGTTCTAGAAGCTCCCCACCTGTGTCTGGGATCTACCTGCTGCTGTGGGTCCAGGTGACTGTCCGGAGCCCACACACAGCCCTGCAGACTGCAGTTATTGGGCCAGAAAACCCTGCGCCCTCCACATATATACAATGGAATATTACTCAGCCGTAAAAAGAAACAAAACTGAGTTATTTGTAGTGAGGTGGATGGACCTAGAGTCTGTCATACAGAGTGAAGTAAGTCAGAAAGAGAAAAACAAATACCATATGCTAACATATATATATGGAATCTAAGAAAAAAAAGAAAATGGTCATGAAGAACCTAGGGGCAAGACACAGACCTACTAGAGAATGGACTTGAGGATACGGGGAGGGCGAAGGGTAAGCTGTGACAAAGTGAGAGAGTGGCATGGACATATATACACTACCAAACGTAAGGTAGATAGCTAGTGGGAAGCAGCCGCATAGCACAGGGAGATCAGCTCAGTGCTTTGTGACCACCTAGAGGGGTGGGATAGGGAATGTGGGAGGGAGGGAGATGCAAGAGGGAAGAGATATGGGAACATATGCATATGTATAACTGATTTACTTTGTTATAAAGCAGAAACTAATACACCATTGTAAAGCACTTATACTCCAATAAAGATGTTAAAAAACAAACAAACAAAACAAAAAAACCCTGTGCCCTGGCTTGGGAGGGCATGGGGTGGGGGAGGATTGGAGCCCCTGGGACCATTTAAAATCCAGCAGAAACCAGACATGGGGCTGGGACACCACCTGCAGAGCATTTCTGTGCCATGATCTGTGCAGAGCGACAGGCAAAGGGATCCTCCCGAGGCCCTGGCACGTGTCAGAATCCTGCCTGCACCTGGGGTTGCCCACCTAGCACCTCTCACAGAAGAGGACACTAGTGACCAGTATGATGCTTACCTGCTCCCCAAACCTTCTGGTCCAAGTTCCATGGAGGGAACTTAAAAAGACCAGGGTGGGAGTTCCCTGGCGGCCTAGTGGCTAGGATTACAGGCTTTCATTGCCGTGACCTGGGTTCAATCCCTGGTCAGAGTTGCGTGTTGTGGCCAAAAACACTTCCATCTTTACAACTGAAACCAAACTAATGGTGAAGGGGTCCTGCGAGGAGGGGGGCATTTGGAGGCACAGGGCAGCTACCATCGGGTTGGCAGGTCTCAGCAATGCCTGAGCGCCGGGCGAGTGGTCAGCTGGTCCAGCATCTTCTCCCCCGACCCCATATCTTCAGGGCGTAAGGAGTGGGAGAAAGAGGAGGGGACAGTAGGGGACACAGACGCTGCCCATCACCTAGGGGCCTCTATGTGGTGGTCCTGCCTCGACCTTGGCAAACCCGAGTCCCTGTGAGGGGCGACAGGGACAAACAGATGTCGTCTGCTGCCTGCCCCCACTCTCCTGCTCTGAGTCCTCTGGGGCCCCAGGGAGTAGCAGCAGTGCCCAGGCCATGGCCTTAGGAGTCAGATGACCCGAACCAGCCATGTGACTATCCGTCAAGTGCCTCCTGGATGGGAGGACTCGGGGGGGGGGGACACAGTATGTGGTGACTGTGACCTGTTATTCTTATCATTACTGCTGTCATTCCCCACATCTTCCCCACCCTGGAAGAGTCACCAAGCAGGATCCAATGTACCAGCGTCTACAGAGCAGCAGGGACTAGAGGGACAATGGGGAAAAGGATGGCGAGGAACCCTTTAGACGCATCCCAGGCAAGACTCAGCAGTGTGGGAAAGTAGAGAGCAGGCTTTCAGGAGTGGATTGAGTCTTTAGGATATTTGTCCCCAAATGTCCTCAACAAGACAGACTTTTGGTGTTGACAAGTCTCCCGATTAAAACAAAGTGACAGGGAATTCCCTGGCTGTCCAGTGATTGAGACTTTCGCCTTCTAATGCAGGGGGTGCAGGTTCAATTCCTGGTCGGGGAATTAAGATCCCACATGCTTCGGGGCCAATAAAACAAAATGTAAAACAGAAGCAATATTGTAACAAGTTCAATACAGACTTTAAAAGTGGTCCACACAAAAAAACAAAGTGACAAAACAACCCTGTAGGAATAGTGTTTACAGGTTCCCTTATCATCTCTAAGCCTTGTCTTTGAAGGGCCTCTGTCTGGTGCCGGCCTGGAAAGCGCTAGGTCCTGCTGCAGAGGCTGAGGACCCGGATGCAGAGATGCGTGGGGGCAGGGTAGGGCCTGGGATGCACTGCCTGCAGGGGCTGTCTAGAGCCTCTGATCCTTTCTTGGGTCTCCCGGCTGTCAACAAGCATCCTCTCTTGTGTTTGGCTGAGACTTTTTCTGGGGGGTGACAACCTGGCCCTCGGTTTCAAAAAGCTGGGGCCAAAGGGGCTGCAGCTGCCCTGTTGGCTGCACCTTCATTCCCACGTGGGGACAGTCCAGCCGTGTCTGCAGGAAGAACAGCCGCTGCCCACATGTGCAGGGCAGTAGAGCCTGGGTGCCAGGAACACGCAGGATGTCCCTGGAGCCCGTCTGGGAGACGCTGGGCTCGCCTAACTATCTTTTGTTTCACTGTCACTTCTTAAAGCCAGAAATTAGATGTTCAGATGAAAAAACCCAAATCAGCAGCCTGAGGCTTCAGAGCCTGGTGAGTGCGTGGGCAGTGTGGGCCCTCCCGAGGCCGGCTGGGCGGTGAGTCCCTCCCTGCTGTGGTGTCAGGGGGCACATGTGAGCTCATGAGATGCACACGGGGACTGTGCACACTTTCGCCCAAACATCTGGCAGGGTGCTGCTGTCCCGTCTGCCCCCCCCCCGACCACCTGCCCTGCATCCTTGGTAGAATCTAAGGTCTGAAGGCGGGAGTCATTCTCATGTCGCCCCCAGCTTGGGGGTCCCGTGTCCTCCCAAACTTCCTGTGCAGCTGGGGGTGGGGGCACGGCCGGGGCAGCACTTACCCCCCGCCCGAGCCGCCGTGCTTGCTGATGTGCGTGCGTGGCTCGCTGGAGGCCAGCTTCAGCAGCTCTGTCCACTCTCGCTCCCACTCTTCCTCCGTGTACACCAGCCCTGACTGGCGCAAAGGGGGGCGGGCTCAGGAGGGGGCGGCCACCCCTTACCCCCCCACCCAGGTGATCCTGGCCGAGAGCCTCACCTCCCGGTTTCGTCAGCCCCTGGGCCTGGGGCACCTGTTAGTGGCCGAGGACCATCCCCATTTGCTCTGACAGAATTTGTTCAGAACCCCCAATCTCCAACCTCCATGCCGTTGGGAGTCCACCCAGCAACAGGGGTCATTCCCAGGGGTGAGAACGACCAGTGTAACCTGTACGCGCACCGGGCAGTGCACCGACCACTGACACGTGCGTAGGGACCCGGGCAGACCCATCTTCAAGGGCTTCCAGGCCAGCGAAGGGCCAGTGCTCACCGAGGTTCAGGGATGAGGATTCCCTTTGGACTGAGCACACACACTGGGGCTGGGGCCGTGGGCCGTGCCAGGGCCAATCTGTGGCTGCACTGGCAGTGACCTGACGGGTGACCATCTAATTCACCATTCAGGTCGGGACAGCCTTGCGAGTGAAGGCGATTGGTTTTCATAATTACACCAGGACGGGTGGGGGAAATGGACGTCTGGTCGCTGTGGGCAGGGCCTGACTGTTGCAATGGGCTCCTCTTTAGTAGATCTGAGTAGGGGACGGAGCCATTGCTGCTGATCTCACAAGACATACTTGGCCTCGGGGCCCAGATCCGGACCCCACCCTGGCTTTGGCCACGCATGGTATGGTCCCGGCTCTGCCACGCCGACAGGTACCTACCTCCTTGTTCTGCTGCGTCTGCTGCCACCTCCATCTTCGCTTCAGGGCCTCCCTCTCGGCCCCCGTCCTCATCATGGTGTAGAGAGCTTTCCGCAAAACCAGGTCCCGGTCGTGAAAGCCCCACATGCCTGCAGCCGGGAGGCCCGTGAGGGGCAGAGGAGAGAGGAGGGACGTGAGGAGGAGGGGGGCAGGCCGGCAGGCGCTGAGACCACCACCGCCTTCCAGCCTTGGCCCCCGCAGCTGTGTGAGCAGACTAGCTCAGTAGCCAGCTGTTCAGTTCTCACGATTAGCAAGCAGCTGCCCTCTGTGCTCCCTTGTGATGTTTCCCGTGGATGCAGGCAGCGGTGAAGGAGCACGGCCCCTCCTTAGAGCTACAATAGTTTCGCTAAGTGCTGCCTGTCTCAGGGGCCCTTGGCAGGCTGCCCTCAACCTCTCAGGTTTGCTCTGAGGGATATAATGTTTGTGGTTCGGGCCTTGTGTTTGAGTGGGAGAGAGCCTGTGGGGACAATCGGTGATGTGCCCTCACACAGGGCCCAGAGCCAGGATGGCAGTCAGACTCCGGCTTCTTCGGGGGTCTGCTGCATCTGATGTCTGTAGCCCTGAGGCATCTCAGCACACATCTGGGTCCCGCGGAGAGCACCTGCTTCTGAAGGAAGTGCCCCTCCCGGCCTGTGCCGGGTGCCCAGGGGTCAATAAAGACAAACCAGCATCTCTGAGTACGCCTTTGGCGCAGCTCAGAAGTGGCCAAGAAACCCAACCAATGGAAGAAGCATCGTGAAAGAGAGATGCAGCTCTGGCTACAGGGAGAGAGGGGGGGAATTCATTCATTCGTTCATTTGTTTAATTGAATCCCATTAATTCCACCTAATTCCATACTTATTTCACAATAGGGGTGAGGCACCATTCTGAGTGCTGGGAATATCCACAGCAGCAACCAGGACAGACTGAATTCCTAAAATCCCACGAAGCCCACGTTGAGGGGAGGAGAGGCAGGCATCGAATTAGCATGGAACACCCTATGTTGCGGGCAGCAGCACCGTCGCGGGGATGAAGCAGGCCAAGAGGGCAGAGTGGTAGGTGGTTTGGTCACGGTGTGAGTGGAGACATTGGAGCAAAGACTTGAGTGGTGAAGGATGGGGCTGAGTCACAGGAAGAGGCCAGGGCTGGCCCCGAGGAGGCCCACGTGGCATACTAGGGAGGGAAAGGTGTCTGGAGCTGGGATGGAGGGGAAGAGGTGGAGACTGGAAGGGTGGACTTGAAGTGAGCTGGGACCCCCCCTGGAGAGCTTTCAGAGAGCAGTGACCCGCACTGACTGCTGATCAAAAGCCCAAACTGGCTGTACATCCTTTAGTGCAAAGACACGCGGATAACCTTGGGCTGCTGCGGGCTTTCTGTCCAGGGAGGCTTTGGTCTTTTTCTGCAGCACAGGCGGAGGGAGGTGGCTATCAACACTCCTTTTATGAACAGGCTGAGCTGAGCTTTCTCATCCCTCAGACCTGCCTGCAGCCTCCTCCCAGGCAGGGCAAGTCCCGGGTCCAGTCTACAGGCCATGGCTCCTTGTTTGGGTCTCTTTTGCAAAGAGGGTCTCCTTGTCCCATACATGTTTGCCCACAAGCCTGACCCCAGGATTACCGTCATTTCTATGTGTGCCCCACACCCTAGGTCAATGCCAGGGCTGGTCAGCAGGTCCATTAAGCACTGCTGGTGAGTGTGGCATGGCCACTTCGGGCAGTCCTGCTCCTGTGGGGTTCAGCAATTTAAGTACAAAAGGGGAACAAAGTACTGGGAGAAAAGAACCAACAGGCCACGAGTCCCAGGCTCAGTCTTGGCCTAGCCTCTCTTGCAGCTGGAGTGAGGGCCACCTGCAGAAGGCTTTCTCTTCCCAGGCAGACCTGGAGGGCCTGCTGTGCTCATGGGGAAACACATGCCATCAGACAGGACCACAGTGGCGTGTGGCCAGCTGGTTTGTGGCCTTATCCACCCATGGTCATGCCGGGGACAGTGCCTCTGCATGCTGCAGTTTCAGAAGGACAAAGGCACTTCCATGCCTGAAACTTTGTTAAGAGGCTGCTGGTTGACACAGAGGAGAGATCTCTTCTTTCATTTTCCTTCTCCAGGTTTTATACAAAACAAGATGAAATAAGTTCCATAAGAGGGAGATAGTGAATACATTACGATGGAATAGGACACAACTAGCAAAAATATGTTTTTGAAGAACAGCATGGAAAATTCTCAATACAATTTTAAGGGAAAAATGTTGGATTCCAAACTGTGAGCACCGTGAGGTCCTAATTTCACTGGAAGAATAGACAAAAGTGTGGAAGACAATATACCAAAATGTTAAAAGCAGCCATCGCTGGGCAGTGGGATTGCTGATTGTTATTTTACTATGATGAATGTGGAGTCAACAGACAGAAATGCGTTAGATTTGAAAGGGAGGAGGTGGGTGGGTACCCTTGTCTTCCCCATCACTCCTTGTCAAGTCCATGGAATGTGGGATGTTCCCTTTGCTCTTGGGCTCCATCCTCCTCTGGGCATCTCGGGGCCCTTTCCAGGTCCCCTCATTACCCTCTAAGCCTTTTCAGGCTCATCTCAGCCCACCTCTTACAGAATAGGCCTCACTACAGGTCTGAAGCAAGGTCTGGGGCGTCCTTGCTCTGGGACACAGCATCGGGTTAAGGTCATGTTTACCTGGGGAGGCGAGTTTGACCAACAAGGACCATACTCTCGTCGGAGGGGCCCATCCCTGGAGAGGGTCCTCATACTGCAGGACTGATAAGGCGCCACTGGCACTGATACTGGGGTCCCCGGCACAAATTCAGTTCTGCCTGTGTTGTAAGCCTCGGTCCAGAGGGGTTAAGTGAGCTTCCAGAAAGTCTCCCGTGACCTTCCATCATCCAAATATTGCCACCCACACTTGTGCATTTGCTGGTGTCGCTTTTTGTAACCAGGAAGCTCGCATCTCCATTGGAGGAGGTTGCTGACCTCTCTGTGGTGTATTCTGACTGTGCCGTGTCATTTACCCAAGCAGTACCTATGTCTGTCTTTTTGTCAGTCTGAGTGCATCAGCTGCAGTCAGTGTGGTGGCCCCAGACCTACCCAGCCTCATGTGCTGCTCCCCAGACTTCCTGCTCGAGCCCAACAGGGCTTAGCCCCGACCCCAAACACCATGTTAATTTCTGCCTTTCTGCTGTATCTATGTGGTCTCCCTGCCTGGAAGGTCCTTTTTTATAGTCTTTCAAGTTCTTCAAGTCTCAGTAAAATCTCACCTCCTCCAGGAAGTCCTCTTTGATTGCTCTAGATCACGATGTCTAATGCCCATCCCTGCAGCTCTGCTCAGGCCTCCTTCTATCAGGACAGGTCTTTTCTCGTGTGTGCTCTATGTCCCCACCAAGCCTGCCAGCTGCTTGACAAGAAGGGCAGGAATTGTTGGCTCCATCCCTTGGGGATTCTTCCAGATGACAGTAATGCACGTGGCTCTACTTAGTATATGATTGTCCTTTAATGACGCACAGAGCAGGCCTGGGCACTGCCACCCTCTGTCTACACTGTGGGGCTTACCCAGTGAGGCAGCGTGTAAAAGGCAGTTCCCGTCCCCTGTCGTGGCCAAAGGAAGAAGCCGTTTACAGCTCGTGCACACGGTGGACCACCAGTTCAGGCGACCTGGAACAGAAGCTCACGTTTAGAATCCCAGGACAGGCAGGGATGTTTGCTGAGTAAGCTTAAACATTGGCGGATGATTTTCTAGAGGATTCTAGAGAACTTCATTGGTAAGGTGGAGGGTTATGGTTACTTATTCTCAAAAAAAATACAGATTTTTTTCCTAAGATAAAAAACGGCCAAATTCTCCCATCAACTAGCAAGAAACTCAAGACTAAAGCCTTCTCTCCTTGAATCTGGGAACACATTTTACACAAAATGTAAAATTTTCCTTTGTGTAATTTCCTTGAACACAGTTTCCCCTCCCAAAAGTTATTTTTCTAAAAAAATACCATCCTTCTTTGTTGATGCATACATACCTTTGAGATATGGTTTATATTTAATTTTTTTAATTGACGTATAGTTGATGTACAATGTTCCAGGTGTACAGCAAGGTGGTTCAGTTATACATGCATGTGTATATATATATATATATATATATAAAATTTTTCAGATTCTTTTCCATTATAGGTTATTACAAGATATTGAATATATTTCCCTGTGCTATAGAGTAGGCCCTTGTTGTTTATCTGTTTTATATATAGTAATGTGTATCTGTTAATCCCAGACTCCTAATTTATCCCCCCTTTCCCCTTTGGTAATCATAAGTTTGTTTTCTGTGTCTGTGGGTCTATTTCTGTTTTGTAAATAAGTTCATTTGTATTATTATTTTTTTAAGATTCTACACATAAGTGATGTCATGTTATATTTGTCTTTGTCTGACATTGTAGCTATTTTGGTGAGTCATGTTAAATTTCATCAACACATCTCGAGACTTCTGCTTGCAGGAAGACAGAGTAGACATCCTCTCCACTACCTTTCTACTAACTACAACTAAAACCCCTGGACATTACATATAAAACAACATGGGAAGACTGAAAGGTGGAGAGAAGAAGGCAGACTGGCTAAGAACCTCAGGACTTGAGGCACATCCTGGTGGTAGGTGCCCTGGGTTCCTCTTTGCCTCACAAACCCCAGAGTAGATGCTAGAGAAGGTTACAATCTGGAAATAATGGATGCTGTCAAAAAAATCATGCTCTCTCTAGTCAGAACACCAGGAGAGGGGCCTCTTAGCCAGATAGCCACTGCTTAGAAAACAGCTGTTCTATTCCAGCCACACCCACAGAACAAACTGTAGCCCTCCCACCACTCTTCTAGCAGAGGCCGAGTGGGGAGCTGAGGCTTCATCCTTGCCAGGCTGCCATGAGTCACTCTCTACCCCTCCCCCACTGCCAGGTGGTGCAGAGTCAGCAATTGAACCCTGATGGATGGTAATGAGGATTCCACCCTTACCAAATGGAGAACATATGGGGAGCCTGGACTTTCACCCCAATCTGATGGTGATGAGGTTTGCCCACTACCGCCCAGCAGTACCAAGAAGCCCATGCCACATTAGGTTCCAGCAGAGGCAGTGTGGAAAACCTGTACGTCCACCCCCATCTGATGGCTGTGAATCAATGGCGTCCTACACCTAATGGAATGGTGTCAGAGAAGGTCTGCTGAAACACAAGATTTAAATGATTCAGAGTCTTATAACTTAATACTCAAAATATACAATTTTCAACTAAAAATTATTTACACCAAGAACCAGGAAGACCTCAAATGGAATGAGGAAAGACAACTAACCAACACCAACACAGATAACACAGATGTTAGAATTATCTGACAGAGATTTTAAAGCAGGCATCATAAAAAATGTCTCAACAAGCAATTACAAACAGGCTTGAAACAAATGAAAAAAAAAAAGAAAAATGTCAGCCAAAAAAAGTCTCAACAACAACAACAAAAGAAGATACAAAGAAAAGCCAAATTAGGATTTTGGAACTAAAATAATCCAACAATTGGTTAAAAAAATTCAATGGATGTACTCGATAACAGAATGGAGAGAATAGAAGAAAGAATATGTGGATGACAAGGCATAACATAGAAATTACAGAAACTGAATAATGGAGAGAAAATAAACTAAAAAAGATCACGTGACCATAGTCCCATAGGAGAGGAGAAATAGGGTAGAGCTGAGAAAAGTATTCAAAGAAATAATCACTGAAAACTTCCCAATTTTTGTAAACAAACAAACCTATAAATATATGAATTCAAGAAGCTGAGAAAATTCTAAATGGGAAAAACCCATGGAAATTCATGCCAAAACACATCATAGTCCAATTTCTGTAAACTAAAGACAAAGAAAAAGCCTTGAAAGCTTCTAAAGAGAAACAACTCCTTACCTATATGGGAAAAACAATTGTAATGACAGAGAATTTCTTATCAGAAACCATGGAGATCAGAAAGAAGTGGAACAATGTTTTTCAAGTGCTAAAAGTAAAGAGCCATCAGTCCAGAATTCTATGTACAACAGAAGTACCCTTCAGAAATAAAGGGGAAATCAACACATTCTTAGATGAAGGAAAACTAAGAGAATTTAGGTTTCCAGTAGACCTAATTTAAAAGAATGGCTAAAGGAAGTTCTCTAGACAGAAAGGAAATGACAAAAGAGGAAATCTTCAAACATTAGGAAGGAACAACATGGAAAGAGCAAAAATATGAATGAATACAGAGACTTTCCTTCTCCTCTTGAATTTTCTAAATTATGTCTGACAGTTGAAGAAAAAATTATAACATTGTCTCAATGTGTGTATAAGAAATATTTAAGACAATTATAGATGGTGGAGGATAAAGGAGCATAAAGGCAGGTAAGGTTTCTATGCTTCATAAAAGTGGTAAAGTGTCAGCACTTTATGTGTATGCTTTGATAAAGTATGTATATAACATAATATCTAGAGCAACCACTAAAAAGCCTATACAAATAGACATACTCAAAAAATCCTATACAAACTCCTGCAGAAAATGGCCAGTATTACCTTGATACCAAAACCAGACAAAGAAAATATAAAAAAGAGAGAAGTACAGATCAATACCTCTCATGAATATGATACACAATTCTTACCAAAATAAAAACAATTAGAACTCAGCATTTTATAGAAAAATTATACACTACATTTAAGTGGGGTTTATTACTGGGATGCAAGGCTAGTTTAATATTTGAAAATCAATCAATTAATATAATTCACCATATTAACAGTTTACAGAAGAAAAATCACTTGATCATATCATCAATGCAGAAAAAGCATTTGACAAAATTTGATACTCATTCATGACAAAAACTCCCATTAAAAGTAGGAACAGAGGGGAACTTTCTCAACTTGGTAAAGAACATCTACAAAAACCATACAGCTAACATCATACTTAAATGTTAAAGACTGAATTCTTTCCCCTTAAGACTGGGAAAAGGTGAGGATGCTCTCTCTCTACCTGCTCTTCAACATAGTACTGGAAGTCCTAGCCAGTGAAATAAGTCAAGAAAAAGAAATAAAAGTAACACATATCAGAAAGAAAGACCTAGCACTGTCCTTATTTGCAGATGACAGGATGGTTTATGTAGAAAATCAGAAGGAAGCTACAAAAAATACTATAACTCATAAATGATTTTGTCAAGGTCACAGAATACATGATCAACATACACAAATCAATGGTATTTTGACATACTAACTCTGAACACATGGGCCTCAAATTTTTAAATATCATACTATTTACAATAGCTCAAAAATTAAATACTGAAGTATAGGTATTACATTTCAAAATAACATTTTCAGTACTTGTATGCTAAAAACTATAAAATGCTGATGAAAGAAATCAAAGAAGATCTAAACAACTGGAGAGACATACCATATTCATGAACTGGAAGACTCTCAACACAGTAAAGATGTGAATTCTCTCTAAATTGATGCATAGATTAAATGCAATTTCTATCATAATCTCAGCAAGGTGTTTTGAAGAAAGGTGATTATTACCAATTTAGAATTCTATACCCCAGAAAAATAGAAAGAAAAAATTCATCATGAGCACACCTGCAGTAAAGAATTCTAAAGGGAGATCTCCAGACAGAAGGAAAATGACTCTATGGGAGGCAGGGTATACAAAAGGAATAAAGAGACTTGAAAGGGCAAATATGTTGGTAAATATTGATTGTTTAAAGCAATACTAGTTATGGCTTTTGGGGATCAAGTTATATGTAGAATTAAAACACATGACAGCAACAACACAAAATATGGGAGTCTGTAACAAATGACATAAATTCTAAGGTTCATACATTGACCAGAAAGAGGTAAAAGTGCTAACTTAAGATAAATTCTAATAACTCAAAAATGCATGTTGTAAACTCTAGTGTAACCACGAAAAGAATAATAAGAAATGTATAACTAACAAGATAGTAGAGGGGAAAACAGAATGATAAACATCCTTAAATAATTCAAAAGAGTACAAGAAAGAGAAAAAAGAAACACAATAACGAAAAACAAACAGCAAGATAACAGATTTAAACCAAAAGAGCATTTATATTAAATGTGGATGGACTAAATATTCCAATTAAAAGACACTGTCAGCCCTCCTTAAAAACCAACTATATATACTGTTGACAAAAGAAACCATAAATATAATGACACAGAAATTTGACAGTAAGTAGGTAGAGAAAGATATATCATTCAAAAATAAGCAAAAGTAAAGCTGGTAAACTTTTACTGCTATCAGATGAAGTAGACATCATTAAGACATGAGATAAAGAGGGATATTTCATTGTGTGGTCCGAGCACATACTCTGAATGATTTCAAATCCTTTGAAATTTATTGATACAATCTTTATGTCCCACCATGTAGTCGATTTGGAAAATTGTTTACTTGAAAAGAATATATATTTATTCTGCAATTGGTAGGTGCCATGTGGTATATATGTAAATTAGGTTAAGCTCTTTATTTATGTTCATCTGATCCCTACTGATTTTTTTGAATATTGATTCTATCATTTATCAAGAGAATTCTGTTAAAAATCTCCAGTTTTGATTTTAGATTTGTCTATTTCTCTTTCGAGTCTGTCAATTTTTGCTTTATATATATTTTAGGCTAAATCTTAGGTGTATACACATTTAATACTGTTATGTTTTCAACTGACTTGACTGTGTTGGAGTTTCCTAAGCTATGGGCTCTGAGCTTTGACACAAATCCACTGTGTGCACAGTATCCCCCCATCCCTGTTTCTGCAACACCCATGGGGTTTGGAGGGCAAGGGAAACTGACATAAACATGGAACTTGTGCTGCTTGCTATGTTGTGAGTGATGAAGTCCTCTGTCTGACCCAGGAGTCTCATGTCTTTTGCCAGCATCCTTGAACCTGTGTTGGGCTGACTAGCTAGCTTGCAAGCAGAGTAGGATCTTTACAGTTCTGGACAGTTTTTGAAGATGGGGATGAGATTCCTACAGACACCGGGCTTTCTAAAAGAGACAGGACATGGGGCCTCTTGGGCTAGGTTAGGAGATGGGAAAAGATGCCCTAGGATCCTGTAGGGAACTCTCTTACCCAGGTGATAGGCAAAGGGCCAGTGACTAAGGGCCTAACAGTCCTATCAACAACTGTTTAGAGGTGAAGCAGTGAGGTAGGGCTGAATGGGGGCTGATGCTCACTCCCTTCCTGTGTGACTCCAAGGAGCCCCCAAAGTTGATACAGGGCTTCTGGTGGACCAGACCATGGGAAGTTCATTTGGCTGAACTGCAAAAGTGCTCAGATGTGAAAGTAACTGCACCTGGCTCTCTCCCTCTGTACCTCCTGGCCCCTCCCTACTTCTCTACCCTGGCATCAGCTGCTTTCATGAGAGGTCGTAGGGATGGGGCCCAGGTCTCCCTGCCCCAGAGGAGGACCAGAGGTCACATGTACCTGTCCAAGTGAGCTGGGACGCCTCATGGAGGAGACGAGCTCAAACTTTTATTGGCTATGTTGGAGAAAGGTGCCAAAGTCACCATCCCACACAGTCACAGGGGGAAGGGGCATCTGAGTTCAACTGATGGGGGTTGGGTATCCTCATAGTGGGGAACAGAAGCTCGCGGGATCCTGTGAGCGGTAGCGCCCTTGGGTCTAATCCAGGGCAATCTTGTTGCTGCTTCTACACTTGAATGTACCACAAGGATTAAGTCCACATGCATGGACATCCCATCCCATAAGTGCCAGAGGGGATTCTCCTGATCAGAAGAGCCAAAGGTAGAGAAGGGCCAATGGGGAAAATGCTCCTGCCATTTACTCCTCATGGATGGGTCAGGGTTGCATGTGAGGGCTCTACCCACTGTGTCCGAGCTTTCACCTTGTAGATGGTGACTGCTGGCCTGCACGTCAGAAGCTCAGCCTCGGGGCCTGGACTGTGTGATATCACACCTCAGCCAGCGGGGTGGCTGATAAGTCCCCAAAAAATTCAGGGGCCTCCTTGCCAAGTCAAGTTCCTTGGGATGCTGTTGGGGATTCAGAATGCTCAATCCCTCTGGCAGTCAAGGAAAACTGCTGTATCTTCAGCCCCCACACCCCACTGCCAAAAGAAGGCTCCTCCTTAGGCTCTGGGATGAAGACGCAATGTGCCTCAGCTGGGCATTCTAGTTGGTCTTTTATGACCTCCAACTTGCAAATCAGCCTCCTGTGAGTGGAGCCAGCCTATCAGGCTATGTTGAAAGTGGTCCAGCAAACTCTCGGCATATTTGCTACTTTTGGGGGCCCTTTGAGTTCCAAGTGTCTGTGGCCAGTGCTCTCACTGACCGGAACCTCTGGCAAGGGGAGGCGGCATCCACCCAGAAGTGCCCCTTGGGGTTTCAGACTTGTCACATCCCTGACATGGCTACCATGTTCATCCCTTTGGGAAAGCTGCAATTAACCTGCTACTGGACTCCAGCCAAAACTGGACATATCCCCCGTAGAGGCCTGGTGACCCTGGCCTGATATTCCCATTTTGGGGTGGTCAACTCAGCTTCAGTGCAAAACAAGGTGAGAAGTGCCCAGTGAGCATCACTCGTCAGATGCAAATGGTGTATTCAATCACACAGCAGGCCTGGTCACAGCAGCCTCTGGGTTTTACATGAAAAAGTAGCAGCTGCCCCTCTGGAAGAAACTATCCCCCACTCTGAGCCTGAAGCAGAGCTGCTGGCTCAGTAGCGCCCTGGACGCAAGGAAGCCCCTGAATGCCTAGGCTGTGCACTGATGCATCAGCTAAGCTGAGCCTGGTAGTGGTGGCTGGACCATGGTGGCTGTGTGGCCCCATTGCTAGCTCTGCAGATACCAAAGTGGACTTGGTCATTCTGTCCAGTGGGCAGGGCTCAAGGCTGTTCTCATAGCTCTGGCCAGCACTCCCTGGAGGAAGTTTGCTATGTCTTTACTGACCCTTGGGCTGTTTGGCCTACTGGTTTGGTCTGTTACTTGGAAAACTACAGACTGGTAGATTAAAGACACACTTTTTTGGAACCAGGAAATGTGATGAGAAATCACACATGCTGATCAAACTATCTGGGTCAGTCTTGTCCACGGGCATGGTGAGGGCCCGTCCTCTGATGAGACTAACTGGAATCAAGCTGCTTGTTGAGGCTGCACCTCTCAGACCACCACCACTGCTGCCTGGACCCCTTGCTGCACTGCACATGGTGACTGCCACCACACAGGGCCAATGAAGGAAGGACTCCTAGGTCTGATGCAGAGGCTGCCACTGCACACCACACCTGGGACTCCTGCCAAGAGTCAACCCGTTTGTCTTGTGGTGGAGGATACCCTGCCCCTGCCTGCTCCTGGCGGGCTGGCTGTCAGCTTCACCTCACCGCTGTTGACACTTTTAACAGAGTTAACTCAGGCCACACCATTGTGACCCTTGAAACTAATCCATGATATGCTTTTGGCTTTCCAGACCACATTCAGTCTGACAATGAGAAAAGGGAACACTCTTGCACTGCTGGTGGGAATGTGAATTGGTACAGCCACTATGGAGAACAGTATGGAGGTTCCTTAAAAAACTACAAATAGAACTACCATATAACCCAGCAATCCCACTACTGGGCATACACCCTGAGAAAACCATAATTCAAAAAGAGTCATGTACCACAATGTTCATTGCAACTCTATTTACAATAGCCAGGACATGGAAGCAACCTATGTGTCCATCATCGGATGAATGGATAAAGAAGATGTGGCACATATATACAATGGAATATTACTCAGCCATAAAAAGAAACGAAACTGAGTTATTTGCAGTGAGGTGGATGGACCTAGAGTCTGTCATACAGAGTGAAGTAAGTCAGAAAGAGAAAGACAAATACTGTATGCTAACACATATATATGGAATCTAAGAAAAAAAAATGTCATGAAGTACCTAGGGGTAAGACGGGAATAAAGACACACACCTACCAGAGAATGGACTTGAGGTTATGGGGAGGGAGAAGGATAAGCTGTGACAAAGTGAGAGAGTGGCATGGACATATATACACTACCAAACGTAAATTAGATAGCTAGTGGGAAGCAGCCGCATAGCACAGGGAGATCAACTCGGTGTTTTGTGACCGCCTAGAGGGGTGGGATAGGGAGGGTGGGAGGGAGGGAGACGCAAGAGGGAAGAGATATGGGAACATATGTATATGTATAACTGACTCACTTTGTTATAAAACAGAAACTAACATACCATTGTAAAGCAATTATACTCCAATAAAGATGTTAAAAAAAAAAGAATGAGATGGGTTTCCATGTGCTGACAATAAAAAATCTTCAAGATATATTAAGCAAAAAAAAAAATAAATAAATAAATAAAAAGGGCACTCAGTGATGGGCTGATAGTCGAGATATCCAATGAGCTTTCCACATTCCCTACCACCCCCAGGCATCCGGTACAGCTGAATATTGGGTTGCCCTCTAAAAAACAGACTCAAATGATTTCTGGCTCTCCCTCTCTCCTCTTCTGGGTGTGTACCTGTTTTACTCAGCTCATGCTGCTATAACAAAATACCATAGACTGGGAGGACTAAACAGTGGAAATATATTGATCACAGTTCTGGAGGCTGGAAGTCCAAGAGCAAGGTGCTGGCAAGGGCTCTCTTTCTGGTTTGCAGACAGCCGCCTTCTCACTGTGTCCTCATATGGCAGGAAGAGAGCAAACTCTGGTTTCTCTTTCTCTTCTTAGAAGGACACTAATTCCATCATGGGGCCCCACCCTCCTGCCATCATCTAAACTCAATTACCTCTCCAAGGCCCCATCTATAAATAATATCACATGGAGCGGGGTGTTAGGGCTTCAACATGTGGATTTGGGGGAGACACAAATATCCCATCCAAAATGGTGCCTTAGTATGGCAGTTTGTTCACTGTATGTCTGCCCTAGAAAGGGATCATCCTCATTCAGCTCTTCCCTAGTAATGATCAGGATGAACAGTGTAGGGGGTTACACAGAGCTGGCCGGAAAATTTAATTCCATCCTGACCATTTCTGGGTTATATTAAAATTGCTTGTAAAATTGTTTCCAGTTTATGAATGGTTTTATCTTATATTTCTAATGTTATGTGAAATTACTAGTAACATATTTGAGAATGAAATCTAATGGTCACCTCTTAGGGCCTTCAACTCTTTGTGAAATTTCAATCAAGTGAGAATGTTTTTGTTGTTGTTCTTGTTGTTTTTTGCGGTACGCAGGCCTCTCACTGTTGTGGCCTCTCCCATTGCGGAGCACAGGCTCCAGAGGCGCAGACTCAGCGGCCATGGCTCATGGGCCCAGCCACTCTGCGGCATGTGGAATCCTCCTGGACCAGGGCACAAACCCGTGTCCCCTGCATCGGCAGGCGGACTCTCAACCACTGCGCCACCAGGGAAGCCCGTGAGAATGTTTACAATACCTATTTCCAACAAGTTGTGCAAGTACTTAATTAAAACTTTTTTTTTTTTTAGGAAAGAATAATACTAAGAGGATTGGAACAGTTGGAGGGGCATCGCATTATTTAATAAACCACCTGTCATTATTAAGAATACATTTTAATAAAGGGTGTTATTGTTTCAGTAAGTAAATAAGGAAACATGAAGGATAAGAACTGCAATACTAGAAAATTAAGGCCCTCAAAAGTACATTTAGTTCAGAGTCAGAGAGAGAGTCAGAGCCTAATAGATTACCACATTAACCAAGTTTAATATAATAAATCTTGACAGGGTTTCATTTAAATGGGGTACTTATCAGCTCTACAGTGCTTTTTTGACTAAGATTCAGAAATTGCGTTTTAATGATAAGTGAGTTTATTAATATAAAATAATGGTACCCTTATTTCTGAATGAGAACGTATTAAAATTAACATTACAAAATTAAATAGACCAGCATCTATTACATGAAGACACTGATGCTTATGCTAACAAATTGGTAAATTCTCGCCATGCACAAGTCATCTTATTAAGGCTAAATGAGAAATGCAATCAAGGGCCTCACATGACAGTGCCCCTGGATGGCTGGTTGGAGACATAATTAGAAACAACATGTCTGCACTTAGTAATTTTGTTTTTCCAGACTGTGAATTAGCAACCTGTCTCACCTTACTTTTACAAAGCCTTTTTATAAACAACCAGGCTGGGAGACATGAAAACTGGGTTGCCACAAAGTGAAAGAAAATGACAAGATTCTTGCTTATAAGGTATGAAACTCAACAGAGTGGCTGTCACACCTAAGAGCCCGACACATCATATATGAAAGTGGCTGGACCCCATCCATCCTCTGAATGGGATCTGAGTTGGCAGTGGCCACTCGCAAGAGACAGTAGGTGCAGCGGACGGGGTGGGGTTGGGGGCCTGTCATGGAAATGGGGGGAGCGGGAGGGGACATGCTAAGAGGTCTGTGGTCTGCATTTATGACTGACCTCCCATTCTTACTCACAAACCCCTGATCTGTCTGGTGTTTCTCAGGTGAGAGGAGATTCCCTGCCTGGCCCTGTGGAGAGCCAAGTTTGATGTGTTCAAGACAATTTGTGCAGCTCCATGCCCCTTGGCAGGGACGGGCGTTGGTGTGGCCACAGGCTGCCACTTGGCCCATGAGATGTAACAGGAAATGTGCTGGGCAGCTACTGGGAAATTGTTGGTCACCCTTCAAAGGGGAACATGGGGCCTCTCCCTTGCTGCCCTGGATGATGCTGGGTGAGGATGTGTCACTGGGTGCATCTACAGCCACACTATACCCGAGTGGAGGCAGCACTGACCTGCCAGCCGAGAACAGGAGGGAGGAGCAGAAAGGTGGGTGTGCCTGGGTTCCCCACTCCCCCTCACCCGGGACACTGCGGAGCTGCCAGCCCTGCCCCCAGACTTACAGTGTGTGGGGTATAAAAATGTGGGATGGAAAGGTGGAACTCCTGCAGGCTGTGTTAGGGTCTCTCCTGCTCACAGCAGGACCCACGGTACACCCACCAGCTCTGCGTGGGGTGCATGTTCCCATTTTACAGACAAGGAAACAGACTCAGGGAGAGAAATAAACCTGCCCAGGGTGGACTGACTCTTAAAGGAGCCCTCTCACCCAGGGCAAAATCAGATCATGAACAAAGCTGGTCTAATTCAGTCGGACATGGTTGAGTTTGGGGCAAGCAGTTTTAACTTCTCTGAGCCGCTATCATTTCAAAAAACAGATTCCTCACTAACTAGCAGAGCTGCAGCTCAAGTGAAGTAAGATTCCGCATGCCATGCAGTGGGGCCAAAATGTGTGTGTGTGTGTGTGTGTGTGTGTGTGTTTATGAAGTCGCAGACCATTCCTTCTACCAGGCTTCTGTGAAGAGACCAGGGGCACCCAGTCCCCCTTTCCGGTATGCTCTTGCTCTCTTGCTGGTTTCTCTCATTCTATTTTTTCTTTGAAAGTTTTAAAAAGGGCTGAGAGCAATACTCCCATCCCTCAGGACCAAGAAAATGCCAACTCTCTGTCATAATCTGCTTCAGCTCATGCCTTTCAATGTATTGAATAAAAGAAAACAACACTAAAGATCAAGTTTAAGTTCCCTTTATGTGCCTCCCCAATTTTCATTCTCATTCCTCCCTCCCCAGAGGGACCACCACATGAATTTGGTAACTTTTTCATTATATAACACGAAGATAATGTCTTTTAAGTCATATCATAAGCAACATTAATATGCCATTAAATGTTGAAAAATGTGTGCTGTGCACAAGGCTCTGCCTCTAGTTTCTACATCAAAACCATATTATCTCTTTCTCTCCCATGTTTCTTCCCCTGTGGTCTCTGTCTCCCTCCCACCCCCACTCTCTGGGCTCACCAGTGTCCGGGCAGAGCAAGCTTATAGAGGAATGGAATATGGAATAGTTGGCTGGGACTCAAAAAATTCTTATCACAAAAAACAAAAGAAAAGAAAAGATATGGGACATTCTTGTAGAGAGACTAAAGAGCCATAATCAAATGCAACGTAGAAACTTTGTGTCTTGGAATGAAAAACAAATTAGAAATGAGATTTGGGGGCTAATTGGGAAAATATGAATATGAGCTCTGTATTACATAGCATATTAAGTGAATGCTATTTTTCTTAGGAGTGATAGTGTTCTGGTTTTATAGGAGAATTTTCAGAAGATACATGTTTGCAATACAGAGTCAAATGGCTCAGGAAAAGTTTTATATACTTATTTATAAGTTTTTTATATATATATGTGTATGTTATATATATATATATATATATATATAGAGAGAGAGAGAGAGAGAGAGAGAGAGAGAGAGAGAGGGAGAGAGAAATAAAGCAAATGTGACAAAACTGAAAATTGGTGATTCTTGGTGCAAGATTTATAGATACTAATCTTCCAACTTTCCGTAGATTTGAAAATGAATGCCATGTGAGTCTGTTCCTCAGTTTTACATGTATGAGTGGAGACATTCTATTCTGGTGCCAAAGACAATTCCTCACTTGTAAAGGAATTGACTCACTTGTCTTAAGTTTTAAAAGATTGGTTGAATTCAGTTAAACATATTTGGGGGGAACCTAACTGATGCTTGTTGGACTGAACCTAACTGATACTTGTTGGACTGAAATTTTCTCCTCTTCAATAGATGAGTTGGAATTTTAACAGTTTGGTTATAATGTTTTATTTTTTCAGAGGCACAGAGCCCTGAAGCTTACAGGTGATTCCTCTGACACATATCATGTCCATGCCCTTTCACACCCATGCAGACAACATTCATAAATCACCATCCTTTTCAAGGCAGACATGCTAATCAATCATCACTCTTCCCACAGAGGAGACAGAAGACCTGCTCATCCTTGATTCAGAGCTTTATGCAATAACGGCCAAAGTTGACGATGATGCTGGAATGAATTATTCACCCATAAAGTGGGCTTTGGAAAATCTGTATTTGAAGAACTGAGACCAAAGGGTCTAAGATAGTGAAGGGCTTGGAGAGGCAGCTGTCAGAGTGGTCAAGTGCAGGAACTCTGGGGGTAGACTCCATGAGTTCAAATCTCAGTTCCACTGTTTCTTAGTGGTGTGACCTTGGGCAAGTTACTAACCTCTCTGTGTCTTGGTCCCCTCTTCTGAAAAATGGGGATAGTAACAGTATTGACCTAATAGAGTTTTTATGAATAATATATTATTTAACATTTGGAAATCACTTAAAACAGGGCTTGACCTATAGAAAGCATCGTATATGTGTTTTTGTTAAAACAGGTTCAAAACCCTTGGTTAAATCAAGGAGTGTCTTTACAAATAAACCAATGGTAAATGACTGAATGAACCAATACCCTTTGGCTTAAAAAGTACCTTCACATACTAAGGTCCTTTTGGGGGTAAGCAGGGTTGCTTTCGCATTCACAGAGGAAACATCTAAGAAAAGGAAGCTCTTTTTGTGCAGACTGCCTGGTACTGCTCAGTAAGGTCCATTGGTGCACAAGGAGGTGAGGAGCCATCTAGGAGCTTCTACTGGGCTTTGCTGCAGTATTTTTTTTTTTTAGAGGTTTTGCTTGTTTCCTTGTTTCACCTCATTGCTTCATCCAAAGCTTCACATAATGGTGTATGGCCATCTGATTCTGAGAGGTGAGTGCCAGAAAAAGAAGACAGTCCACCACTTCTTTGGGTGTGAACATAGGTGAACCTTGTTCATTTTCTGATTGACTCACAACTTTGTTCACTTTTGGTTAATTCCTCCCTCCTCTAACCCGAGAGTGACCCTGCCTCATCACCCTCCTTGCACCATCAAACTTCACCCAGGTGACAGTACCATTGGCCATTTAAAATTACTGCCTGTTTGTTTTTTAATTTTATTTCGCTTCAGTACTTTTATTGAATTTTATAGAAGTATCAGTTCATAGCACATTGGGAATTTTAAAAAAAGTGGCCCTTCGGTACACATGGCTTGAGAAGCACTGTCTAGAGGTCATTGGAAATGCAAATTACACTCTTGAATCAAGTAGGTGCCTGCAAATAGCATGACAATTTTTTTGCCTACCTTCATTGTTTAGGTTGTGGTATTTGGAGAAAGAGACTTTAAAGAAAAAAGTTGAGTAGGTGTAAGGGGAAAGGAATCCTGTTAGGAATATAAGGGAGGAATAGGAGCTCAGCTAGCCTTATAGGTACCAAGTCCAAGGGACCAAAGAAAATGACTTTAAACACTCTGAACTATTTCTTACATCCCTACAACCTCCCATGATATTTACTTTTGTTATTCTCTATTTAATTATTCTCAATTTCTCTGTAAGGCTTAACAAAAAGTAATTTAAAATAATAAATTATTTTAAATTGTGTGCATGTGTGTAGAACAGCAAAGACAGTGGGAGAGGAAGGCTTTGTCGTCGAACGTTAGAAGAGAGAAGCTCCCATCTCTGAGACAAAGGGGAGGACACAGGTTTAAAGAGAAAAAAGGATCAGAGAAAATAAAAGTCCTCTGCATCAACAATCCTTTGAAACGTATATCTAAGATTGAAATAAAGTTTGGTAAATCCCTAATGACCAAAAGATAAATATGGAATGGAAATTAGAAATATGCTCTTAACCTGCAACTACCTGTGGGTGGAGAATTTTGCCCATTTAATCACTACACAAGAACCAGAAAAAAGGCCTTGAGGCCTGTGATGTGGGGAATTGGGATTGAGGACCCCTTCCCTACTCCCCCAGACATAAAGTTAGGACCCTCAAACACTATTCCTTGAGTCCAAGGATTAGAAGTAATTTTCCTACTGGCAAAGGAAGCTGAGAAGTACATTTGTCTCTTCTAGACTGAGATTAGCACAGGAGAAAAAAAAAGAAAGCCTAAAACAACTTCTCCCAGAAATGTTGTAATTATTGACTTGGCTCTGATTTGAGCTAAAATTGATTTGTGGCTTGGAACGCCTTGAAACCCCTAATTTCTAAGCCAAGAAATTACCATAAAAGTTGATTATAGGATGGTAATTTCCCTTGGGAGTCTGGCAAAAACGATCAAACAAATATATTGCTCAACGTCACTGAGTACACTCTCAACACAGGCCATACAAGATTCCCACAGATGAATGTCCTGCTCACAACCCCAAATTACAAACCTAACAGGAAATAAGCTCTGTAAGAGCCACAGACACAATATCAGCTATTCATAGATATCTATGAACTTGAGGTTAAGAATTGTCAGCTAGAGACTATAAACAAGTATATTTAATATGTTAAAGATATAAAAGAATGAAACAGAACACGACCAAAGAATAGGAGGTAGGTTTGGAAAACAAAAATAGAAGTTAAAAATGGAAGATGACCATTAAGATAAAAAACTCAGAATCAGTTTAATAACAGATTAGACATCACTGAAGAAAAAAATTAATATACTTGAAGATAAGTCAGAAGACATTACCCAGAATGCAATTAAGAGGGGAAAAAAGAGAGAGAGAATACAAAAAAGAGGTTATGAGACAAGAAGAACAGACTGAAAAGTTCTAACACTATCTAACTGAAATTTGGAAAAAAATGAGGCAAGGCAATAGTGAAGAGATCCTGACTGAGGATTTTCCAAAAGAAATATATAGAAATAAATTCACAGATTTAATAAGGCTAAGACATTTCAAGTAAAACAAACAAAAATAATATGTTCCTTAGCAAATCCTTGTGAAACTGCAGAATATTAAAGACAAAGAAAAGATCTTAGAGCAGAGTTTAAAAAGATTATTCTCAAAGAAGTGGCAGACTGACAGCTAGTGTCTCAAAAGAAACAATGGAAAACAGAAGTCAATAGAATAATATCTTCAATGTGCTGAATGAAAATAACTGGCAACCTAGGATACTATTTCTAAGAAAAATGTTTTTCAAAAATGGGGGTAAAACAAACACATTTTAAAACTAATAAAAACTGAGAGAGTAACACAGAAGACACTCATCCAAGAAAATTCTAAAGGATGAACTTCAAATAGAAGGAGGATCTGATATGTAAGAAGAAATGAAGAGAAACAGAAATGGTAAATATATGGGTAACGCTAAATGAACACTGACTGCATAAAACAATAATAATAATGTCTGATGAGATTAAAAACACAGAACTAAAGTATTGATAAATGACACTAACTTATAAATCAGGAGGGGTGGTGAATAAAATGAATCCAGTGTAAGGTCCCGGTATTATCTGGGCATAGGTTAAGATGTTGATTAACCTGAGATGTGATTCATATGCATGTTAGATTTTTTAAGGCAACCTCTCAATAACAGATAGAGAGTGTATACCTTCAAAACTAGTAGAGGAAAAGAATAAAATGATTAAAAAATAATCAGAAGATTTAAAAGAGGGCTTGTAAAGGGAGAAAAAAACCCACATAGAACAGGGATAAATAGTGGTTATACTAAAAATTACTGCATTCACTAAAAGATAAAAGTTGTCAAACTGATTTTAAGAATAAAGCAACCACATGCTGTTTACAAAAGACACATGTAAAACATAGGCATCCAAAGTGCTAAAGGTTAAAGTATGACAAATGGTGCAAATTTTAACATAAAGAAAGCTAGGATAACTGTATTAATATCAAAGGCAAAAAGCATGACTAGAGTTAAATAGGCACTTCACAATGTTAAGCAACTCAATTCATAAATATGTAAATTTAGTTGCTGTGTCTAATAACATATCTTCAGATTTAGATATGATTAAGTATCTATAAAAATAAAAGAAGATACAGACAAGTGTACAATCACAATGGGAGATTTTAATGCATCTCTCGCAGTAATTAAAAGAACAAGTATAAAAAATATATACATAAATTTGAAAAACACAATTAATGACAAAATGGACATATGCAAAACATATGTTGGGACAATGCAGTCCCAACAGAAGACTATATTCTTTTCAAACACACATGGAAAATTAAAAAATGAACCATATTTTGGGCTATAAAGCAAAAGTATGTACACATATAGACCATGTGCTCTGACCACAGAGCAAATAAGCTAGAAGTCAATAATAACAGTAACTAGGAATATTTCAAAGATTTTCCATATATTTAGAAATTGAGAAACAGTTCCAATAATTCATGGGTCAAAGAATAAATCAAAGTGAAAATCAGAAAAATTTTGGGGGCTGTATAATAATGAAAACATTACATTTCAAAACTTGTGGGATGTAGCTAGAATAATCAGAGAGAATTAATAACTTTCAATGCTTATAAGAGAAAAGAAGAGGGGCTAAGAATTAATGAATTAAGCATTCATCTCAGGAAGTTAGAAAAGAAACATTAAAAATGTAGAGAGAGGGCTTCCCTGGTGGCGCAGTGGTTGCGAGTCTGCCTGCCGATGCAGGGGACACGGGTTCGTGCCCCGGTCTGGGAAGATCCCACATGCCGCGGAGCGGCTAGGCCCGTGAGCCATGGCCGCTGAGCCTGCACGTCCGGAGCCTGTGCTCCGCAACGGGAGAGGCCACAACAGTGAGAGGCCTGCATACCGCAAAAAAAAAAAAAAAAAAAAAAAAGTAGAGAAAGACCTTCAAGATGGTGGAGGAGTAAGAAGTGGAGATCACCTTCCTCCCCACAAATACATCAGAAATACATCTACATGTGGAACAATTCCTACAGAACACCTACTGAATGCTGGCAGAAGATCTCAGACTTCCCAAAAGGCAAGAAACTCTCCACGTACCTGGGTAGGGCAAAAGAAAAAAGAAAAAAACAGAGACAAAAGAATAGGGACGGGACCTGCACCTCTGGGAGGGAGCTGTGAAGGAGGAAAAGTTTCCACTCACTAGGAAGCCCCTTCACTGGGGTAGACGGGGGGTGGCAGGGGGAAGCTTCGGAGCCACAGAGAAGAGCGCAGCAACAGGGGTGCAGAGGGAAAAGCGGAGAGATTCCCACACAGAGGATCGGTGCCGACCAGCACTCACCAACCTGAGAGGCTTCTCTGCTCACCCACCGGGGTGGATGGGGGTTGGGAGCTGAGGCTCAGGCTTTGGAGGTCAGATCCCAGGGAGAGGACTGGGGTTGGCTGCTTGAACACAGCCTGAAGGGGGCTAGTGTGCCACAGCTGGCCAGGAGGGAGTCTGGGAAAAAGTCTGGAACTGACTAAGAGGCAAGAGTCCATTGTTTCGGGGTGCGCGAGGAGAGGGGATTCAGAGCACTGCCTAAATAAGCTCCAGAGACAGGCATGAGCCGTGGCTATCAGCGTGGACATCAGGAGGGGCATGAGACACTAAAGCTGCTGCTGCAGCCACCAAGAAGCCTGTGTGCAAGCACAGGTCACTATCCACACCTCCCCTCCTGGGAGCCCACCACTGCCAGGGTCCCGTGATCCAGGGACAACTTCCCCAGGAGAACACACGGCACGCCTCAGGCTGGTGCAATGTCATGCTGGTCTCTGCCGCCGCAGGCTTGCCCCACATTCCGTACCCCTCCCTCCCCAACCCGGCCAGGTGAGCCAGAGCCCCCTAATCAGCTGCTACTTTAACCCTGTCCTTTCTGAGCAAAGAACAGACGCCCTCAGGTGACCTACATGCAGAGACAGGGCTATATCCAAAGTTGAATCCTGGGAGCTGTGTGAACAAAGAGGAGGATCCCACAGGAGCAGCAGATTAAACCTCCACAATCAACTTGATGTATGCAGCATCTGTGGAATACGTGAATAGACAATGAATCATCCCAAAATTGAGGTGGTGGACGTTGGGAGCAACTGTAGACTTGGGGTTTGCTTTCTGAAAATAATTTGTTTCTGGTTTTATGTTTATCTTAGTTTAGTACTTAGAGTTTATTATCATTGGTAGATTTGTTTATTGATTTGGTTGCTCTCTTCTTTTTTTTTATATATATATATATATATATATATATATATATATTTCCTTTTTCTGGGTGTGTATGTGTATGCTTCTTTCTGTGAGTCTGTCTATATAGCTTTGCTTTTACCATTTGTCCTAGGGTTCTGTCTGTCCGTGTTTTTGTTTTGTTTCTAGCATAGTTTTTAGCACTTGTTATCATTGGTGGATTTGTTCTTTGGTTTGGTTGCTCTCTTCTTTCTTTCTCTTTTTAATTACTTTTTAATTATTATATTTTTAATAATTTTTTAATTTTTTATTTTAATAACTTTCTTTTCTTTTCTTCTCCCTTTTCTCCTGAGCCATGTGGCTAACAGGGTCTTCGTGCTCCAGCCAGGTTTCAGGCCTATGCCTCTGAGGTGGGAGAGCCAAGTTCAGGACACTGGTCCAACAGAGACCCCCTGGCTCCACGTAATATCAAATGGCTAAAGCACTCCCAGAGATCTCCATCTCAACGCTAAGATGCAGCTCCACTCAACAATAAGCAAGCTAGAGTGCTAGACACACTATGTCAAACAACTATCAAGACAGGAACACAAACCCTCCCAATAGCAGAGAGGATGCCTAAAATCATAATAAGGTCACAGACACCCCAAAATACACCACCAGACGTGGTCCTGCCCACCAGAAAGACAAGATCCAGCCTCATCCACCAGAACACAGGCATCAGTCCCCTCCACAAGGAATCCTACACAACGCAGTGAACCGACCTTAGCCACTGGGTGGAGACACCAAAAACAATGGGAACTACGAACTTGCAGCCTGTGAAAAGGAGACCTCAAACAAAGTAAGTTAAGCAAAATGAGAAGACAGAGAAACACACAGCAGATGAAGGAGAAAGGCAAAAACCCACCAGACCAAACAAATGAAGAGGAAATAGGCAGTCTACCTGAAAAAGAATTCAGAATAATGATAGTAAAGATGACCCAAAATCTTGGAAATAGAATAGAGAAAATACAAGAAACATTTGACAAGGACCTAGAAGAACTAAAGAGAAAACAAACAATGATGAACACCACAATAAATGAAATTAAAAATACTTTAGAAGGAATCAATAGCAGAAAAACTGAGGCAGAAGAACAGATAAGTGACCTGGAAGATAAAATAGTGGAAATAACTACCACAGAGCAGAAGAAAGAAAAAAGAATGAAAAGAATTGAGGACAGTCTCAGAGACCTCTGGGACAACATTAAACGCACCAACATTTGAATTATAGGGGTCCCAGAAGACAAACAGGAAAAGAAAGGGACTGAGAAAATATTTGAAGCGATTATAGTTGAAAACTTCCTTAATATGGGAAAGGAAACAGTCAATGAAGTCCAGGAAGTGCAGAGAGTCCCATACAGGATAAATCCAAGGAGAAACACGCCAAGACACATATTAATCAAACTATCAAAAATTAAATAAAAAGAAAACATATTAAAAGCAGCAAGGGAAAAACAACAAATACACACAAGGGAATCCCCATAAGGTTAACAGCTGATCTTTCAGCAGAAACTCCACAAGTCAGAAGGGAGTGGCAGGACATATTTAAAGTGATGAAAGGGAAAAACCTACAACCAAGATTACTCTACTGAGGAAGGATCTCATTCAGATTCGATGGAGAAATTAAAAGCTTTACAGACAAGCAAAAGCTAAGAGAATTCAGCACCACCACACCAGCTTTACAACAAATGCTAAAGGAACTTCTCTAGGCAGGAAATACAAGAGAAGGAAAAGACCTACAATAACAAACCCAAAACAATTAAGAAAATGGTAATAGGAACATACATATCGATAACGACCTTAAATGTAAATGGATTAAATCCTCCAACCAAAAGTCATAGTAGAGTGGCTGAATGGATGCAAAAACAAGACCTGTATATATGCTGTCTACAAGAGACCAATTTCAGACCTACGGACATATACAGACAGAAAGTGAGGGGACGGAAAAAGATATTCCATTCAAATGGAAATCAAAAGAGAGCTGGAGTAGCAATTCTCATATCATGCAAAATGGACTTTAAAATAAAGACTATTACAAGAGACAAAGAACGACACTACATAATGATCAAGGGATCAATCCAAGAAGAAGACATAACAATTGTAACTATTTATGCACCCAGCACAGGAGCACCTCAATACATAAGGCAAATGCTAACAGCAATAAAAGGGGAAATCAACAGCAACACAATCATAGTAGGGGACTTTAACACCCCATTTTCACCAATGGACAGATGATCCAAAATGACAATAAATAAGGAAACACAAGCTTTCAATGATACATTAAACAAGATGGATTTAATTGATATTTATAGGACATTCCATACAAAAACAACAGAATACACTTTCTTCTCAACTGCTCATAGAACATTCTCCAGGACAGATCATATCTTGGGTCACAAAACAAGCCCCAGTAAATTTAAGAAAATTGAAATCATATCAAGTATCTTTTTCGACCACAATGCTATGAGACTAGATATCAACTACAGGAAAAAATCTGTAAAAAATACAAACACAGGGAGGCTAAACAATACACTATTAAATAACCAAGAGATCACTGAAGAAATCAAAGAGGAAATCAAAAAATACCTAGAAACAAATGACAATGAAAACATGATGACCCAAAACCTATGGGATGCAGCAAAAGCAGTTCTAAGAGGGAAGTTTATAGCAATACAATTATACCTAAAGAAACAAGAAACATCTCAAATAAACAACTTAACCTTACACCTAAAGCTATTAGAGAAAGAAGAACAAAAAACCCCCTAAAGGTAGCAAAAGGAAAGAAATCATAAAGATTAGATCAGAAATAAATGAAAAAGAATTGAAGGAAACAATAGCAAAGATCAATAAAACTAAAAGCTGGTTCTTTGAAAAGATAAACAAAATTGATAAACCATTAGCCAGACTCATCAAGAGAAAAAGGGAGAAGGCTCAAATCAATACAACTAGAAAGGAAAAAGGAGAAGTTGCAACTGACACTGCAGAAATACAAAGGATCATGAGAGATTACTACAAGCAACTATATGCCAATAAAATGGACAACCTGGAAGAAATGGACAAATTCTTAGGAAAGCACAACCTTCTGAGACAGAACCAGGAAGAAATAGAAAATATAAACAGACCAATCACAAGCACTGAAATTGAGACTGTGATGAAAAATTTTCCAACAGACAAAAGCCCAGGACCAGATGGCTTCACAGGCAAATTCTATCAAACATTTAGAGAAGAGCTAACACCAAACCTTCTCAAAGTCTTCCAAAATATAGCAGGGGGAGGAACACTCCCAAACTCATTCTATGAGGCCACCATAACCCTGATACTGAAACCAGACAAAGGTGTCACAAAGAAAGAAAACTACAGGCCAATATCACTGATGAACATAGATGCAAAAATCCTCAACAAAATACTAGCAAACAGAATCCAACAGCACATTAAAAGAATCATACACCATGATCAAGTGGGGTTTAACCCAGGAATGCAAGGATTCTTCAATATATGCAAATCAGTCAATGTGATACACCATATTAACAAATTGAAGGAAAAAAACCATATGATTATCTCAACAGATGTAGAAAAAACTTTCGACAAAATTCAACACCCATTTATGATAAAAACCCTGCAGAAAGTAGGCATAGAGAGAACTTACCTCAACATAATAAAGGTCATATATGACAAACCCACAGCTAACATCGTTCTCAATGGTGAAAAACAGAAAACATTTCCTCTAAGATTAGGAACAAGACAAGGTTGCCCACTCTCAAAACTATTATTCAACAAAGTTTTGGAAGTTTTAGCCACAGCCATCAGAGAAGAAAAAGAAATAAAAGGAATCCAAAGCAGAAAAGAAGAAGTAAAGCTGTCACTGTTTGCAGATGACATGATACTATACATAGAGAATCCTAAGGATGCTACCAGAAAACTACTGGAGTTAATTGATGAATTTGGTAAAGTAGCAGGATACAAAATTAATGCACAGAAATCCCTTGCATTCTTATATACTAATGATGAAAACTCTGAAAGAGAAATTAAGGAAACACTCCCATTTAGCACTGCAACAAAATGAATAAAATACCTAGGAATAAACCTACCTAAGGAGAAAAAAGACCTGTATGGAGAAAACTATAAGATACTTATGAAAGAAGTTAAAGATGATACAAACAGATAGAGAGATATACCATGTTTTTGGATTGGAAGAATCAACATTGTGAAAATGACTCTACTACCCAAAGCAATCTATAGATTCAATGCAATCCCTATCAAACTACCACTGGCATTTTTCACAGAACTAGAACAAAAAATTTCACAATTTGTATGGAAACACAAAAGACCCCGAACAGCCAAAGCAATCTTGAGAACAAAAAACGGAGCTGGAGGAATCAGGCTCCCTGACTTCAGACTATACTACAAAGCTACAGTAATCAAGACAGTTTGGTACTGGCACAAAAACAGAAATATAGATCAATGGAACAGGATAGAAAACCCAGAGATAAATCCACACACATATAGTCACCTTATTTTTGATAAAGGAGGCAAGAATATACAATGGAGAAAAGACAGCCTCTTCAATAGGTGGTGCTGAGAAAACTGGACAGCTATAAGTAAAAGGATGAAACTAGAACACTCCCTAACACCATAGACAAAAATAAACTCAAAATGGATTAAAGACCTAAATGTAAGGCCAAACACTATAAAACTTTTAGAGGAAAATATAGGCAGAACCCTCTATGACATAAATCACAGTAAGATCTTTTTTGACCCACGTCCTTGAGAAATATAAATGCAAAGAAAAATAAACAAATGGGATCTAAGGAAACTTAAAAGCTTTTGCACAGCAAAGGAAACTATAAACAAAAGACAACCCTCAGAATGGGAGAAAATATTTGCAAACGAAGCAACTGACAAAGGATTAATCTCCAAAATTTACAAGCAGCTCATGCAGCTCAATATCAAAAAAACAAATAACCCAATCCAAAAATGGGCAGAAGACCTAAATAGACATTTCTTCAAAGAAGATATACAGATTGCCAAGAAATACATGAAGGATACTCAACATTACTAATCATTAGAGAAATGCAAATCAAACCTGCAATGAGTTATCACCTCACACCGGTCAGAATGGCCATCATCAAAAAATCTACAAACAATAAACGTTGGAATGGGTGTGGAGAAATGGGAACCCTCTTGCATTGTTGGTGCGAATGTAAATTGATACAGTCACTATGGAGAACAGTATGGAGGTTCCTTAAAAAAACTGAAAATAGAAGTACCATATGACCCAGCAATCCCAGTACTGGGCATATACCCTGAGAAAACCATAATTCAAAAAGAGTCATGTACCACAATGTTCACTGTAGCACTATTTACAATAGCCAGGAAATGGAAGCAACCTAAGTGTCTATCGACAGATGAATGGATAAAGAAGATGTGGCACATATACAGAATGGAATATTATTCAGTCATAAAAAGAAATGAAATTGAGTTATTTGTAGTGAGGTGGATGGACCTGGAGTCTGTCATACATAGTGAAGTAAGTGAGAAAGAGAAAAACAAATACCCTATGCTAACACATATATATGGAATCTAAAAAAAAAAAAAAGGTCAGAAGAACCTAAGGGCAAGACAGGAATAAAGATGCAGACCTACTAGAGAATGGTCTTGAGGATATGGGGAAGGGGAAGGGTAAGCTGGGACAAAGTGAGAGAGTGGCATGGACATATATATACTACCAAATATAAAACAGATAGCTAGTGGGAAACAGCCACATAGCAGAGGGAGGTCAGCTCGGTGCTTTGTGACCACCTAGAGGGGTGGGATAGGGAGGGTGGGAAGGAGGGAGATGCAAGAGGAAAGATACATGGGGACATACGTATATGTATAACTGATTCACTTTGTTATAAAGCAGAAACTAACACATCATTGTAAACCAATTATACTCTAATAAAGATGTTAAAAAAGGTTAACTTATACTAGAATAAAGTATTAGTTGTTTATCTGAAATGCAAAAGAAAAAATAAAACCTAATGAGAACATTACAGGAGATGAAAGATCAATATTTCTCATGAACATCGATGTCAAAATTCTAATCAAAACACTAGCAAATCATATTTAATGATATACAAAAGGCATGATATCATAACTAAATGAGGTTTACTCCAGGAATGTACAAGTGGGTAAACATTTGAAAATCAACAATATAATCCACCAGTGTACTGAAAAAAAGGAGGAAAATCATATGATCACTTCAATAGATGAAGAAAAAGCATTTGATAACTTTCAACATCATTTATGAATGATAAAAACATAGCAAACCAGGAATGGAAGGTGACTGCCTTAATCTGATATGTAGTATCTACAAAAATGCTACAGCTAACATCATATTTAATGGTGAAATAGTACAAATTTCACTCTGAGACTGGAAACTAGCCAAGGATATCTGGTATTAACTCTCCAATTCAAAAATTTCCTGGAGGGTCTACCTAATGCAACAAGACAAAAAGAACCACCCCCTACCAACTGGAAAGGAAAAAATAAAACTATCATTCTTTGCGGTTTATAGGTCAGGAACCTAGAAAGTCCAAAAGATTCTACAAATTACTAGAATTTATAAGTAAATTTAGAAAGGTTCCAGAATACAAGATCAATAAATAAGAAGAAATTGTATTTCTATATCTCAGCTGTTGCTGGCATTTGAAAGATGTGTTTTACAATAAAAAAATACATAAAATGCATAGAGATAATCTAATGAATAACATTCAAGTCCTTTATTTTGAAAACTAAAAAAATTTATGAGAGAATTAAGGAACATACCATGACCATGACTAGGAGATTTAACATTGCAGAGATATCAATTTTCTCTCAATTGACCTATAGATTAATTTATATGTAATTAACTTACATAGGTTCCATATTAAATATATAGTTATTCTATATAGAGTTCATATACATTAATTTATATAGAAATGCAAAGGCTGTGAATAGCAAAGACAAATCATAAGAAGAAAAACAAAGCTGGAGCACTTACACTGCATGGTAAGACTTAAACTGTGGTCATTTTGTTCCAAGGACAGAAACACCAATGGAACAAAATAAAGTCTGAGTCAGACCACACATATACAATCACCTGCTTTATGTCAAAGTTTACCTTGCAGCATAATAGAGAAAGAATTGTTTCAACAATGGTACCAGGGCAGGTGTGTAAACATATGGGAAAACGGACTTTCACCACATGTCACACCATATATAAAACTTATTTTTAGGTGGGTTGTAGATTTAAATGTGAAAGGCAGGAGTTTTTATCTTCAGAAACCTGGGGTAGGCAAAGATTTCTTAAACCAAAATAAAAGTTCTCAAAGTAAAGGAAAAAAAGGTAAATTTAACTACTTTAGTATTAAGATCATCTGTTCATTAAAGTGTATCAGTCAGAGAGTAAAAGGGCAGCCCATAGAGTGGGTGGAGTCCGTGATACACATCTGATAAAGGACTCATATTCAGAATGTGTAAGGAATTCCCACAAATCAATCAAAAAAAACAAAGGTAAAAATGGGCAAAATCCTGAAAAGGCACCCAACAAAAGAGGATATTCAAATGGCCAGTAACATGAAAAGGTACTCAACTTTATCAGCCATCAGAAAATAGAAATTAAAGCCACAATGGTACTACCACACTTCCAACACAGTGACTAAAATGGAAAGACAAAAAATGTGGGCTATCCAGAACCCTCAACAGTGGAAGAGTGAATTGGTACATCCACACTTCAGAAAACTATTTGAAAAACTGTTATAAAGCTGAATATATGTAAATCTTATAATCCAGCAATATTGTAATAGGGAAGAAACTTGTATTCTATTACAAATGAATCACTAAAGGGATGTTTCCTCTAAGCTTAAATTATACATAATGGCCCATCTCTGCGAACCCTGCCTCCCAGGTAATGAGCATTAAGCTAAAATACCTCTGTTTAGCTCACAGGAAACATCCTGACCAGGCCCACCTGTGAATAACTGCTGGAGGAAGAAATTAACACCTCCCCTCCGGAGGCTGATGGGAACCAGGAAGTGTTTGACTTTACTCCCTCCCCTTTTAGTATAAAAGAAGCCTGAATTCTAACTCAGGCAAGATGATTTTTGGGACACAAGTCCACCATCTTCTTGGTTAGCTGGCTTTCCAAATAAAGTTGTTATCCCTTGCCCCAACAATTCATCTTTCGATTTATTGGCCTATTGTGCTGAGAGCAGTACGAGCTTGGACTCCATAACAATACCACTCCTAGGTATGTATCTTCAGAAACATATTCATGTGTTCATTGAAAACATGTACAAGAATTCCATAATGACCCTCTTTACAATAATCAAAAATTGGAAACAACCCAACTGTTACGGACTGAATGTGTCCCCCCATATTCGTATGTTGAAGCCCTAATCCTGGTGTGGCTGTATTTGGAGATGGGGCCTCTAAGGGAGTAATTAACATCAAATGAGGTCAGAAGGGTGGGGCCCTGATCTGAACAGGATCAATGTCCTTGTAAGAGGCACCAGAGAGTTCATTCTGCCTCCCTTTCTCCCCTGAGGGTCTTTCACAGGGAAGACCACATGAAGACAAGAATGTGCTTGTATACAAGCTGGGAGGAAAGCCCTCACCAGAAACAGGATCAGTTGGCACCTTGACCTGGGACTTCCAGACTCCAGGACTGATAGAAAATATATTTCTGTTGTTTAAGCCACCCAGTCTGTGGTGTTTTATTATGGCAGCCCAGACTGACCGTGACACCAAGTGTCCATCATAATATGATGGATAAATAATTTGCAGTATGTGCACATAGGCACATCTTGTTCTATTGCACTTGGCTTTAGTGAGCTTTTTACAAACTGAAGGTTTGTGGCAACCCTGCATCAAGCAAGTCTGTCAGCATCATATTCCAGCGGCATTTTCTCTAACTGTGTCTCTGGGTCACATTTTGGTAATTCTCACAATATATCAAACTTTTTCATTATTATTATATTATTACAGTGATCAGTGATCTTTGATGTTACTATGACTCACGAAGACTCAGATGATGGTTAGCATTTCTTTAGCAATAAAGTATTTTTTAATTAAGGTATGTACATTGGTTTATTAAATGTGCTGTTGCACGATATAGTATAAACATAACTGTTATACGCACTGGAAAACCAAAAAATTCGTGAGACTTTCTTTGTTGCATTATTTGCTTTACTGTGGTGGTCTGGAACCAGACCCAAAAAATCAGAGGTCTGCCTGTACATTGCAACATTAATTATGAGAAAAAATAAACTATAATTACACTTAACAACATGGATTCACCTCTCATACCCCTCAGGGACCAGGAGCGCCCCTGCTCCTCCTGTCACTTCTGAGCCATCTCTCCTCCCTCCAGACTTGCACCCTCCCTCTAGGGACCCACAGCAGCGACATGCTGGGCATACTTAGCAGCATCAACTTTCTGTCACTGCCCCTCAGTCCTGGAGATGTGGGACCTTGGTGCAGGGACTGCCGGCCACCTCATCCCCAGTCACTTCCAGGGATTTGAATGAGTACTTCTTTTCAGTGGTGTCCCCAAGCACGCTTAATCCTTGCCCCCAGGTTGCTGTATGTCTGTACTGCATCATGTACTCCATGGGCTCTCTGCAGGTGTGTCCACCTCTGGCAGAACTGCATCTCTGTGCCAGGCTTGGGCTCAGGGTGGCTGATACACACTGGGAGATGGGGTCTGGGGCCCCCAGGCCTCCCGTGTGCTGATGGGAGGACAGAGAGAAAGTGTGACCTGAGCTTGAGGGAGACAGTGCCATTACTCGAGGCCAGGCGTGGGGCTGTCCTGCCCAGAGGGAAGGGAACGCACTCCCGTAACTTACAGAAGCCGCTTTATCTGATCCCACTCTCATCCTCTAGACCACAGATTTCTTCTTTTCCTTCCCGTTCACCTCACGATCTGAGATCCTAATGTAACTAGCGCTGTCTCTCTGCAATGATTCAAGGCTCTCCCTGGGGCTTCTGAGAAATCAGGGAAAGCACGTACATTTCGGGGTGGGAATGCCACCTGAAAAGGTGCCCCTTTGATACAATTCAGACCGTGTTCTTGCCCAAATTCTCCTTCTAAGCCCCCTCCTCTTCACCACCACACTCACCTTCTAGAAAATATGTCCCAGGGTTGGTCACCAATGTGTTCCCAGGTCAGGGAGAGGATGCCTTGGAAATCAGCATGTGTGTCAGATGACACTTCATTATCTTCAAAAACTTAAGCACTAATTAACTGCTCATATATGTCAAATAGGGCACCCCATGAAGCCAGGCTTAACCAGACAGAATCTGCTCCCATCAGACCCTAAGCCCCCTCCTCCAGGGGGGCTGTTTCCCCACCTTGCCCAGGACTCTGGACACAGGAGGGGAAGCACGGTGGTGTGAATTCACCAGCACCGCATGTTTCATCTCGAAGTAATCTTGCACACTAGAAGTCATCCTTCATCTAGAAGGAATCTCCTACACCTAGAATTAACCTTTTGTGATCTGAGAATTAATGCCATCTTCAACAAGGCATCTTCCCTAGACATGCTACCTTTCATTCACATTTCTTATGGGAAATTTATCATTTTCTAAATATCAATTCAGCCCACATATTCAGTCACACTTTTCACATAACTGAATCACAACAAGACTTAGTTATGTGGCTAGGGGAAGGAAGGCAAGATTTTAGTGGTTTGATTTAAGTTTGGTCCTGGAAGTTAAGACTCTTACCCAGTTGAGAGCATTCCTGGGGCTGTTAGTCAGCTGTGGCTACTATGGAAGATCACCCAGCTATGGTAAATGCCAGCACCTTCCAGCCTCTGGAGAACCAAAAATGGCCCAGTGCTATTCTAACATCTCCAGCTGGATCCAGAAAGGGATGCCCAAGATAAAGGATTTTTTGCAGGAGCAGTGGGATTGAGAATATGGTTCAAAGTTCCTACTCCAAGCTTGGACAGGGTGGTAGTTCACATCTCCCCACACAATGACTTCATTTAAGAACAGAAAAAAAAAAACATGGGAATGAATACTGTGAATGTTAAAAAACAAGAAAGAAATCTTGAGCTCCTGCAGAGATGAAAATCAGATGAACATCACTAAGGGAAGGCTGTAGTATTACGTAGTGGTGAGGGGCCATTAATCACTTATTCTGCCTTTTCCAAGTAACATGATAACAGGACCACTTAATTTGGGTGGTTACTGCATAGTTTAAAATAAGATGTCATATGTATCACAATGTTCATTGCAGCACTATTTACAATAGCCAGGACAGGGAAGCAACCTAAGTGTCCATTGACAGATGGATGGATAAAGAAGATGTGGTACATATATACAATGGAATATTACTCAGCCATAAAAAGAAACGAAAACTGAGTTATTTGTAGTAAGGTGGATGGACCTAGAGTCTGTCATACAGAGTGAAGGAAGTCAGAAAGAGAAAAACAAATACCGTATGCTAACACATATACATGGAATCTAAAAAAAGAAAGAAAAAGGTTCTGAAGAACCTAGGGGCAGGACAGGAATAAAGACACAGACATAGAGAATGGACTTGAGGACACGGGAGGGGGAAGGGTAAGCTGGGACAAAGTGAGAGAGTGGCATGGACTTATATACACTCCCAAATGTAAAATAGATAGCTAGTGGGAAGCAGCCACATAGCACAGGGAGATCAGCTCGGTGCTTTGTGACCACCTAGAGGGGTGGGATAAGGAGGGTGGGAGGGAGACACAAGAGGGAGGGGATATGGGGATATATGTAAACGTACAGCTGATTCACTTTGCTGTACAGCAGAAACTAACGCACCATTGTAAAGCAATTATACTCTAATGAAGATGCTAAAAAAGAAAAGATGTCATTTTGCTTGTCACCCATGAAGACACTTAGATGAAAGAAAACAATGGGACAATTCTCTAGCAGAAAGACGAGCAC
This sequence comes from Aethalodelphis obliquidens, assembly GCF_003676395.1. Classification (NCBI taxonomy): domain Eukaryota; kingdom Metazoa; phylum Chordata; class Mammalia; order Artiodactyla; family Delphinidae; genus Aethalodelphis; species Aethalodelphis obliquidens. The sequence goes on from NW_020837970.1 coordinate 24,343,959, forward strand.
ATTTTTGCCCTAAATATGACCCTGTGATTCCCTTTAATATTCCTGCCGTTCTGCAGCCACCCCACACACCCAGGGCCACTGACCTCCCTTCTCTGGGCATCACTGTGCCGTGCACGTGCTTCTGAGATTTCCTCCAATGGGACTGTGATGATTTGCTCCTGGTCTGTCTCCCTTATGTTTCTGCCCATGCTCCAGACTCCCTCATCCACCTGGTACGCAACAGTGCATAGGGCTGTGTCAGGGGTGCTGTGGGAGGCCCCTACGATGGGCATATCCCTCCTGCAGATTTCATCCCACACTAACTCCCATATTTGCATCCTTAGCCCAGACTGTTCCTGAGCTCCACACCCACATTTTCAACTGGACAGCAATTTTCCAAGTCTCACCAGGATCTCAGACTTTTCTTCTCCATCCCCCCCAACCCCTCCTCCAAGGGTCTGCATCTCTGCACAGCACCACCATCTACCCATGTGCTAAAGGCAACATTTTCAGGGTCACGCTCGACTCCTCTCTTTCTGCCATTGCCCCATCCAATCCATCAGCGAGACCTGCAGGTCTTTCCTCAAAACAGATCCTGCCTTCACATCTAGCTGCTTCTTATCACCTCCACTGCTGCCCCCATGGCGCTGGGCTAACGCAGCAGCTGCCCGCCTCGCTGTTCCTGCTCCTTTTTCCTCTGCAGAGTCCACTGTCAACATGGCAGCCAGGACGTGTCAGTGTGAATCCAAACATGTCACCACCCCTTCTCAAAGTCCTTCCGGGGCTGCACAGCCTCCTTACTGTGAACCCCAAGGCTCAGGAGTGTTCCCTGGCCCCTGCTACCATTCTCTCACCTTCCTTTCCAACCCCTCCAGCCCTCACTCCATCCGCTCCCGTGTCCCGCCTTACTTAAATGTGCCAAGGCTTTGACGGTGTCCATGGCTCATTCCTCCCTGCCCTCAAGAGCCCTGCCTCGTGCTCCCTCCCTCCACTTCAGAGCCTCTACCTCGTGGCCTCACGCCATATTGAGGGCCTACCTTATCACCTTTCTTCCCCACTAGAACTTCGCCTCCATGAGGGCAGCAATTTCACCTGCATTGTTCGCAGCGGTGGGACACCCAGCACCTGGATGGGGTGTCTGTGGGAGCGCAGGTCAAGCTTGCTTTGGTTGAATCTGTCTTGGCAGCTGTCCTGCCTACGACCTTAAGATGGAAGGAAGTGAGGCTCCAGGGGACCTCTCAGCTGATTTGGGATAAGGCGGGGCTGGGCTGACTCACATGAAAACCTGCACATCTTAGGGCTTCTCTGCCAGATTTGCTCCAATCCAACTCTACTCCCGTGGAGACAGACTCAACACCACAACTCAGAGGTGTCCCCACACTTTCTGACGTCTAGACCTCAGTGTCCCGTGTGTGCAGTAACTGCTGTATGCAGACATGCCTCTGCCTTTGGATCCACGAACTCACGGGAGCATCACACCATCTCATCCTCACCGTGGGGGTGTCCCAAAGGGCTGCCAGATGTTACTTTCCAAACTGAGAGACCCATGATCTCTGCGTCTTCTTACGTGTGAATGCAGCAGGATAACCCGGTTGAGAAACAAATGCTTTCTTGCATTCTCATCTTCCTTCCTCTCTCAGGAGGTCAGCGGTTTTATGTCCTGAAAATGTGGCCCTCCTGTTGTCCCCGACTGTCATGGGGTGGGAGTATGTCATGCCCTCCGGGGTTTTAAGGCCCGAGGAGAATGGCACTCCCTCTCCTGTGGGTTCTGTGGGAGGTGAAGCTTCACTACTCGATACACAGACTCCTCAAACAGGTGGGGCTGCCCACATGCCTTGGGGAGCTGGAGGACCATTCTGGATACCCACCCTACGCTGGGCTCCGAGGGAGTGGAGCTGGGTCCCTGGGAGGGACAGCTGGACCATAGGCAACACAGGCCATCTTCTTGGCCCATTTTCTTTCTTTTTTAAAAATTTGTTTATTTTATTTTGTTTTTGGCTGTGTTGGGTCTTTGTTGCTGCATGTGTACTTTCTCTAGTTGCGGTGAGTGGGGGCTACTCTCCGTTGCTGTGCGCGGGCTTCTCATTGTGGTGGCTTCTCTTGTTGAGGAGCACAGGCTCTAGGCGCGTGGGCTTCAGTAGTTGCAGCATGTGGGCTCAGTAGCTGTGGCATGCGGGCTCTAGAGTGCAGGCTCAGTAGTTGTGGTGCACGGGCTTAGTTGCTCCACAACATGTGGGATATTCCTGGACCAGGGCTTGAACCCGTGTCCCCTGCACTGGCAGGCGGATTCTTAACCACTGTGCCACCAGGGAAGTCCTTGGCCCATTTTCTGGACCACATGAGCCCTGGGTTCCCGTCCAGCCCCCGGGGAGGGGGACGTCCCCCACCCTGAGGCCCTAGGACAGAGTTTACATTTCCTTCCAAACACAACTTGAATTATGTCTTGAACAAGTAGATATGTTTCTCTAAAATTTTTTTGACATCTGTATTTCCATCTCCCATGAACACAGTAAATAATATTGATTATCAATGGTTGATTCACAGCGATCCGAGCACTAATTACTGGACGGAGGAATGGACACGCTATACCTGGCCACAGCAAGCAGCTTTTTCCCTACTGTTCCTCGGTGGAGTCTGCCTGCCCCATGGAGAGTGACAGCAGGGCCCAAGGGGCGCAGCCTGGGCCACCTCCCAGCGCCTGGCCTCCTCACTCAGCTGGGGTGGGGGCTGAGAGGGACTCGCCGGCCTCAGCCAGTGTCTCCACCAGGATCCGGCACGGAAAGAGCCTGAAGGATGACCGGGTCTACTGCTTAAGGAGTTCAGAGAAGTTGATGGACAGTGGTGGTGGCGGGGGGAGAGGAATGAACGTGTATTCTGCCCTCTGTGATTTTCCAGTCCTCACCTTCCTGTCCTCGTTGAACCCTGACGTTCAGACCCTCCCTGCCCAGGATCACATTCCTGAAGGCCGGGGCACCAGTTGGCCTCCCCAAGGCCTCCTGTGGCACTGACGGGGTGCTGTCCGCAGCCCCGGGTGGGCCACCCTGCTGTCCCTTCTCTCCATCCTCTTGGCACGTGACGGAAATAAGGTACTGTGGGTGAATGTAGCATCTTAACTCCTTAAGTTTGGGTTTGTAAAAGGTGTTTTCCAAAATTGGATAGTTAGGGTAAAATAGCACCCTTTGAAAATGCTGGTCTGGAAGGTCAAATGTAAGTGATAAAAACTAATATGTGATTTATGGAAAAAAACACACAAGAGACCTTCCAAAGGAGCAAGGGCTCTTGCTGAGCATGACAAAGCTGGAGGAAAAGGCTGGCACGGTGGACTCCATGCCCTTTACCAGGACTTGAGCTTTATTTTTAATTTTTTTAATATTTATTTATTTATTTGGCTGCATCAGGTCTTAGTTGAGGCATGCAGGATCTTTTGTTGCGGCGTCTGGGCTTCTCTCTAGCTGTGGTGCGTGGGCTCTGTAGTTGTGGTGCGTGGGCTTAGTTGCCCCGTGGCATGTGGGATCTTAGTTCCCCCACCAGGGATGGAACCCGCACCCCGTTCATTGGAAGGCGTATTCTTAACCACTGGACCACCAGGGAAGTCCCAGGACTCAGCTTAAATGAGGCAGCAATTACCGGTGCTACTGGCAACGCTTGGGGCTGAACTTTGTCAAGGGCTCGGCTGCCGTACCCTTCAAGAGAAATTAGTTCATGAAATTTTTTCTTTCTTAACCTATACCAATTTTCCCTTCTCTATGAATAGTGACTCTTTGGTTTAAAATATCTCATCTGATTTACTCTCAAAGAGTCATCTTTAAAATAACCAGCCTCCAGAAGGAGGGCTTTAAGATTGCAGGTAAGTAGAGAGGCTGTTTTATGTGTGTCGATCAGTAAAAGACCTGGAGGTAAGACAGAGCCAGGTGTGGGTGTCGGTCTCTGGGTGGCTTCTGGCAGCTGTGCAGCAGCCGAGAAAATGATTTTTCCGTGGTCACAACATCAGATCCAACACAGTTATCAGGATTGCAGATCCTGTTGTCAAAGCAAACACGCCACGGGTGAGGCCCCCGAGCCCTGTGCTGAGACCTGACCGCCAGGTTGCCTAGCACAAGTAAGGCCCCACTAACCACCGTCCCCTCTTTACCGGTGTGGATTTTGTGCCCCCATGGGAGATGCACAGGGGCCTGAGAGGAAGGGCGTAGAATCCTCTACATGCATGTCTGAGAACCCCCTGAACGTGTGACTGTGCAAAGATTTACAATGCAAATGATTATGAGCGAGAAAGGGGCCGCGCTTCTCAGGAAGAACCAACATCTGTTGCAGAATTTGTTTGGAACTAGTTATTTTATCCTTAGGCACTCCAAAGAAGACAAGTTCTGGTTTGCTCCCTGAATCTCATCCTCATCAGGATGTCAGAGAAACATTAAGGAGAGGGAAGAAACCAAAGTCAAATTTTATGTTTCCTTAACCTGGAGGCTGGGGTGCCGGTGAGGGTGGGAGAGAAGCAGCTCGGTAGGGCACGTGCCATCTAACAGCTCAGCCTCACCAGGCCGGCATCCGTCTTCTCCACGTCTTTGCAGACTGGAGCACTGAGGATCAAAGAGGTCACCTAACTTGCCTGTGTCCACAGGAATTGACAGGGTCTCTTATTTCTCTCCAAGCACAGGGTCTTTCTTATCTTTTGTTCCACACTCAACTGGGGGCCAGGGATTGGATGGGAAAGGAGAGAAGTAAGGCAAAGCAGCCTAGGGTTCTCTTTGTAGGGGTGCTGACCTGGCCAGGCTGTATTAGCGACAAAGGGAACACTCAGGAGATCTGGGCACCACGTGGTCCTTGCTCCACATCCACCGGCTCCAGGCTAAGGCCGGGCAGGGCCCGCAGGCACCGGAGCCTGACAGCGTGTGGAGCTGGATCGCGCATCCCTCTCGCCCCCGCCCCTCCTCCCGACCAGGCGGACCTGCCTGGGGGTTACTTACCCGCCTGCTCCAGAGCCACCATTGTCGCCTGCTCGATCAAGTCTCGCTCCACGAAGCTCCGGAAGTCCTCGCTGTACACGCTCAGGTCCGGCAGCTGGAACGTGTAGATGGGCATCTCCAGTGGAAACTGCTCGCTGCTGCACTCGCTCGCCACGTGGGACCGCGCCAGGGACACGATGGCTGAGCTGGCGTGGGAGATCCCGCGCGAGAGTCGCTTCTCTGTGGGGGTGGGGGGAGGGAGACGAGGGGGGTTGAGAGATGTGGGCCTCTGCATGAGCACTCGACACATCCCACACGTGTGCACACGACACACGCGCACACATGCTCACACACGTGGATGTACACACGACACACATCCCACATGTGACCATATACACATGACACACCCCACCCGTGTGCACACATACACGTGCACACACGACACACGCACGTGTAAACACACATGACACACTCATGCGGCACACATACACACGTACACACACACACACACCACACACAGAGGCACACCCATACACCCATTACCCGCCGCACCAGCCCTGCCACCCTCCCAGTGTTCTCTGCAGGCTTCCCTCATGCTGGGCTAACATCACCACAACCTGGCACATGGCACTTAGTCATGAAACCACTTAGAAGGAGGCTAAGGGTAAGTCCACCACACAAATACTCAGCATCCTTAAAGATAACCAGACTTGCTTCCTGGGTCTTAAGTTACATGGAATTCAGCTCAACAGAGCTGCCTTCCTCTGGAATGAAATGCTACACAGGGGACTGCCTTTGTTTTTATGCATTTATATATATATATATATATATATATTCTTCTCTATATGTTTCTTTGTGCACGAGGAGAGGTTTTGCGGTACACGGGCCTCTCACTGTTGTGGCCTCTCCCGTTGCGGAGCACAGGCTCCGGACGCACAGGCTCAGAGGCCATGGCTCACGGGCCCAGCTGCTCTGCAGCATGTGGGATCTTCCCGGACCGGGGCATGAACCCATGCCCCCTGCATCGGCAGGCGGACTCTCAACCACTGCACCACCAGGGAAGTCCGCATTTATATTTTTAAAGTGAGAAGCAATCCACTCGGCTTCCTCCACTGAGGCTTGTATTTTAAGATAGGTCATCTTTATTAAAGTTACTCTGGGAGACAGAAGAAGATGGCGGAGGAGTAGGACGCGGAGATCACCTTCCTCCCCACAAATACATCAGAAATACATCTACACGTGGAACTGCTCCTATAGAACACCCACTGGATGCGGGCAGAAGACCTCAGACCTCCCAAAAGGCAAGAAACTCCCCACGTACCTGGGTAGGGCAAAAGAAAAAAACAGAGACAAAAGAATAGGGACGGGACCTGCACCAGTGGGAGGGAGCTGTGAAGGAGGAAAGGTTGCCACACACTAGGAAGCCCCTTCGTGGGCGGAGACTGCGGGTGGCAGAGGGGCGAAGCGTCAGAGTCATGGAGGAGAGCACAGCAACAGGGGTGTGGAGCGCAAAGCGGAAAGATTCCCGCACAGAGGATCGGTGCCGACCAGCACTCACCAGCCCGAGAGGCTTGTCTGCTCACCCACCGGGGCGGGTGGGGGCTGGGAACTAAGGCTCTGGCTTCGGAGGTCAGATCCCAGGGAGAGGACTGGGGTTGGCTGCGTGAACACAGCCTGAAGGGGGCTAGTGTGCCACGGCTAGCCGGGAGGGAGTCCGGGAAAAGTCTGGAGCTGCCGAAGAGACAAGAGACTCTTTCTTCCCTCTTTGTTTCCTGGTGCACGAGGAGAGGGGATTAAGAGCGCCACTTAAAGGAGCTCCAGAGACGGGCACGAGCCGTGGCTATCAGCATGGACCCAGCATGAGACGCTAAGGCTGCTGCTGCCGCCACCTAGAAGCCTGTGTGCAAGCACAGGTCACTATCCACACCTCCCCTCCCGGGAGCCTGTGCAGCCCACCACTGCCAGGGTCCCGTGATCCAGGGACAACTTCCCCGGGAGAACGCACAGCGCGCCTCAGACTGGTGCAACGTCATGCTGGCCTCTGCTGCCACAGGCTCGCCCGGCATCTGTACCCCTCCCTCCCCACGGCCTGAGTGAGCCAGAGCCCCCGAATTAGCGGCTCCTTTAACCCCGTCCTGTCTGAGCGAAGAACAGATGACCTCAGGCGACCTACATGCAGAGGCGGGGACAAATCCAAAGCTGAACCCCAGGAGCTGTGCGAACAAAGAAAAGAAAAGGAAATTTCTCCCAGCAGCCTCAGAAGCAGCGGATTAAAGCTCCACAATCAACTTGATGTACCCTGCATCTGTGGAATACATGAATAGACAACGAATCATCCCAAATTGAGGAGGTGGACTTTGGGAGCAAGATTTATGATTTTTTCCCCTTTTCCTCTTTTTGTGAGTATGTATATGCATGCTTCTGTGTGAGATTTTGTCTGTATAGCTTTGCTTTCACCATTTGTCCTAGGGCTCTGTCTGTCCATTTTTGTTTTCCACTTAAAATTTTTTTTCTTAATAATTATTTTATATTTTAATAACTTATCTTACTTTATTTTATTCTTTCTTTTCTTTCTTTCTTTCTTTCTTTCTTTCTTTCTTTCTTTCTTTCTTTCTTTCTTT
>NW_020837970.1:24351511-24451671 GCF_003676395.1 Aethalodelphis obliquidens
TTTCTTTCTTTCTTTCTTTCTTTCTTTCTTTCTTTCTTTCTTTCTTTTCTTTCTTTCTTTTCTTTCTTTCTTTCTTATTTTTTCTCCTTTTTATTCTGAGCCGTGTGGAGGACAGTCTCTTGGTGCTCCAGCCAGGAGTCAGTGCTGTGCCTCTCGGGTCCAGCCAGGAGTCAGTGCTGTGCCTCTGAGGTGGGAGAGCCAACTTCAGGACACTGGTCCACAAGAGACCTCCCAGCTCCATGTAATATCAAACAGTGAAAATCTCCCTGAGATCTCCATGTCCTCACCAGCACCCAGCTTCACTCAACGACCAAAAGCTACAGTGCTGGACACTCTATGCCAAACAACTAGCAAGACAGGAACACAGCCCCATCCATTAGCAGAGAGGCTGCCTAAAATCATAATAAGGCCACAGACACCCCAAAACACAGCACCAGACGTGGACCTGCCCACCAGAAAGACAAGATCCAGCCTCATACACCAGAAAACAGGCACTAGGCCCCTCCACCAGGAAACCTACACACCCCAATGAACCAACCTTAGCCACTGAGGACAGACACCAAAAACAACGGGAACTACGAACGTGCAGCCTGCGAACAGGAGAACCCAAACACAGTAAGATAAGCAAAATGAAAAGACAGAAAAACACACAGCAGATTAAGGAGCAATGTAAAAACCCACCAGACCTAACAAATGAAGAGGAAATAGGCAATCTACCTGAAAAAGAATTCAGAATAATGATAGTAAAGATGATACAAAATCTTGGAAATAGAATAGACAAAATGCAAGAAACATTTAACAAGGACCTAGAAGAACTAAAGAGGAAACAAGCAATGATGAACAACACAATAAATGAAACTAAAAATACTCTAGAAGGGATCAATAGCACAATAACTGGGGCAGAAGAACGGATAAGTGACCTGGAAGATAAAATAGTGGAAATAACTACTGCAGAGCAGAAGAAAGAAAAAAGAATGAAAAGAACTGAGGACAGTCTCAGAGACTTCTTCGACAACATTAAATGCACCAACATTCGAATTATAGGGATCCCAGAAGAAGAAGAGAAAAAGAAAGGGACTGAGAAAATATTTGAAGAGATTATAGTTGAAAAGTTCCCTAATATGGGAAAGGAAATTGTCAATCAAGTCCAGGAAGCACAGAGAGTCCCATACAGGATAAATCCAAGGAGAAATACGCCAAGACACATATTAATCAAACTGTCAAAAATTAAATACAAAGAAAACATATTAAAAGCAGCAAGGGAAAAACAACAAATAACACACAAGGGAATCCCATTAGGTTAACAGCTGATCTTTCAGCAGAAACTCTGCAAGCCAGAAGGGAGTGGCAGGACATATTTAAAGTGATGAAGGAGAAAAACCTACAACCAAGATTACTCTACCCAGCAAGGATCTCATTCAGATTTGATGGAGAAATTAAAACCTTTACAGACAAGCAAAAGCTGAGAGAGTTCAGCACCACCAAACCAGCTTTACAACAAATGCTAAAGGAACTTCTCTAGGCAAAAAAGACAAGAGAAGGAAAAGGCCTACAATAACAAACCCAAAACAATTAAGAAAATGCAAATAGGAACATACATATTGATAATTACCTTAAATGTAAATGGATTAAATGCTCCCACCAAAGGACACAGACTGGCTGAATGGATACAAAAACAAGACCTGTATATATGCTGTCTACAAGAGACCCACTTCAGACCTAGGGACACATACAGAATGAAAGTGAGGGGATGGAAAAAGATATTCTATGCAAATGGAAATCAGAAGAAAGCTGGAGTAGCAATTCTCATATCAGACAAAATAGACTTTAAAATAAAGACTATTACAAGAGACAAAGAAGGACACTACATAATGATCAAGGGATTGATCCAGGAAGAAGATATAACAATTGTAAATATTTATGCACCCAACATAGGAGCACCTCAATACATAAGGCAAATACTAAAAGCCATAAAAGGGGAAATCGACAGTAACACAATCATAGTAGGGGACTTTAACACCCCACTTTCACCAATGGACAGATCATCCAAAATGACAATAATTAAGGAAACACAAGCTTTAAATGACACATTAAACAGGATGGACTTGATTGATATTTATAGGTCATTCCATCCAAAAACAACAGAATACACACTTTTCTCAAGTGCTCATGGAATATTCTCCAGGATAGATCATATCTTGGGTCACAAATCTAGCCTTAGTAAATTTAGGAAAATTGAAATTGTATCAAGTATCTTTTCCGAACACAACACTATGAGACTAGATATCAATTCCAGGAAGAGATCTGTAAAAAATACAAACACATGGAGGCTAATCAATACACTACTTAATAATGAAGTGATCATTGAAGAAATCAAAGAGGAAATCAAAAAATACCTAGAAACAAATGACAATGGAGACATGACGACCCAAAACCTATGGGATGCAGCAAAAGCCGTTCTAAGAGGGAAGTCTATAGCAATACAAACCTACCTTAAGAAACAGGAAACATCTCAAATAAACAACTTAACCTTGCACCTAAAGCAACTGGAGAAAGAAGAACAAAAAAACTCCAAAGTTAGCAGAAGGAAAGAAATCATAAAGATTAGATCAGAAATAAATGAAAAAGAAATGAAGGAAACGATAGCAAAGATCAATAAAACTAAAAGCTGGTTCTTTGAGAAGATAAACAAAATGAATACACCATTAGCCAGACTCATCAAGAGAAGAAGGGAGAAGACTCAAATCAATACATCTAGAAATGAAAAAGGAGAAGTTGCAACTGACACTGCAGAAATACAAAGGATCATGAGAGATTACTACAAGCAACTATATGCCAATAAAATGGACAACCTGGAAGAAATGGACAAATTCTTAGAAATGCACAACCTGCCAAGACTGAATCAGGAAGAAATAGAAAATATGAACAGACCAGTCACAAGCACTGAAATTGAAACGGTGGTTAAAAATCTTCCAGAAGACAAAAGCCCATGACCAGATGGCTTCACAGGCAAATTCTATCAAACACTTAGAGAAGAGCTAACACCTATCCTTCTCAAACTCTTCCAAAATATAGCAGAGGGAGGAACACTCCCAAACTCATTCTATGAGGCCACCATCACCCTGATATCAAAACCAGATTAAGATGTCACAAAGAAAGAAAACTACAGGCCAATATCACTGATAAACATAGATGCAAAAATCCTCAACAAAATACTAGCAAACAGAATCCAACAGCACATTAAAAGGATCATACACCATGATCAAGTGGGGTTTATTCCAGGAATGCAAGGATTCTTCAATATATGCAAATCAATCAAAGAGAAACACCATATTAACAAATTGAAGGAGAAAAACCATATGATCATCTCAATAGATGCAGAGAAAGCGTTCAACAAAATTCAACACCCATTTATGATAAAAAACCCTGCAGAAAGTAGGCATAGAGGGAACTTTCCTCAAGATAATAAAAGCCATATATGACAAACCCACAGCCAACATTGTCCTCAATGGTGAAAAACTGAAACCATTCCCACTAAGATCAGGAAAAAGAAAAGGTTGCCCATTCTCACCACTCTTATTCAACATAGTTTTGGAAGTTTTAGCCACAGCCATCAGAGAAGAAAAAGAAATAAAAGGAATCCAAATCGGAAAAGAAGAAGTAAAGCTGTCACTGTTTGCAGATGATATTATACTATACACAGAGAATCCTAAAGATGCTACCAGAAAACTACCATATCTAATCAATGAATTTGGTAAAGTAGCAGGATACAAAATTAATGCACAGAAATCTCTGGCATTCTTATCCACTAGTGATGAAAAATCTGAAAGTGAAATTAAGAAAACACTCCCATTTACCACTGCAACAAAAAGAATAAAATATCTAGGAATAAACCTACCTAAGGAGACAAAAGACCTGTATGCAGAAAATTATAAGACACTGATGAAAGAAATTAAAGATGATACAAATAGATGGAGAGATATACCATGTTCTTGGATTGGAAGAATCAACATTGTGAAAATGACTCTAGTACCCAAAGCAATCTACAGATTAAATGCAATCCCTATCAAACTACCACTGGCATTTTTCACAGAACTAGAACAAAAAATTTCACAATTTGTATGGAAACACAAAAGATCCCGAATAGCCAAAGCAATCTTGAGAATTCAAAATGGAGCTGGAGGAATCAGGCTCCCTGACTTCAGACTATACTACAAAGCTGCAGTAATCAAGAAAGTATTGTACTGGCACAAAAACAGAAAGATAGATCAATGGAACAGGATAGAAAGCCCAGAGATAAACCCACGCACATATGGTCACCTTATCTTTGATAAAGGAGGGAAGAATATACAGTGGAGAAAAGATAGGCTCTTCAATAAGTGGTGCTGGGAAAACTGGACAGGTACCTGTAAAAGAATGAAATTAGAACACTCCCTAACACCATACACAAAAATAAACTCAAAATGGATTAAAGACCTAAATGTAAAGCCAGACACTATCAAAGTCTTAGAGGAAAACATAGGCAGAACACTCTATGACATAAATCACAGCAAGATCCCTTTTGACCCACCTCCTAGAGAAATGGAAATAAAAACAAAAATAAACAAATGGGACCTAATGAAACTTCAAATCTTTTACAAAGCAAAGGAAACCATAAACAAGACCAAAAGACAACCCTCAGAATGGGAGAAAATATTTGCAAGTGAAGCAACTGACAAAGGATTAATCTCCAAAATTTACAAGCAGCTCAATAACAAAAAAACAAACAACCCAATCCAAAAATGGGCAGAAGACTTAAATAGACATTTCTCCAAAGAAAATATACAGATTGCCAACAAACACATGAAAGAATGCTGAACATCATTAATCATTAGAGAAATGCAAATGAAAACTACAATGAGATATCATCTCACACCAGTCAGAATGGCCATCATCAAAAAATCTAGAAACAATAAATGCTGGAGAGGGTGTGGAGAAAAGGGAACCCTCTTGCACTGCTGGTGGGAATGTAAATTGATACAGCCACAATGGAGAACAGTATGGAGGTTCCTTAAAAAACTACAAATAGAAGTACCATACGACCCAACAATCCCACTACTGGGTATATACCCTGAGAATACCATAATTCAAAAAGAGTCATGTACCAAAATGTTCATTGCAGCTCTATTTACAATAGCCAGGACATGGAAGTAACCTAAGTGTCCATCATAGGATGAATGGATAAAGAAGATGTGGCACATATATACAATGGAATATTACTCAGCCACGAAAAGAAACAAAATTGAGTTATTTGTAGTGAGGTGGATGGACCTAGAGTCTGTCATACAGAGTGAAGGAAGTCAGAAAGAGAAAAACAAATATCGTATGCTAACACATATATATGGAATCTAAGAAAAAAAAAAAGGTCATGAAGAACCTAGGGGTAAGATGGGAATAAAGACACAGACCTACTAGAGAATGGACTTGTGGATATGGCGAGGGGGAAGGGTAAGCTGTGACAAAGTGAGAGAGTGGCATGGACATATATACACTACCAAACGTAAAATAGATAGCTAGTGGGAAGCAGTCGCATAGCACAGGGAAATCAGCTCGGTGCTTTGTGACCGCCTGGAGTGGTGGGATAGGGAGTGTGGGAGGGAGGGAGACGCAAGAGGGAAGAGATATGGGAACATATGTATATGTATAACTGATTCACTTTGTTATAAAGCAGAAACTAACACACCATTGTAAAGCCATTATACTCCAATAAAGAGGTTAAAAAAATTACTCTGATAAACACATCCCACACGAAGATTCCCAGGACACAAATATTAAGCCATTACATGCTTCTCTGCCTGGATTTTCTGTTGTCATGGCAATCTCAAAAAATGATGGTCTTATTCTTCACAGTACATCTGAGAGACAGTGTCTGTCTATCAAACGGATAGTTTTGATTCACCTTCAATTTCATTCTGAGATGAATTCAAGGTGTTTAAGTATGTTGTATTTTGAAGAAGGACGAGAAGAAACAGCAGACCAAAGAGGCCATGTGGTAGAGGATCCGCAGAGCACGTGGGCCAGCCGCTTGTCCTGTGCCTGGTCCAGTTCCCCCAGTGCGGGATCAGAGGAGACCCCCTGCCCCTCTCCCCCTCACAAGCCTTGCTGAGGTTATATCTCTTGCCTTCTGGAATCTGGGAAAGTAGGAACTGCCCCATCCTTCGGGACCCGATGGGTTGCTCAAACACCTGAGGTGACGTGAACCCGCACTTCTCCCAACAGAGGGAATGTGCTGGGCGGGGTCATCCATACGCCTTCTGGCTTATCAATCAGCACCTATTGCCAATTGATGAGGACCTTGGAAACGTTGTGACTCACAGTGTAATATGATGCTATTAAGCCGTTCCAAATATTAAATATTTGGAGTCTTCACATGAAGACTTCACATGAAGGGAAAAATCTTTTTGAACTAAAAGTAAATTATGTTAAAGATCATATAACAAGAGACATACACTCCTAATTCTAACTCCTCCCAACTACCACGTCCATGAATGCATATATGTAATCACACACACACAGACACACACACAGACACACTCACAAACTGATTCTTTAAACATGAACGCAGCAATCCTTCCTTTGGAAGTATAAATAAAATAAATAAAACAGGAATTACCATGTTCAAAGTTATGCCCCAGAGAAATACAGAGAGCTTTTAAAAAAATAGTGAGGGAATTAGAGAATTTCCCATCCCTTGACAAAGCCAACTCAAACATCTATGATTTCGTGTAGCAGAGGGAACTATACTCAGTATCCTGTGATGAACGATAATGGAAAAGAATATAAAAAAGATGTATACATATGTGTAGCTGAATCACTCTGCTGTATAGCAGAAATTAACACATTATAAATCAACTATACTTCAATTAAAAAAATAAATTAAAAAAACCCCAAACAAAGAATCAAACAAAAAAAAACACCATCTATGATTTAGGCCAGGGGATGTGTCTTAACTCTGTTTTCTTATTTTCTGTATTCTTGAGGCTCTGGCATCCAGGGCCTCCGTGAATGGGGAGAGGATTTCCCTACAGAAGTAGCCAGTTCTTAGAGATACCAAAGGACTCACGCAGGAGCACATCTTTCCTATGCAAACCAACCAACTCAGAGCCCATACTCTGGATCACCTTCTTTATCTGGTTCTTACACCAGCAAGCCATGTTCCTGCCCTAATTACCCCAGGCCCAGGTGCCAGACAACGAGAGATGGCCCCTATGCCCCAGAGAGCTGCAGAAATTACTCAAACTGGCCAGTCCTAAGTCTGTTTACCCTGCCTTATCTTTCCCACAGAAACACAATACAGGCTCCTGCCCTTGTTTTCCTCTGTCCCCTTGGCCTCCTGATCAACCCTGGTGCTTCCCCGTGTGTCCCTTCAGGGTGTGCCATGCCTCCTGTTTCTAGGGAACTGTGAGTATAAGAATCTCTTCCCCTAAGATAGCCATGTCCATGTCTGTGTGTCTCACTATACCTGAGTAAAACAAATCCTGGGTATATTTTAAAGCAGGTAGACAAAACTTTTCTAAAAGGGACAGATATAAATATTTTAGGCTTTATGGGCCATACAAGTCGCAGTCACAACTACTCAACTCTGTCTTTGTAGTATTAAAGCAGCCATAGACAGTGAATAAATAATAAATAAATAAAGCAGACATAGACAGCCATAGACAGCAAATAAATAAATAAAGTTTTATGGGTTCCAATAAAACTTTATTAAAAAAAACAGGCAGTGGCCAGATTTGGTTCATGAGTCATTGTTGCTGATTTAGAATTTAGAATATGGAGGACTGTATTTTCCATTTTAGGGCACTGTGATTTCAGGAAGAATTCAATTAAAGGATATATAGATCTAATGCAGAAATTACAATTTCTATTTTATTAAAAATACATATGTTTGTTCACAAGGCTCAGTTAATGAAATTATCTTATGATAGACTTCTCCTTTTTTTCCCCTTAAATAATATCTGATAAAAATCAGATAGCAGCAGGTATCAGTATAAGGCCCTGATTCTGGAATCTGTGTGAAAACAGAGAGAAGGATCCTTCTAGCCCCTTTCCTGGGAGGGTGAGATAATGGTTTAGATTGTTTGCCACTCGAAAAGGGCAGGAACTGCCAAGTTGTCAGCTCTCTGGATTTCCACTGCATGAGAGATGTCAGGAGGCGGTCCTGTGTGGTTCTGAAGGAACACACAGTCACAGAAGGCCTGGGGGAAAGACTGAACCAAATGGTTAGAAGAGGTGGTTCCACCAGAGTCAGAGCTAAGGGCAGAATGAAGGAGAACTTAAGAACAATACAACAAGATTGACAAGTCAGTGACCACACCTCAGCACCCTCTTCCTAACCCACCCAGGAAGCCCACAGGAGCAGAACAGTGGGAATGGGCTGGGTTCCATGGGTGGGGGCTGAGGGCAGGTGTTCTGGCTGTGCCTTTCCTCTCCCCAGCTAGCCCTTGGTGGCTCACTGCCTGAACCATCACCACCACAGCGTGGGCCAGCCCCACCTTGGCCAAAGCCAGCTGGAAGAGCGTCAGGGCAATGCTCATGCTCAGCTGGGACGGGGCTCCAACCACGATGGGAACAGGTGGGCTGGCCAGGCCTGGAGCCTTCCCTCTTCTCTCCCACACCCCCTGTGAGCTGACAGTTAGAATAGAAGGTGGTAGCCCCTGCAAATGAGCAATTTCTAGAACAGATGAGCTGAGAGGTTCCCTAAGGAATAAAGCCAACTGTGGGGAAGAGAGCCAGTGGAGAACATTTTGAGCCCATATTAAAGCATTCAGAACTCGCCAACTTGAGTGTGCTTCCCCCCATGCTCTCATTCACAGGAAGGCAAACCAGAGCCCATGCCTTTGTCCCTTTCCCCTGATACCATGAGCTAAGATGGCTGGTAACTGCAAGGTGCTGTGTGTTCACAGGGAAAACTCAGGAAACATCTGAGCAGTGCAAACACAGTTACAGAAAGTCCACAAAGTACCCGGGGCTGGAATGCACAGGAGGACATGATTTTAAAGTAAGCCTAGTAGATGGGACTTCCCTGGCAGTCCAATGGTTAAGACTTCACCTTCCAATGCAGGGGGTGCAGGTTCAAGCCCTGGTCAGGGAGCTAAGATCTCACATGCCTTGTGGCCAAAAAACCAAAACATAAGACAGAAGCAATATTGTAACAAATTCAATAAAGACTTTTTAAAAAAATAAAGTAAGCCTAGTAAATATGTTCAAAGAGGGAGAATATGAGAATGTGAAATAGTAATAATAATGAGAAAGGCTAATTTGGAATGAAATAATGTGAATGCTGATTAACAGAATGGATTCATGTGAAGAATAAATTAGGATGTTAGAAGAGCAAGTGAAGGAAATCTCTTAGAAGATGTGAAATTAAGATGCAAGAAGACAATGGAGGAATGGAATGGTTTTAAAGGAAAATAATTTGGACCCAGAATTCTTATTCCACTAAACAAAAATTTAAGTATGTCATGTAAACTCTTCTAGGTACTGACAGCGTTAGGAGACTGATCATGCAAAAATTCTTTTAGAAAATAGTCTTTGAAAAAGTATTCTTTCAGCAAAAGATAAATGTGAGTAAATAAAGAAGTTGATTGTGGTCTAAGCAAGCAACAGAAAGAACCTAAATATGTTTGAGGGCACATGGAGGCAGGAGGGAGAAGATAAAAACAAAGACACATGTCTTTTTCAGGGTAAAATATAGCTGTTGATAAGTTTTAAAAATTAATAGGGAGAAAACCTAAATATAGGTTTTAATAGAACAGGGTTAAGTATAACATAAGGAGAATGTATAACTTTCAAACCAGTTGAAAAATTTAATTAGCCAGAAAAGATAGAAAAGGAGAAAGATGCATACAAAAAGCATGGTGAATAAAACACACAACATAAAGCAGCACAGATACGACAATAATAAAAATAAAGTAAGTGGATTAAATTCACTGCTTAAAAGACAGACTCGTATTGGATAATAAAATAATACCTGATGATAAATTACTTCCAAGAATCACATTTGATATAAAAGGATGAGGAAAGGTTGAAATAACGGCTGAAAAAATGTTATTCCAAATATGAACCAACAGAAAGGCAGAGTAGAGGCTTAACATCAACTAAAACAGATTTAAAGATAAAAACAGGGACTTCCCTGGTGGTCCAGTGGTATGGAATCCGCCTTCCAATGCAGGGGACACGGGTTCAATCCTTGGTTGGGGAACAAAGATCCCACATGCCGTGGGGCAACTAAGCCCGCGCACCACAACTACTGAGCTCATGAGCCTCAATGAGAGCCCGCATGCCTCAAACTACAGAGCCCACGTGCTCTGGAGCCTGCATGCCACAACTAGAGAAGAGAAAACCCCCATGCCACAACTAGAGAGAAGCCTGCTTGCCACAACGAAGAGCCTGCACGTTGCAATGAAAGATCCCGCATGCCTCAATGAAGATCCAGCATGCTGCAACTAAGACTCAATGCAGCCAAAAATTAAAAAAAAAAAAAAGATAAAAACAATTATGTGGGACAAAGAGACACTCTATATATTGGTAACAAAGCATATTAGAGCCAGATGACCTAACAATTATGGATACATATGCACCTACCAATACAGCCCCAAAGCGTAGTGGAAGGGATGAAGCTAAGAGAAGAAACAGGTCATGAGTATTAAACTTTCTAACTCAAGTGTGGCTTTTCTAGACAACAGAGTAAGCATAGAAGAATAATCCAGGATAGAGATTCCAATGTAGCTTGAATAAGAAGGCTGAGCTAAAAGAAACAGACAACATTGACTCACAACAGTTTGGGAGGGTTGACCTAATGCAATAGGAGAAGTGGAATTCATTGTGTAAATAGTAAGAGGAATATTAAATTATTTCAGATCCTATGATTATATATTTAGAAAACCCAAGATATTCTCTGAGAACAAACAATTAGTATTAATAAGAGAACTTACGTAATGACTGGATAAAAGATAAATATACAAAAAGTAAGTTGCTTTTCTCTGTGCCTAAACTCTTAACAGAATGTGAATAAATGCAGAGGTATATGCAATGTTCTTGAATGGAAAAACAATATTACAATATGCTAATTATTCCTAAAATAAAATAAAAATCCAATCCAATTCCAATCAGAATTCCAATTTTAAGGTTACTATGGCAGAATAAATATCCAAAAATAGTGAAAAAGTTTTGGAAAAGAACAGCAGTAAAGGAACTTGCCTTTGCAGAAAGTAATACTATATGAAACTACAAGAGTCAAGTGTAAGAGGCTGGGTGGGCACACAAACAGACAGAGTCCAGAAACAGAGCCAAATACATTTTGGGGAAGTTAATGTACAGCAAAGTTGGCATTTTAGTTCAGTGGGAAAGGAATGCTTTATTCAATAAATGTGCTAGAATACCTCATTCTCAATCCAGAGAAGCAAAACTAGATCCTTAGCTATTATTCGTAAAAATTTCAAATTGATTATAAGACCTAAGAACAAAATTTAAAAACAAATATGGGAACATATGCTAGTAACTTGGCACTCCAGGAGAACTTCTAAAGTGAAAAAGGACACCCATTAGCCATGAATGTATAGTAATGTAAACATTCTGTAAGGCAGAATACTCTGTGAAGAGTCATAAGGCAAAAAATGCAGTGGGATGTATATATAGACATGAGTATACATATATATGTACACAAAATGTTTTTAGTCTTCATTATAAAGAATGCTACAAATTGATAAGAAAAATGCAAACAAATCAATGGAGAAATGGGCAAAGTATGTGAACAAGCATGTCACAGAGGGGGAAATCCAACTTGGCTAACAAGCAAATGACAAGATGAAAGTTAAAATACACTATTTTTTGCCCTTCGGAGTAGAAAAACAATGTAAAACCATCATGAGAACACCCAGTCCTGGAAGAATGAAGGGAAACACCCAGTTTCACACATGGTGAACAGAAATGTGTTTGGGAACGAAGTCTTGAAGTTATCAAATAAAAAAACACGTATGTTGGCACAGCAAATCCACCTTGGAAATGCCAACCTATAGAAATAACAGCACTAGTACATACAAATTACAGGTATAAACTTTATTTTAGCAGTGCCTGTAGTGTCAAAAACCACCACCAACAACAAAATCCAAGAAAAAACAGAATCACGATGAGCAGGCATGGTTTAAAAATGATCATATGCTGTGGAATAAAATATTTAGAGAGAATGTTTGTGATTTATTTTTCAATGAAACAAGCACTCTGCCAAGTGCATTATGTGCATTCGACTCTGATGCGTTTGCACTTTGAACAAGCAAAGTAAGAAGGAGCAGAGAAGACAGAACAAGCTGGGGCCACTGGTCAGTCTCCCTGAGGTTTGGGAGGTGTGGAGAAGAAAACTCTTATGTTTCTTTTATAGATCTTCGCATTGTTTCCTTTGTTACAATGAGCTTTTCTCATTTCTGTAATTAAGACATGGAAAACGAAGCACATCGGATGATGAACATCAATCTCGAACAGGTTTGGAGGCTTCTATGCTACTTGAGAAATAATTGCAGGGGGCTTCCCTGGTGGTGCAGTGGTTGAGAATCTGCCTGCTAATGCAGGGGACATGGGTTCGAGCCCTGGTCTGGGAAGATCCCACATGCCGCGGAGCAACTGGGCCCGTGAGCCACAACTACTGAGCCTGTGCGTCTGGAGCCTGTGCTCCGCAACAAGAGAGGCCGCGATACTGAGAGGCCCGCGCGCCGCGATGAAGAGTGGCCCCCGCTTGCCACAACTAGAGAAAGCCCTCGCACAGAAACGGAGACCCAACACAGCCAAAAATAAAAATAAATAAATAAATAAATAAGAAGACCCCAAGATCACTATTAAAAAAAAAAAAAGAAAAGAAATAATTGCAGGGAGCAGAAATGTTGGATCTGGAAAAACCAGGACTCCAGAAGGAATGTGGGGTCCCAGAAAAGTGGACACACTCTCCAATTTTTCTGAGGCGGGAACGGAAGCTGTAAAGGAGTATGAGGTGTGGTGCCCAGAGAGCGCCATCTGCCTGCAGCTGGGAGGCGATGACCTCGCCCTTCTGTGTACCCCCACCCCAGCCCCCTCGCAAGCCAGGGCGGGTCCCTCAGCTGGTACCTTGGGCGATGTCGTCCTGCCTGGGCGGGCAGGGCCGTTCGGCCGTGTGCGCAGGTGGGGGGTGCTCTCGCTCGGGCTGCTTGGGGCACCTGCCCTCGTTGAACACAGGCGGCAGGTTGGCTGTGTGCACCTGTCGGAGCTGCTCATAGTCACTCAGAGCGGCCGTCAGGTCCCAGTTTTTGCCTGGAGACGAGAAATGACAAGACATTACAATACTGATGCATGAACAATGGCCACATTTTAGGAAAGAATCACGCAAAGAAGGGTCTCTGTTAGCACGTGTTCACTCATGAACTCCCCACCAGTAGTTCTCATTTTTCTTTTTGTTCTTTTCTGTTTTTGGTTTTTCACTCAATGCTTTCTAGTATACTCACAGAGTTGTGCAACCATCCACACTATACGATCCCAGAACACTTTTCATTACCCTGAAAAGAAACTTTTTTTAAAAATTGAAATATAGTTGATTACAATGCTTCAGGTGTATAGCAAAGAGATTCAGTTATACATACACATACACAGATCTATTCTTTTTCAGATTCTTTTCCATTGTAGGTTATTATAAGATATTGAATATAGTTCCCTGTGCTATACAGTAGGCCTGTGTAGTTTTAGTTCTCAGCTTTCGAAGGAGTAAAATGGCCTGACGCGTACTCTCTAAGAGTAGAATTTCACACCCACGCCTGAGATCCATCCCTCTGAAGTACGTGATGTACCTACAGTAGTACATCATGTAATATCTAAGGATGCTAGCCTTAGATTCACACACCCTGCAGAACATTCCATGCCTCTGAAAACTAAGTCATAGAGCTTAATTTCCAAGGGGAGCAAAACATTGAGTGCAAAAAAAAAAAAAAAAATGGAAAAGAAGTTCCCAGTGGAAAAAAAAAGGAATGAAAGGAATTCTCATGTTTTCTTTGGGCTTTTGCTCAGTATTTCACCTTTTTCTTGAAGCTTAGCTTGGAGAGGGCAGAGCCTCCAGGGGGCTGTGTGGGAGGCTCGGTGGGAGGCAACCTCAGAGCTCAGGTGCTGAACTGGGTGAGACTCCAGGCGGGACAGCTGTGCCCGTCCCAGGCAGCGCTCAGCAGGGATGGGTGCTGGGGGTTCACAGAATGAGGGGGAGCTCATGGGGGGCTGGACTCAGTGTGGAGGCTCTAATCCCTGACTCTAAGACTTAGTGGACTTCTAACAGAAGGAAGGAGGTGGCACACACCGCATCCGATTCCATTAGGCAACCATTTGCTTCTTAAAGATTTTTTTTTTTTTGATATGGACCACTTTTTAAAGTCTTTATTGAATTTGTTACAGTTTTGCTTCTGTTTTATGTTTTGGTTTTTTGGCCAGGAGGCACGTGGGATCTTAGCTCCCTGACCAGGGATTGAACCCACACCCCCTGCATTGGAAGGCGAAGTCTTAACCATTGGACACCCAGGGAAGTCCCAACCATATGCTTTTTAAAGGCAAAGAATTAAAAGCTTAGCTCTAATTTTAAAGAGCGAATAAAATCTTATCCTCTCCCGATTAACTTCAAATTGCAGTATTCACTATATTGACTAACAATACGATGAATTATGCGGTGTAGACAACAGAATGAGGCTTTGAACGTCTAAAATAATATCTGAACATCTTCCTCTGGTCTTTCTACTTTTTTCTGCTGCAGACTTGATACTATCAATCAGAATGTTTAAATTCTGTCACATGGACATGTACAATTTAATCATATTTTTTTCCTCCACAGTCAGCTAACAAAGACACCACTGAAGCATCTTTGCACATCTCAGTGGGGAAGAAAAGGAAACGAAACCATCTGGGTTATTCAACAAAACCCTAGCAGGGTCTGGGGGCACTTTTGTAAGTGGTGACAGGTGGGGACATGGGTGGAATGCAGCCCCACTACTGTTAGTAGTTGTATCGTGCAACGTGGTGGTGATGAGAGAGTCGTTTTAGGGGAACCAGCTGAAGCAGAAATGCAAGCATGCACTTTCACTCTTACACACGACTAACAATCACAGTGTACACACACTGCCTGTCTAAGTGC
Organism: Aethalodelphis obliquidens; assembly: GCF_003676395.1. Taxonomy (NCBI): domain Eukaryota; kingdom Metazoa; phylum Chordata; class Mammalia; order Artiodactyla; family Delphinidae; genus Aethalodelphis; species Aethalodelphis obliquidens. The sequence goes on from NW_020837970.1 coordinate 24,366,678, forward strand.
TTTCGAGTCTAAGTGCTTGTGTCTATCAAATGGACATCCTCGTTCCAGGGTGCAGTCCAAGAAGGGCAAGACAAGGCCCTGCCTTAGGGACATTATTCCTTAGCAGGGGCAATGACCTGGGTGGGCACCTTGCCCTAAAGTAGGGCCAAGGGTGGCAGGTGCCCCAGGGAGGGCCAAACCTGTGTCCGGGAGGAAGGTCAAGGAGAGGGGAGATGGAGGAGAGGCACCCGGATTGCGATCCTTTCACGAAATGCAAACACGTTAAATATGGGAGTGTGTATTAGCAATGACACCAACCCCACAAATCCTGGTTGTGAAGGGAAAGAGCCTGCATGGAGCACCCAGGTGTAGCCGGGGGTGTCATCGTCCCCGAGCCCCACAAGGAGTAGGCACTGTCCTGGCTCCTCACAAACAGAAAGTGAGGCTTAGAGGATTGCTACACCATAGTGTTTGCATATGAACCCTCCATTCTGGATCTGTCCACCAAGCTGCATCTCCCCTGCAGGGCTGCCATGGACATAAGACCCAGTCCTGAAAGAGCTGTGGCCCCCCAGCTCCTGCTCTCAGGAGCCAGCCCACTGTGCTTCTCCCACCAACTGGAAAGAGCCTGTTCTGCTGTTCCTGTCTGTTCCCAACAGGAGACCCTTTCGGAGCCCCCTGATCCACGTTCCATCACAGGTGATCAGGCCCGAGTATGAAGGCAGGACCACAGCGCTCATGCGTGGCTTCTGTGGACCAGAACTCCAGGGTGGGGGTGTGTTCCCACCGTGTGCCTCTGTTAGAGCATCAGCTGGGGCAACGTCGAGAAGCACGTGTCCAGCCATCAGCAAAGGCCGGTCCGCTCTGCTCTCCCACCCGGGGACCTCTCACTCACTGATTTTTCCCACTTGCTCTTGCCTACATTGTCTTCTCCCATCACTGCCCTGGACTCCTGTTCACTTTGCTACACACCTGCCCGTATCCTTAACCAGCAAGCATCCTGGTTCTAACCTGGGCCGCACCTCTTAGCAAACGGGGATCCAGTGTCAGGTGAGAGCGAAGATGGAGGAGGGGGTGGCACTGTCCACAAAGCCCAGCTCCCAAACGATCCCCAAATGCTCGATTTCAGATTTTAGAGAACTCCTCAAGGATCCAGGACTCCAGGGTCTGTGCACTTGAAAAGGGTCCAAGAGGCCACTGAGAGGGAAGCAAGCAAGACGGAAGGAAGACAGACACACTCATCAGATGTTTAGGGGGTCAGAGCCCCTCGAGATCTGCTTCCTGCTCTGCCCAGTCCCAAAGACTGCAGCTCCTGACAACCAGGAATGCCAGTGGTGACTGACAGATGTGTGGACAGGGGACACCCACGGGATGAGCTTGACACTGGAGGGTTGTACAGGTTGTATCTAAAAGCACGAAACCTAGAGGAGAGGGACAGGAGTGGGCCCCTGGTGGCCTGGGAGCAGGGTTTGGTGCTCAGAGAGCATACATTTCAAGATCCCCTTTCATCTTCTCCACTGTAAGTCTTGGAGGGTCCCAAAAGGTGTCGCATGGAGGGAGGATGAGGTGGAAGGGCACACAAGCCCACCATGGTGACACCACCACAGTGATGCAACGGGCTGAGGCCAGAAGGAATCCATAGCCAGGTGACTGGGGTGGCCACAGGCTGTGAGCCCTGAAGCCAGCACACTCATTAGAGGGGGGGATCAGTCCAGCAGAGCAGTAAAGAGCTCAGGCTTTGGGCCTGGACCTACCTCCTGGCTACTTCTGGGACAGTGAATACAGAATACCACCATGTGAAACCTTGGGTTACATTTCTGAACAATTGGGATAATAAAATCCACCTGATGAAAATTCCTAGGAGGAGTAAGTGAGGTGAGGAGACTACATTTGTAAAGTTCTTAGCACACGGAAAGCAATTAGTGTTACAACCATTTATGGTAAGTTTTCACTTATGCCTAACTTCTGTCACTTATGGTTGAGATCCAGCTGGTAAGTGACAGAAGTGAGATTCAAATCCAGGTCTGTCTTGATCAAAACCTAAGCTTTTGGGGCTACAGTTCCTTTGAACCTGACCTTGTTTTGGGAGTCACGGCTCCTGGCTGCTGACCACCCTTGAAACCTCCCTCTCCCGTGGCCGCCCATCATGACTCCATAACAGGACTTGCCCTACTTCCCAGATCCCTCCATCCCCACCTTGCCACTGTTTTCACCTGCTGGGTCCTTGCTATGTTCCCCACAGACTCACCTGTACTATGTGAAATTCTCATTCAGGTGTCACTTGTGCCATCTCCCAAACACCGGCAAGCCACCAGGCTGCTGGGAGGACACCAGAAGGCCTCTCTCCAACACGACATCTTAACAGACCCCTTTACTATGACTCTAAACACTCCATGTCCCCTTTTCTGGCTGCTTTGCCTTTCCCTGTCCTTAAAGCACATGGATTCCCTCCACTTTTCTTCTTGTTTTTCTTTTCTTCTCTTAATTTATAATATATTCTCTTTTGAAGATTAAGTCCATCTCTATGGGAATAATCATAAATCTAGTTACAGTTTGTATCCTAAGCTTCAAGGCCAAATGTTCAAAGATGGCAGATACTAGTCAACTATCCAATCTCTATTCCTGTCTGATTCTATATGCACAGAATCCTAATTTATTTGCAAGAGCAATTTGCACAGTTAGAAATATTCATTTTTCTCCTGCAGCCAACCTGAGGGTTTCCAGTGATGTTCCAACAGTATTTCTCCAAGGAGAGTATTTCTGGTAGGACAGTATCACTGTCTGGAAGACCTCAAGGAGATGGAGACAGTTGCCTGATAAATGTTTCCTTCCGGGTGCTGCCTCAGTTTTTTATTGTCACATACAGCAGGTGACTGGGGTACCAGCAGGTACAGGTTTTACCCTCTAGCACAGTTTACTGGTGATGTGCTTGTGCTTTAAACTTTTAATTCATTTTATTTTTTATTGTCTTAAGAGGAACATCAAGCAGGGTCTGATCTCAGGTTAAACAGCTTATTTTGTTTTGTCTCTAAAGCTTCACATCCATTAAGGAAAATGATGAAGCAGAGATATATGAGCCCACAGGAAGATGTGAAACAGGAACTGACTAAACTCAGGGAAAAAAGAAAAGAGTTAATTTCAGAGAGGAAGTCCAGTTATAAGGGACCAGACAGAAAACAAGTACAGATAGCATAGTAAGGACCATAAAAATGAAAATTAGTAAAGTGAGCAAAATGAAATAGAAATAAGGAAACAAAGGGTTACAGGGAAATGGTAGATAGAGATTATAGGTGAAGGAAATGCCACGTACACATCACTGGAGCCCAAAGTAAGAAATCTAAAACAATGGAAAAGAAAAAATAATTTAAAAACTATGATTAAAAGAGAAAACTTTTTTTTTTTTACCATATGGAGGTACTTTATTATTTCCTTATAATCAGGCAATCTCAACAAAATGGTATGCTAATTAAATTTGTAAAATGCTGCGGTAATAAAGTTTCATGAAATTTTAAGACAAGGAAGAGCATTTGTCACATGAAACCACATCACATTGGACAGGCACTGTGGTTCACATTCTGGGTACTTGTGATTCCCTCTTTTGCTGATTCTCAAAAAGAGAAATTAAAAAAATACATGGTACCATGCATATATATTCTACTTTATCTCATCATTTCAGAAAAACTTATTTGCACACAAATGTAAATACTAAAACAATTTAAAACATATAGTCTTCTCAATATCCTTTCATTAATTAAGAAGAAACAAAAATGGATAGCCATCATAGAGTGATCTTGGGTATCCAATCAGGGAAAAGTGGAGGAAAATCAGGAGCAGAGGAGATGGTAGTTTTTGGAGAGAAATCTAAGACCAGCAATCACAGATTGAGCCTTTCAAAAGAGAGAACTTCTGACATAAATACTTGATCCTACACACTGAAAGGGCACATTGTATATAAGGAAACTGTCCTAGTATAATCAATACAATGATATAGCCTTATAATATTATTATGTTTTAAAGATAAAGAGAATTATTTGAATATTTCAACAAAAAGGAAAAACAATCAGGCTGGTAACATACTTCTTGGCAGCCAAATTCAATGCCTGAAGATAATGGGCCACATTTACAAGATACTGAAAGAAGTAAAGAAGTGCGAGCTAAGAATGTTTATACCCATATAGGCCATTCCTTCATGGATAAAGGCTACAGACAAATCATTTAAAACACGTCTGAGTTCAGGAAATATTAGTCAAATGGATCTTTCTTCAGAAAACTACTAGAAGATGAGTTCCAGCCAATCAAGAATGAATGGAGGTTTGGCAAAGGGAAATTGAGGTAGTACTAAATGTATTTAACTGTACACCTAAGTAAAAGCAAAGGTACAGATACAAATGACAGAGAAGAACATTCTGCCAAAACAAAAATGGTAGAAAGAGGCTTCCCTGGTGGCGCAGTGGTTGAGAGTCTGCCTGCCAATACAGGGGATACGGGTTCATGCCCCGGTCCGGGAAGATCCCACATGCTGCAGAGCGGCTAGGCCCGTGAGCCATGGCCGCTGAGCCTGTGCGTCCAGAGCCTGTGCTCTGCAACGGGAGAGGCCACAACAGTGAGAGGGCTGCATACCACACACACACACACACAAATGGTAGAAAGTAGAAAGTAAAGTCCACTTACAGTTGCTTCGGCTGTACTACATGGGAGTACAAAATAGTACTTAAAGTCAGCAGATCAAATATAAATATGTGAACATACATAACAGTACAAAGGAAAACACTAGAAACATGTGAACGACATACTACTAACTAAACTGGATGGTAGAAGAGAGAGAGGGAGGAGGAAGAAGATATAAACTAGTTTTATTGAGGCAGATCATTGGAACCAACTATAAGGAAAAGGGAAAGAGGATAGTACATCAAGGTAGCAGTTTTAAAAGTAACCACTAGATAAAAATATAACTTTTAAAAATAAAAAGCTAACTGATTCCATTGATCTACATGTCTGTTTTTGTGCCAGTACCATACTGTTTTGATGACTGTGGCTTTGTAGTATGGTCTGAAGTCAGGGAGTATGCTACCTCCAACTCTGTTCTTCTTTCTTAAGATTGTTTTGGCTATTTGGTGTCTTTTGTGTTTCCATACAAAGTTAAAAAGTTTTTGTTCTTGTTCTGTGAAAAATGCCAATGGTAATTTTATAGGGATTGCATTGAATCTGTAGATTGCCTTGGGGTATATGGTCATTTTAACAATATTGATTTTTCAAATCAAAGAACATGGTATATATTTCCATCTGTTTGTGTCATCTTCAGTTTCTTTCATCAGTGTCTTATAGTTTTCATAGTACAGGTCTTTTGCCTCCTTAGGTAAGTTCATTCCTAGGTATTTTATTTTTTATGCAACGGTAAATGGGATTGTTTCCTTAATTTTTCTTTCTGACCTTTTGTTGTTAGTGTATAGAAATGCAAAAAATTTCTGTGTATTAATTTTGTATCCAGCAACTTTACCGAATTCGTTGATGAGCTCTAGTAGCTTTGTGGTAGCATCTTTTTCTATATATAGCATCATGTCATCTGCAAACAGTAACAGTTTTACTTCTTCTTTTCCAATTTGGATTCCTTTTATTTCTTTTTATTCTCTGATTGCTATGGCTAGGATGTCCAAAGCCAAGAAATAAACACAGGCACTTACGGTCAATTAAACTATGGCAAAGGAGGCAAGAAACAAGGGAGAAAAGACAGTCTCTTCAATAAGTGATGCTGGGAAAATTAGACAGCTACATGTAAAAAAATGAAATTAGAACATTCTCTAACACCATATACAGAAATAAACTCAAAATGGATTAAAGACCTAAATGTAAGACCAGATACTATAAAACTCCTAGAGGAAAACATAGGCAGTACACTCTTTGACATAAATCTCAGCAATATTTTTTTGGATCCATCCCCTAGAGTAACAGAAATAAAACCAAAAATAAATAAATCGGATCAAACTAAACTTAAAATCTTTTTCACAGCAAAGGAAACAATAAATGAAACAAAAAGACAACTTATGGAATGGGAGAAAATAGTTGCAAATGATGTGACTGACAAGGGCTTAATTTCCAAATAATACAAACAGCTCATACAGCTTAATATAAAAAAAAAAAAACCCAATCAAAAAATGGCAGAAGAAGCATAAGCCTCTTAGATAGCCTCATCCACCAGAGGGCAGACAGCAGAAGCAAGAAGAACTACAATTCTGCAGCCTGTGGAACAAAAACCACATTCACAGAAAGATAGACAGGATGAAAAGGCAGAGGGCTATGTACCAGATGAAGGAACAAGATAAAACCCCAGAATAACAACTAAGTGAAGTGGAGATACGCAACCTTCCAGAAAAAGAATCCAGAATAATGATAGTGAAGATGATCCAGGACCTTGGAAAAAGAATGGAGGCAAAGATCAAGAAGATGCAAGAAATGTTTAACAAACACCTAGAAGAATTAAAGAACAAACAAACAGAGATGAACAATACAATAACTGAAATGAAAAATACACTAGAAGGAACCAATAGCAGAATAACTGAGGCAGAAGAACGGATAAGTGACCTGGAAGACAGAATGGTGGAATTCATTGCTGTGGAATAGAATGAAGAAAAAAGAATGAAAAGAAATGAAGACAGCCTAAGAGATCTCTGGGACAACATTAGACACAACAACATTCGCATTATAGGGGTCCAAGAAGGAGAAGAGAGAGAGAAGGGACCAGAGAAAATATTTGAAGAGATTATAGTCGAAAATTACCCTAACATGGGAAAGGAAATAGCCACCCAAGTCCAGGAAGCGCAGCAAGTCCCATACAGGATAAACCCAAGGAGAAACATGCTGAGACACACAGCAATCAAATTGGCAAAGATTAAAGACAAAGAAAAATTATTAAAAGCAGCAAGGGAAAAATGACAAATAACATACAAGGGAACTCCCATAAGGTTAACAGCTGATTTCTCAGCAGAAACTCTACAAGCCAGAAGGGAGTGGCATGATATACGTAAAGTGATGAAAGGGAAGAACCTACAACCAAGATTACTCTACTCAGCAAGGATCTCATTCAGATTCAATGGAGAAATCAAAAGCTTTACAGACAAGCAAAGGCTAAGAGAATTCAGCACCACCAAACCAGCTCTACAACAAATGTTAAAGGAACCTCTCTAAGTGGGAAACACAAGAGAAGAAAAGGACCTACAAAAACAAACCCAAAACAATTAAGAAAATGGTCATAGGAACATACATATTGATAATTACCTTAAACGTGAATGGATTAAATGCTCCAACCAAAACACACAGGCTTGCTGAATGGATACAAAAACAAGACCCATATATATGCTGTCTACTGGAGACCCACTTTAGATCTAGGGACACATTCAGACTGAAAGTGAGGGGATGGAAAAAGATATTCCATGCAAACGGAAATTAAAAGAAAGCTGGAGTAGCTATACTCATATCAGATAAAATAGACTTTAAAATAAAGAATGTTACAAGAGACAAGGAAGGACACTACATAATGATCAGGGAATCAATCCAAGAAGAAGATATAACAATTATAAATATATATGCACCCAACATAGGAGCACCTCAATACATAAGGCAACTGCTAACACCTATAAAAGAGGAAGTCGACAGTAACACAATAATAGTGGGGGACTTTAACACCTCACTACACCAATGGACAGATCATCCAAAATGAAAATAAATAAGGAAACAGAAGCTTTAAATGACACAGTAGACCAGATAGATTTAATTGATATTTATAGGACATTCCATCCAAAAACAGCAGATTACACTTTCTTCTCAAGTGCACACGGAACATACTCCAGGATAAATCACATCTTGGGTCAGAAATCAAGCCTCAGTAAATTTAAGAAAATTGAAATCATATCAAGCATCTTTTCTGACCACAGCGCTATGAGACTAGAAATCAATAACAGGGAAAAAACCGTAAAAAACACAAACACATGGAGGCTAAACAATACGTAACTAAATAACCAAGAGATCACTGAAGAAATCAAAGAGGAAATCAAAAAATACCTAGAGACAAATGCCAATGAAAACACGACAATCCAAAACCTATGGGATGCAGCAAAAGCAGTTCTAAGAGGGAAGTTTATAGCTATACAAGCCTACCTCAAGAAACAAGAAAAATCTCAAATAAACAATCTAACCTTACACCTAAAGGAACTAGAGAAAGAAGAACAAACAAAACCCAAAGTTAGCAGAAGGAGACAAATCATCAAGATCAGAGCAGAAATAAATGAAATAGAAACAAAGAAAACAATAGCAAAGCTCAATAAAACTAGAAGGTGGTTCTTTGAGAAGATAAACAAAATTGATAAACCATTAGCCAGACTCATCAAGAAAAAGAGGGAGAGGACTCAAATCAATAAATTAGAAATGAAAAAGGAGAAGTTACAACAGACACCACAGAAATACAAAGCATCCTAAGAGACTACTACAAGCAACTCCATGCCAATAAAATGGACAACCTGGAAGAAATGGACAAATTCTAAGAAAGGTATAACCTTCCAAGACTAAACCAGGAAGAAATAGAAAATGTGAACAGACCAATCACAAGCACTGAAATTGAAACTGTGATTAAAAATCTTCCAACAAACAAAAGTCCAGGACCAGATGGCTTTACACGTGAATTATATCAAACATTTAGAGAAGAGCTAACACTCATTCTTCTCAAACTCTTCCAAAAAATTGCAGAAGAAAGAAAACTCCCAAACTCATTCTATGAGGCCACCATCACCCTGATATCAGAACCAGAAAAAGATACTACAAAAAAAATTACAGACCAATATCACTGATGAATATAGATGCAAAAATCCACAACAAAATACTAGCAAACATAATCCAGCAACACATTAAAAGGATCATACACCATGACCAAGTGGGATTTATCCCAGGGATGCAAAGATTCTTAAGTATATGCAAATCAATCAATGTGATACACCATATTAACAAATTGAAGAATAAAAACCATATGATCATCTCAATAGATGCAGAAAAAGCTTTTGACAAAATTCAACACCGATTTATGATAAAGAACTCTCCAGAAAGTGGGCATAGAGGGAACCTACCTCAATGTAATAAAGGCCATATATGACAAACCCACAGCAAACATCATTCTCAATGGTGAAAACCTGAAAGCATTTCCTCTAAGATCAGGAACAAGACAAGGTTGCCACTCTCACCAATATTATTCAACACAGTTTTGGAAGTCCTAGCCATGGCAATCAGAGAAGAAAAAGAAATCCAAATTAGAAAAGAAGAAGTAAAACTGTCACTGTTTGGAGATGACATGATACTATACATAGAATCCTAAAGATGCCAGCAGAAAACTACCAGAGCTAATCAATGAATTTGGTAAAGTTGCAGGATACAAAATTAATGCACAGAAATCTCTGACATTCTTATACACTAGTGATAAAAAATCTGAAAGAGAAATTAAGGAAACACTCCCATTTACCATTGCTACAAAAAGAATAAAATACCTAGGAATAAACCTACCTAGGGAGACAAAAGACCTGTATGCAGAAAACTATAAGACACTGATGAAAGAAATTAAAGATGATACCAACAGATGGAGAGATATACCATGTTCTTGGATTGGAAGAATCAGTATTGTGAAAATGACTATACTACCCAAAGCAAAATACAGATTCAATGCAATCCCTAAAAATTACCAATGGCATTTTTTACGGAAGTAGAACAAAAAATCTTAAAATTTGTATGGAGACACAAAAGACCCCGAACAGCCAAAGCAGTCTTGAAGGAAAAAAATGGAGCTGGTGGGCTTCCCTGGTGGCGCAATGGTTGAGAGTCTGCCTGCTGATGCAGGGGACACGGGTTTGTGCCCCGGTCTGGGAAGATCCCACATGCCACGTAGCAGCTGGGCCCATGAGCCATGGCCACTGAGCCTGCATGGTGAAAGTCTCGCGTACCAAAAAAAGAAAAAAATAAAAAACAAAAAACAAAGCGGAGCTGGAGGAATCAGACTCCCTGACTTCAGACTATACTAGAAAGCTACAGTAATCAAGACAATATGGTACTGGCACAAAAACAGAAACATAGATCAATGGAACAAGATAGAAAGCTCAGAGATAAACCCACGCACCTATGGTCAACTAGTCTATGACAAAGGAGGCAAGGATACACAATGGGGAAAAGACAGTCTCTTCAATAAGTGGTGCTGGGAAAATTGGACAGCTACATGTAAAAGAATGAAATTAGAACACTCCCTACCATTAGAACACAAAAATAAACACAAAAGGGATTAGAGACCTAAATATAAGACCAGACACTATAAAACTCTTAGAGGAAAAAAGAGGAAGAACACTCTGTGACATAAATCACAACAAGATCTTTTTTGATCCACCTCCTAGAGTAATGGAAATTAAAAAAAAAATAAACTAATGGGACCTAATGAAACTTAAAAGCTTTTGCACAGTAAAGGAAACCATAAACAAGACGAAAAGACAATCCTCAGAATGGAAGAAAATATTTGCAATCGAATCAACGGACAAAGGATTAATCTCCAAAATATATTAACAGCTCATGCAGCTCAATATTAAAAAAACAAAAAACCCAATCCAAAAATGGGCAGAAGGCCTAAATAGACATTTCTCCAAAGAAGACATACAGATGGCCAAGAAGCACATGAAAAGCTCCTCCACATCACTAATTATTTGAGAAATGCAAATCAAAACTATAATGAGGTATCACCTCACACCAGTTAGAATGGGCATCATCACAAAATCTACAAACAACAAATGCTGGAGAGGGTGTGGAGAAAAGGGAACCCTCTTGCACTGTTGGTGGGAATGTAAATTGATACAGCCACTATGGAGAACAGTATGGAGGTTCATTAAAAATCAAAAATTAGAATTACCATATGATCCAGCAATCCCACTACTGGGCATATACCCAGAGAAAACCATAATTCAAAAATACACATGCACCCCAATGTTCATTGCAGCACTATTTACAATAGCCAGGTCATGGAAGCAACCTAAATGCCCATTGACATACGAATGGTTAAAGAAGATGTGGTACCTGTATACAATGGAATATTACTCAGCCATAAAAAGGAACGAAATTGGGTCATCTGTTGAGACATGGATGGATCTAGAGACTGTCATACAGAGTGAAGTAAGTCAGAAAGAGAAAAACAAATATCGTATATTAACACATATATGTGGAGCCTAGAAAAATGGTACAGATGAACTGGTTTTCAGGGCAGAAATTGTGATACAGATGCAGGGAACAAACGTATGGATACCAAGGGGGGAAAGTGGCGGGGTGGTGGGTGTGGTGGTGTGACGAATTGGGTGATTGGGATTGACATGTATACAGTGATGTGTATAAAACTGATGACTTATAAGAACATGCTATATAAAAATATATGTATTATTCAAGTCAAAAATAAAATGTAATAAAATAAAATGAACATATTGTTCGAAAAAAAATGGCTGAAGAAATAGATATTTCTCTAAGGAAAACATATAGATGGCCAACAGGCACCTGAAAAGATGCTCAGTATCACTAACTATTAGAGAAATGCAAATCAAAACTACAATGAGGGGCTTCCCTTGTGGCGCAGTGGTTGAGAGTCCGCCTGCCGATGCAGGGGACACGGATTCGTGCCCCGGTCTGGGAAGATCCCACATGCTGTGGAGCGGCTGGGCCCGTGAGCCATGGCTGCTGAGCCTGCGCGTCCGGAGCCTGTGCCCCACAACGGGAGAGGCCAAAACAGTGAGAGGCCCGCGTACCGCAAAAAAAAAAAAAAAAAAAAACTACAATGTGGTATCTCCTCACACCCGTCAGAATGGCCATCATCAAAAAATCTACAAACAATAAATGCTGGAAAGGATTTGGAGAAAAGGGAACCCTCCTACACTGTTGGTGGGAAATAAATTGGTACAGCCACTATGGAGAACAGTATGGAGGTTCCTTAAACAACTAAAAATAGAGTTGCCATATGATCCTGCAATCCCACTCTGGGCATATATCTGAAGAAAAGTCTAATTTGAAAAGATACATGCAACCCAGTGTTCACTGCAGCACTATTTACAATAGCCAGGACATGGAAGCAACCTAAATATCCATCGACAGATGAATGGATAAAGAAGATGTGGTATATATAATACAATGGAACATTACTCAGCCATAAAAGGAATGAAATAATGCCATTTGCAGCAACATGGATGGACCTAGAGATTATCATACTAAGTGAAGTAAGTGAGAGGAAGACAAATACCATATTATACCACTTATATGTGGAATCTAAAAACATGATACAAATGAACTTATTTACAAAACAGAAATAGACTCACAGACATAGAAAACAAACTTATGGTTACCAAAGGTGATAGCAGGTTAGGTGGGGAGAGATAAACTAGGAATTTGGGATTAACATATACACACTACTATCTATAAAATAGGTAAATAATGACCAACTGTATAGCACAGGGAACTATACGCAATATCTTATAGTAACCTATAATGGAAAAGAAACTGAAAAAGAATACATATATATGTATAACTGAATCACTTTGCTATATACTTGAAACTAACACAACATTGTAATTAACTATACTTCAATAAAAAATAATTACATTAAAAAAAGGAAAAAGGGAAAGAGGATAGTACATAAAGGTAGAATTTTAAAAAGTAACCACTAGATAAAAAACATAACTTTCCTAAATATCAGAAAAACATTTAAAAATAAAAAGCTAATAAAATACAGTGAAAGTCATTTAAATATTTATATACTAATAGTAAATATAATATGACAGAATTAAGACCAACCATATCTGTCATAGCAATAAATTTAAACAGGTTTAATGCAGCTATTTAAAGATAAGAATTTTCATATTACCTCAAAAACAAAGATCAACTTGTGCTGTATATGGGAAATATATTCAGAAAAGTGATTCAGAAAGGTTATAACTAAAGGGGAGGAACCATGGTTTATCAGGCAAAGATAAAACAATAGCAACAATAATAAAACAAAAGGCAATATAGGGGTCATAATCTTATATCAAACAAATAGAATTTAGGTCAAAAGGCATTAAGTAAGATGCGGAAGGTCACTTTTTAATGCTAAAGGGTTCAGTCCACAGTGGAGATGAATTAATCCTACTTTTTTATTTTCTGTAGTTTTGAGGTCTTGCTGACCCGGGAGAAATCGCCCTTCTCAGAACTCTCTAATTCTTGGTGATGGCAAATGACTCCCTGCAAGCATGCCTTTCATATGAAGAAGGAGCCAATCCAGAGTCCACACCCCCAACCACCGCCTCTGTCAGGCCCTCATGCTCTGGGCCAATGTTCCCTTTGTGCTAGACACCCAAGGCCAGAGACAGCATATGGCAGCCCCTCCACCCTGGAACCTGCTGCAATGATTCACACCAGCCAATACTAAATCCGCCTACCCCACCTTGCCCATTACTTCTTGCAGAAACCATAGTAAATCCTAGCCCACATGTTCCCCTCAGCCCCTTTGCCTTCCGACCCTGGTGCTTCTCCAGGTGGCCCTGGGTGCCATGACTCCTGCCTCTAGGGAACTGGGAGTAAAACTTTCTTGCTTCATGACAGTCATTTCTGTGTGTGTGTCTTACCAGACCCGGTTAAAACAAATCCCCAGCACATATTAAAACAAGACATAAGAAATACAAATGTATGCATATTAAATAAAAAGTAGAAACCATATAAAACAGAAGTTACCATGAGACGCTAAGATAAACACACTGACATGGACTAGTAACAAAAGAACACCTGCTGTTTATGGCAATAGCTTCTAAACCCGTGAGACAACCACAACAAAGGTTTGCTTTTTGCTCAGCCCACGAGTCTGCTGTGGGTTGGCCCCCGATCTGTGTCACACCTTCTCACTTCAGGATTCAGGCTGACAGAGCAGCTGCTCTTAAAAACCGCCCATCAGTGTGGCAGAAGGACAGAGATCCCTGGAGCATCTCCAACTAAGGATCAAACACTGGCTCAGAAGTGACACCTCATTTGTGTTCACAACCCCGCGGCCGGAACTAGTCGAAGGGACCATCCAACGACAGGGGCCAGGAGGGGCAATGCACTCATGTCCCCACTAGGGGGAGGCAGAGAGCCAGACATAGTCTGTGAACAGCCTTGATGCAAAACTGACATACATGAAAAATAGCCTTCTTATATAAACAAAAATAAGTTAGAAGACATAATGGAAGAGAACATTCCATTTATGATGGCAACTAAAAGAAAAAAAAACCAAGAAATGAACTTAAAAGAGATGTGTAAAACACACAGGTGGAAACATTATAATATCCCTGCAAGGCACAAAAGTAGAACCGCACACACTATGTTCTTAATTTGGAAGACTCAATATCATCATTTCTTCCTAAGCTAATTTGTAAATTTAATATGATCCTGTAAGAAATATAAGCACGTTTTTTTTTCTTCTTGGAATCAGACAAACTGAGTTTAAAGTTCATTTGGAAAACTAAGCAAGAATAACTAGAGAGGCTCTGAAACATAAGAGCAGTAAGGAGGGAGGGGCACTTGCAGTCACCAAACCCACTCCACTGCCTCAATAATTGGTATATGAACAATCAGACAAAACCATGGAATGTAAGGGGAAGTCCTGGAGAGACTTAAATACATACGAAATGTCAAAAGGCAAATGTCAATCTGGGAAAATGTTCGCAACTCCTATCACATACAAGGCGCCATCTCTGAGGCAGTTCTGTTCCCAAGAAAATCTGAGGAGGGGGCATGCTGTGGGGGATGAGGCGGCAGGACTGGGTGGGAACAGCAGCTGATCCATCAAGAAGGTTCAGTAGGGCCTTGGCTGAACTGGCAGGTGGCATGGGAGTGGGGGTGGCCCTTCAGAGGTGTCCGCAGTGTGGTAAGGGACCAGGCCATTATACTGAGACATAAAGAAGGCACCACATGGAGGCGCCCCCAGGAGGGGGAGAGTCTTGGGTGAGGTGATATTCTCTGGCTGGGATGTCACCTGCAGAGGCCTCAGCTGTGAGCCCCAAGCAGCTGCGGCTCCCCATCTGGGCACACAGAGCAGACATGACACCCTCTGTTTTCTCCTGTGTGGTGTGTGTGCATGCATGTGCATGTGTGTATGTGTATGTGTTATGCCCAGAAACCAATAAGAAAAAAAAATGATTAACTACTCAAAAGACACACAGGCAAAGAACATGAACAGACAGTTCACACAGAAAAAGAATTTCATATGTCTATGAAACATACGGAAAGATGCTTGATTTTATTCACAAAAGAAATGCAATTTACAAATATACTAGAAAAAAATCTGAGAAGTTATTTCACACATATCAGAGGGGCAAAATGAAAAGTTGGCAACCACCTGGTTACCAAGTTAGTGTGCAAACCATCTTGCTCAGCTGCTGGCTGGTGGAAGTATGGGATGATATATCCCCCAAGCAAGACAATTTCCCAGGATTCACCAAAATTACAACACCCTTATCCTGTGATTCAGCCAACCCACTTCTGGGAATTTATCCTGTAGAAATACCTATACACATAAATATGAGGTATGTACAATATGGTCACTGCAGCATTGTTTACAACAGCAAAATAATGGAAACAAGCTAAGTGTCCATCTATAGAAGAATATTTAAGTAAACCACAGTCCACTCCCCTGACATAATGTTCTGTTGTTACATGAAGGAATGATGTGGGTCCATGGGAAGGTCTCCAGCATACACTAGGTGCGAAATAAGCAAGGTGTCAATTATTCATAATGCCACCTTTTGAGTAAGGATAGAAAAATACATATATGAATGTTTACTTGCATCTGCTTACACAAAAACTGGAAGATTAAATAAGAAACTAACACAAGTGGTGACCCAGGGGTCAGGGAGGAGTCGGGTAGAGGGCACAGAAGGGCGTACACTTCCTCTTTTAAGTTTTGAACTGTTTGAATACATTAGTTATCTAAAACACACAGCAAATAAAATTTAAAAAGGATTTAAAGTAAATTACCCAGTATTTTAAGTATTTTAGAGTGAGAACTTTTCCATAATGTTTCATCTGCCATATTGCTATAAGTGGAAGATCTTATTTACGTTTGCAGGAAACAATGTCAAATTTCCAGGCCATTAAATGCAGACAGAAATAGAACCAATTGAAATAACCAGTCCTCTAAGCTAGCTGGTAATTATAAGATCAGTTTTAGTTAGTTTATTTTTATAGAAATGTGTAGAAGGAAATTAGTCCAAAGGCTGCCTCAACTAATCTTCCAAGAGGTCATAGTTCACCAGATGCTTGTCCAAATATAAAAAAATCATAATATAACCAAATTATATGACTGATATTTTGCATATAGAAAACTTAAAAAACATTAGTATTATTTTGTATTCCATTGCCAACTATAGAGAGGCTAGTATGTGCAGACAATTTAAACAAAGGTTGAAGGACAAGAGATGTTATATTTGTGAAACTTCATTCTCTGACTCGCTGCAGGATGGCTTTTGTGATCACTGCTCTATGAAGCAGCTCTTTTCAAAATGACCAATGACTTTTATGTAGACAAATCCAAGGTCACTGATCTGCCCCCATTCATATAGCTGACCTCTCAGCCTCCTTCTTGATTCACTCCCTTTTTTGGGGTGGTGGGGGAAGCAGTATCTAATGCACAGCATGGTGTCTGTCACTCTCACTTCTTTCAAGACACTACATTCTCTTACTCCAATGGCTGCTCTATTCCTCTCATTTAACAGCGTCTCTTCCTCCTTCACTAAATCTCTAGATGTTGTCATTCCTCAGTGCTCAAATCTGGGCCAAACTCTGTTGGGAGGTGTTGGAAAAGAATTTTTATTTCTGATTTAAAGGAATGTAGACTTAAGAGGAGGGTTGCCTTGTGCTGTTACTCCCCATTCTTACTGACTGGAACACAGATGTGAGACCTGGGGCTGTGGCAATCATCTCGCAAACATGAGGTAACAAGCATGAACATGAAAAGGACAAGAGCTAAGAATAGCTGAGTGAGGGGAAAAAAAGAAGCTGAATAAGAGTTTGGATAGATTACTGCCAGCAACCAGCTAACTAATATAGAGAAAAGAGTCAGGAGGCCAGAGGACTACAATGAGACCTAAGTGTTGTGCATGAGTACAGGGTCTGACATAGGAGGACGTCTAACTCAGACTTGGAGGATGATCAGAGGTGCTCTCTGGAGGATGTCTCATTTGGCTGAGACCTCACAGCAGAGTAAAAGCTATTTTGGCAAAAAGTCAGGAGCAGGTGAGCAGAGAGAGGATAGCACGTGAGTAAACCTGGAAGTATCATCACCTGGCACATTCAAACACTGAAGGCAGTTATGTGTTAGTGAAGCCCAGAGGGGAGAAGACAGGAGAGGCCTGGTTAGGGAAACTGAAGGATGCAGGGAGACGGAGATGCTGAGAGAGCGCATTCCCTAAAGGGTCTTGTGAAGTTTGCCATGAAGTCTGGCCTTTATCCCAGGGCAAAGACCAGTCACTGAAGCATTCCCCAACAGGAGTGGGGCTGGATCAAATTTTTATTGTAGAAAAATTAAGTATTTGCATTTAAGAACAATCACTCTGATGAAACAGCAGACTGCATTAGAACTGGGCCAAGCTAAAGGCAGAAGGAACGTTAGGGGGTGACTGTAGCAGCACAGATGAGAGATGAGATGCCCCCCCCCTCCACCGGCGACAGTGAGGATGGAGAGGTGGGGGTTCTCCCAGTGTTTGACCCTCAGGGAGGGAGTGGGGAGGGAGGCGTCCAGGGCCAAGCTGACTGGTCGAATGGCTGGCTGAATTACGGTAATCCACAGGTGGAGATGACTCAGCCACTGAAGAGAATGAATGTGCACATACAACTGATGTGAGGGGGTTTCCGTGAAGGATCGTTGACTGAGAAAAGCACTACGATGAAAGTGTGTTCTATACAATCACCTTTGGTGACAGAAGGACCGGCCCTGCCTGGTCCATGCCCAGCATCCACGTGCTTTCCTGCCCCCGCTGTCTTTGCACACCCTGCCTGCAATGCAGGAGAGGAACCCACGGAGCTGTTCCCAGAATCCCCTTCCTGGTTATTGTTCTGGGACGGCCTCCAGTGATAGGTATTCATGCAAGATTTGCAGGAGCACCTCAGGCCAGTTTTCTACAGAGGGTTGCGAGCAGATGCCTGGGCAGAGAGCAGGCGTGAGGCTGGCTGGAGGTTTGGGGCCATGCCCCGAGAAGCTCCTGCTTTGGTGATCCAGCCACTGGGTGGGTGGTGGTGGAGGTGCCTGGGACCCCTGAGGCTGCGAGGACTCCCAGTGAGTGCCGGCGACCGCCCTGCACAGCAACCTGTCCTGAGCACAATTTCCTCCAAGGGTACACACTTCTGTGGCTTCCTAACCCTCTAGCTCCCATCCCCCCGGGAATACTGGAGTGGCTTCCATCTTCCCCACCCAATGCTGATGGATACAGGTGGTACTGGACGCGGTGTCAAGAATGCAGAAGTACAGAGATGAGACTGGTTCTCTGCCACTGTGGGAGAGCCAACAGGACTGTGGTGGGCTCCCCTTCCCACTGCACCGGGCAGCATGCTGGACAAAAAGGCGCGAGGGGCTTGGCTCCATGCACGGCTGTGGAATCAGAGCCCTCACGACCTCCCTTTAGGAACCTCTGAGCTCATATAGCTATGCTGTTGATTCCAAATCTAGACCTTTTTGATGCTGCAAGTGGCTGAGTTGTGCAAGCTTAATTCAAAGCCTTGCCAGGTTTCCCATGAACAAGGTAGGACAGTGAGCAGGAAGGATGAGGGCTTGACAGCTGCATGGGGTCCTGAGAACATTGAGGTGGGTTCTAATGAACGTGGGGGCCTTGAGTCTCCTGAGCCAGCAGAAGCACCCCTCCTCCCTTGACTGAGGCTAGCCCCCTGCTGTCTGAAGACCCAGCAATGACCTTGTCTGTGCAGATGCCCTACAGAGAGATGCCCAGCTCTTTTTAGTTTTCAGATTTGTAACTAGGAAGATGGCCTGGGAAGAGGTCTCACACACATCAAAAGAGCTGCAAGAATTTCACCAGCAGAAATTTGAAGGAAGTGCAGAGGAGTAGATTTTACAACTGTTAAACCAGGACTTGCCCAGCATGTGAACGGCAGAAAAGGATCCTGAGTTGATGGCACAGACTCTGGATATGAAGGTCTGGGAACTGGGTGAGGGCAAGTAGAGCAGGGCAAGTGCCCTGGGGAAGGCATTACAAACACCCAAACCAGAGCCGGCCAGGGGCCAGGTTCAAGACCACAACGGTTTGCAGATTTTCCCCCTCACTTTGTTATTTATCTATCGGTAAGATGAACCGAGTACCCTTCTCCCTTCCATGTCATAGAATATAAGGAAGGCTAAGCGTAAGCTCTTAATTCAGTCCTCAAGTTACAGTTTATCAGAGATGGTCGCAATCCAACCAGGTGAGGGATGAGCAAAGTTCAAGATGGGTCCAGTGCCTCGTGGACTTCCCGTCTCCACGGCTGGTGGGAAGTGAAGCGTTTTTACCTGCATGATGGACGGTGACATTAATGTGCTGCTTGCTCATTTAGATATGCGTCAAAGGATGTATATGGATGGGGATTGGACAAAGGGGCGAGTGCCGGAGAGCCCCCTGCCAACTCAGTGGCTGCCTCCCCTGCACCCTTCTTTTTCATTCTCTGGAAATGGGGAAGAAGCCTGCAATGACGCTTCCCAGATTGTTTTCCTGACAGGTTCCAAGAAGCACTCATGCAAGGTTTGCAAGGCTGCAAGAGGAGCAGCAGGGACACACAGCTCCCGGGGTCGGGGGGCCCTGGGGAGTCCTGTCCTCAATAGCCCGTGAGTCACAGCTGCTTCCAGAGGAAGCCCTCCAAGGAGGGCTTTGGTGCTTTGATGCAGGAGATGGTGACAGCAGCCCGACCCCGGTGACATCCCTGAGGTTGAGGGTGACTCCCTTCTCACCTGCTTCTCTCCGTGGTTTCCCTGGCCTTCACTCTCCCAACCCTTCAGTGGTGATGTGAGCATCTAGGTGCCTGTATTAAAATCCATCACACTTGCAAAGCTCAAGATTTCCTGACAGATTCTGACTGTATTCATATGTGTGTGCACACATACATGTACATAAATATGTGTGTATGTATATATTATACATATATATTACATACATATCTGTAGATAATTATTTGAGCTTGGAGAAAAATACAGAAGTATACATATAAGGTTGCTAATATGGGTTTCTAGCAGTTGAGAAGAAGAAGGTATGGGGAACCAAGCAGAAAAGAAATAAATGATATGTATGTTATAATCTATTAATGCAATATTACACATGTATGCATATATGGATGGACATAATAAAATACAGAAAAAATAGAGAACGGTAGGTGGGGTCTGGGTGGATGCTTGGCAGACATTCTGAAGGGCAAGGACATACTGGTCCACCCTGTGCTGTCCCTGGGGGGAGGCTCCTGGCCAGTTACTATTAGGTGCCTGTCATCCAACCCTTAATATTACTCTAGGAGCAAATGCATTTATCCAGCTTCTTTCCTCTAAGATAGAAGGACCATGGAGACATGGGGCTATGGATACAGACCACAAAGGCCACACAGAGAGGGGAGATTGATAACTGGGACCCATCAGCCTCAGCTGAGACAGTCCGTTTCTCTAAAATTAACTAACTTTTAACTTGAATGAATGTCTATATCCTAGACAAACAATGTGAATGAGCCAAATACCTCTAAATTCGAAACACAGCTCTGCTGCGGTAACTGGCAAGCCCTCCAATGACTGGGAGCTGGGATTTCTACATGAGAGCCTCCCAGGGCCGTGAGGAGCACAGGTGTTTGCCCCGGGTGTCCTGCATACTAGCCCGTGTGAGTCCAAGGCCCGTGGGAAAAGCAGCCAGCATTGGGCACCATGTTCTCGTCACAGGCCTGCCTTGACTTTGCTCTGTGACCTTGGGAATCTCTGTCTCCTCTCTGAGCCCCAGTCTTGGCAACCTTAAGGAGAGATGGTTGAAAGTCTAAGGAGTACTCTAAGTCTTAAGATTCTAAAAGTTAGGAAACAATGTAGTGTAGAGGCTTCTGCTGTTTACAGGCGTGGCTGGAAACAAGATAAAGGCACTGGAAGCAGGTGCTCAGTGGATTTGGAAGCAGGAACGAAATCCACACTTTTTACCATCTATTAGAGCTGTTTAAAGAAACTTGACAATACCAAGTGCAGGAGGGGGTGTGGGTCAACTGGAAATTCCATACATTGTCATGAGAATGCAACAGGATATGGCCTTTGAAACCGGTTTGTCTGTTCCTTATAAAGTTGAACATACATTTACTCCGTGATTTAGCAATCTCCTTCCTACGTTTTCACCCAAGAGAAATGAAGACCTATGTTCACATGAAATTCTGTGATTGTATTCATAAATACCAAAATGGGCAACTGCTCATAAAAAACCCCCGTGGTTCACCCATACAGTGGATACTCCTCAGTAAGGATGAACAAACCACTGATTCATGGAAAAACATGAACAGATCTCAAATGCATTATGCTAAGTAATTGAAGCTCTATACTGTAAAAAGGAAAAAACAAGATAAAAGTGCTAATAACATATACACTATGAATTTCAGACACAAGAGACCAAATCGACACTATTATGGGAAACACTGGCCACAGAGACAAAGGAGTGGGGGATCTGGAATGACCCCAGGGACACAGGCACCTGAGGCTGGACTCTAGACTTGTTCTCTGCACTCACTGTTGTGACCCGTTCCCCTCCCATCACTGCCTGAGCCCTGGTCCCCCATTCCCACCCCCCACTGATGCTACCCTTGTGACCTGTACCCATGGCTCCCACAGACCCTCAGAGGCAATCACTCCCTTCTTTGATCACATCCTGTGTATGGCACTGGGACAGGACACCACGCTCCGTTTGGCCTCCTTCCCACTCATGGTCCTCCTGGGTCTCCTTCTGGATCCTTCTCAGACTCCCGACCTCTGCCTGCTGACAGGCCTCCAGCCCTGGGGCCCCTTCCCTTCCCCATCCATACTCGCTCTCTGGTTGTCCTGTCAGCCTCCTCCCTCTGCGTACTGACTTCCCCTGGATTTTTGTCCCTGGGTCAACTCCTGACTCAGCATCTCACCTTGGAGGTTGCTGTGCACCAAACTGTGTCCCTCCAAAATTCATATATTGAAGCCCTAACACCCAGGGTGACTGCATTTGGAGAGAGAAATGAAGGTTATATTAGGTCATAAAGGTTGGGACCCTAACCTAATAGGGCTCGTGTCCTTATAAGAAGAGATAGCAACCTCAGAGAGCTCTCCCTTTTCACCCCATGAGGGCACAGAGGAAAGGCCATGTGAGGACACAGCCAGAAGTCTCCCAGCCAGGATGAGAGCCTTCACCAGAGGCCGCATCGGCCTCTGCCCAGTCCTGGGACCTACCAGCCTCCAGAATGATGAGAATAAGTGTCTTGTTTAAGCTGCCCAGTCTGTGGCCCTCGGTTACAGCAGCTCAGGCAAATGAATCCAGGCATCCAAGGGCAGCCCAGGCCTGACATAGCCCAAGCCCAAGGCTTGAGCTTCCTCTGGCCTCTGGCCTCACAGAGATTGACTTTGACATGAAAATCCATGCTGTCAACTTTCAGTCTGTTCTCACTCTCACAGCCCACATCAGCCAATCCTTTAGGCTTTACTTTAAAATATATTCTCTCGATCTAACCCCCTCTCAAAATCTCCACCCTTCCTACCGTAGGTCAGCTGCACCTCTTGCCTGGCTTATTGCAAGAGGCTCCTGGCCCCTGCTGCTCCTTTGTGCCCTGCTCACCGGGCAGCCAGAGTGGCCCTTTGAAAATGGAAACCTTGTCATATTCCTCTCCTTTTAAACCCCAGAGACTTCCAATAACTTTCCAAATAACTCCTCTCTGTCACCCCCAGGTTCTTTGCTCTCTGGCCCCGGGGCACCTGTGACAACCCTGTGATGTCACCTCCTCCTCTTGGGGATGCGGCTGCTCCAGTCCCCTAGCTAGGACTGTCTGGCCACAGGGCCCTGGAACTTGCTCTTCCTTCTGCTTGGAATACTCATGTCCCAAACACCAGCACTGTTTTCTCCTTTAGCTCCTTGAGGTCTCTCCTGAGGTACCACCTCATCAGCGAGGCTGTTCTCGGCCATTCCCTCTAAAATGCCATAGACTCTGGGCCCCATGGTCCATATATAGGAATTCCTATATCGAGAGACGCCTCTGCACCCACCACATGCCCAAGGAGCCTGTAAAAAGCGTGCATGGCGGCCTGGGTCATAACAGCAGAAACAAGAAACAGCCCAAATGTCTATTGAAAGTAGAATGAACCAATGAACATTTTGGTCTCTTCAGACAATGGAGTGCTATGCAGCAAGGAAAAGTCAATTAAACTCCATATAACAGCCCAGAGGGATCTCAGAGGCATACTGTTGCAGGAAAGAAGCAAGTCCCTAAAGATTCATATAGTCTCAGTCTATTTATGTAAAGTTCAAAACATGCAACTTGAAACAGAGTATCGACTAGAGATACAGACACAGTGGGTAAAACCCTGAAGATGCACAAGCGATGCAAGTGAACCCACAACCCAGGTGGTGGGGACTGTGGTGGGGAGGGGCAATGAGATGCAGTTGGGGAGAAACCCACAGAGGGCTTCCAAGTTCATGACAAATTCCACTCCCCCATTTTAAAAGCTGGGTGCTTTAAAAGTGCATTCTTTTTATAATTAATTCTGATAAATATGATTATGTATTGTCTCAGTATTTAATAAAAATAACGTACTAGTTAGTGTAGGTTAAGCTACGGTAATCGGCAGCCCCCCAACCCCGCCCCTGTTCAGTAGCTCACAGCGGAAGGTGTGTTCCCTTCACACGCAGACTCCATATGGTCCCCCTGAGATCCAGGGGCCGCCTGTAACACGTGGCCCCCAAGGCTACCCTGGGGACCCTAGCCCCTCAGTCAGAGGGGGTAGAGTCCAGAAGCTCACACATTTGTCCCCTGCTCCACTGCGGTCGCCCCTCAAGCCTCATCCCCTCAGATGGGCTGTGCTGGCCATGACTGTCATTGTCATGGCCCTTACATGGTGGGAACCAATCACATGACTGGTCCAAGTCCAGGGGCCTGGGGGATGGAGGTCCCTCTCAGGGAGAAGGGGGCGGATTTTGGCAAACCACAAGATGTCCCTACTGCAAACATTTGAAAAAATATGTCTATATATACAACAAATCCTGGGCATGTATATGTGTGCATTACATCTGCACATACGTGTATGCATACATATGTATAAGAAGAACTGAAAGAGGAGATGGCCAAACATCGCTGGGATTCTCTTTAAAGGGTATGATCATGAGTGATCTTATTTCCTCATTTTGTTGTATTTTCTTAATTTTCTTTGAGGAATTCATACTAATGTTTGAATTAATTTAATTAGCATTAAAATGCAGGCTTCAGTTTACCTGAATGCTGGGTAAACATGACTTGTTTGTCTAGGTAATTAATTGGCTCCCTTTTGGTTTGTTTTGAACAAATATGCACATGTTCAAAAACCAAAATGAATTTTGAACTCAACCACTTTGGGCAACTGGTTAAATAATATAGAAAAGTAAATGAAAACATTCAATTTTAGCATCGAGTGATGAGTATTTTGTGTTAGCCTGTAAGTAAGTGATAAGTATTTTGTGTTAGCCTGTTAAGTAAGTATTGAAACTACCAATGTCACAGTGATGTGAAATACAATCTAGTTAGTATATTTTCAAACATAACTAATAAAATAATTCTGAAAAGACAACCTTCAATTGGGTCATGCATATACAGCAACTGAATGAAAGAAAGACAATTTCTATAAACACAGCAGATTTGTTGAATTACTCCACAAATGAAATTATTACATTGTTGTGTGAATACATAAATGACTACGAACTTACAGTCCGAGAAGTTCTGTTCTGGGGTCTCACACACTCCAGAGCTTATAAACAAAGCATAACTTTCTAGCATTTCCTGGGCTCTGTACACTCAGGACACAATTAATCTAAACAATGATGCAAGTGCATGATGAAACAGCTTCAGAGAAGCTGAAGCAACATCTAAACCAAACAGCCAGAAGCTCAGGACAGGGACTGCCCCGATGCTGCACTACGAGGAGTCTTCAGCAGACCCCCAGCTCCTGAGACATCCCGAGGTGCTGATGATATAAATGTAAGGACCCATGTGTACCTTTTTTTTTTTTTTTGGCTGCGTTGGGTCTTCGTCGCTGTGCACAGGCTTTCTCTAGTTGCGGCGAGCGGGGGTTACTCTTCGTTGCGGTACACAGGCTTCTCATTGTGGTGGCTTCTCTTGCTGCAGAGCATGGGCTCTAGGCACACGGGCTTTGGTAGTTGCAGCATGCGGGCTCAGTAGTTGTGGCACGCGGGCTCAGTAGCTGTGGTTTGCGGGCCTAGAGCGCAGGCTCAGTAGCTGTGGCGCACGGGCTTAGTTGCTCCACGGCATGTGGGATCTTCCTGGACCAGAGCTCGAACCCGTGTCCCCTGCATGTTGGCAGGCGGGTTCTTAACCACTGCACCATCAGGGAAGTCCCCTCATGTATGCTTTTAAGAGGCCAACAGGGCAAAGGTAAGACAGACGTGAGCTGATGCTGTGGACTGGAATGGCTGAGAGGTGTGGACAAAGAGCCAGAGGGGGGTCTGCACAGAGGCCGACACACCCATTATTCAAGAGCGGGGAGTGCAGACTTCCCAGAAAAAGAGGAACAGCATATATGAAGGCTCAGAGGCTTGTAAAATCACCCTCTGCCAGAGAATTGCAGAGGTGTTGGGGGCTCCAGAGATGTGGGGGCTGATCAAGGGAAAAAGATATGAGCAGCAGGCAGCCGGGGCACAGGCGAGCTTTCCTGGGCAATGCTCCGACATGTGTGCAACTCCCAGCAGGAGACCGTCCAGAGGCTACCTGGGAGTCTCTACTCAGAAGAGGAGGAGTGCAAGGGGACTCCCAGGGAGACAGGGATGGAGCGGAGGCTTCGGTGTCGGGTGATATCGCTCAGCAGCCCGGGGAGTCTCGAGGTCAGGGAGGTCTGAAGGACAGCAGTGGCTTGGGGTCTTACAGCCACAGGCTCAGTCTTATCAACAGTGAGCAGATGCTGGGGGAAGGTCTGCAGGGAATGCAAAGCAGGCAGGCTCTCAACGGCTAACGGTGTGCTCAATGGGGCTGTGTTTAAAACAACTGGATGTGTAAAAACATGAGTTAGGGCGGGCAGGCTTTGGAGCTCCGCGGTCTCAGCCTGCAGTGAAGAACCAACCAACCTCGGAGGCCGTCCTTGGCTCACTGATACAACAGGGGTCAGCGGGGCTGGGCTGGGCTGCAGGCTGTGACCAGAGAGGACCAAAATGATACTCTCCGGTGAAGTTTAAAAAATGCATAATTTGATTTCAGTCTCAGAAGGATTATTTTAAGGATCACTTGATTTGGAAGACAAACAAATGAATTCCGTGGGCATCTTGTACCCAGTCACACACCCCGCCTGCCATTCTGCTTGGTGTCTAAGCCACACCGTCCCTACTATCACTTCAGTTAAGATGGAGACCTGGCCAGCTAAAACCTCATGCTGCAGACAGCATCCTTGGGGCTCAGGCTTCTCACCTTGTCTGCAGCCAGTCTCATGCTTCTTACTGAAATCAGCAGCAGCAGCTTCATCAACTAAAGTAAGATTTCCTGGCCTTTAATCTTTTTTTAAAAAACATGTATTTTATTGAAGTATACTTGATTTACAATGTTGTGTTAATTTCTGCTGTACAGCAAAGTGATTCAGTTATACATATACATATATCCTTTTTCAGATTCTTTTCCATCATAGATTACTAGAGGATATTGAATATAGTTCCCTGTGCTATACAGTAGGACCTTGTTGCTTCTGGCCTTTGATCTTGAAATCAAACTCTTAGAGGAAAACATAGGCAGAACACTCTACGACATAAATCACAGCAAGATCCTTTTTGACCCACCTCCTAGAGAAATGGAAATAAAAACAAAAATAAACAAATGGGACCTAAGGAAACTTAAAAGCTTTTGCACAGCAAAGGAAACCATAAAGAAGACCAAAAGACAACCCTCAGAATGGGAGAAAATATTTGCAAATGAAGCAACTGACAAAGGATTAATCTCCAAAATTTACAAGCAGCTCATGCAGCTCAATAACAAAAAAACAAACAACCCAATCCCAAAATGGGCAGAAGAACTAAATAGACATTTCTTCAAAGAAGGTATACAGATTGCCAAGAAATACATGAAGGATACTCAACACTACTAATCATTAGAGAAATGCAAATCAAACCTGCAATGAGTTATCACCTCACACCGGTCAGAATGGCCATCATCAAAAAATCTACAAACAATAAATGCTGGAGAGGGTGTGGAGAAAAGGGAACCCTCTTGCACTGTTGGTGGGAATGTAAATTGATACAGCTACTATGGAGAACAGTATGGAGGTTCCTTAAAAAAATACAAATAGAAGTACTCTATGACCCAGCAATCCCACTACTGGGCATATACCCTGAGAAAACCATAATTCAAAAAGAGTCATGTACCAAAACGTTCATTGCAGCTCTATTTATAATAGCCAGCACATGGAAGCAACCTAAGTGTCCAACAACAGATGAATGCATAAAGAAGATGTGGCACATATATACAATGGAATATTACTCAGCCATAAAAATAAATGAAATTGAGTTATTTGTAGTGAGGTGGATGGACCTAGAGTCTGTCATACAGAATGAAGTAAGTCAGAAAGAGAAAAACAAATACCGTATGCTAACACATATATATGGAATCTAAGAAAAAAAAGTCATGAAGAACCTAGGGGGTAAGATGGGAATAAAGACACAGACCTACTAGAGAATGGACTTGAGGATATGGGGAGGGGGAAGGGTTAGCTGTGACAAAGTGAGAGAGTGGCATGGACATATATACACTACCAAACGTAAGGTAGATAGCTAGTGGGAAGCAGCTGCCTAGCACAGGCAGATCAGCTCGGTGGTTTATGACCACCTAGAGGGGTGGGATAGGGAGGGCGGGAGGGAGGGAGACCCAAGAGGGAAGAGATATGGGAACATATGTAGATGTATAACTGATTCACTTTGTTATAAAGCAGAAACTAACACACCATTGTAAAGCAATTATACTCCAATAAAGATGTAAAAAAAAAAAAAGAATCTGGATACTGATATTCATAAAATCAAAGACAGTCGAGTCAACTGTCCAAAGGAAAGATTCAGTCCTGAAAATTCCAGTCTGCTTCGCTGACCTTCTAATGTTGGTGCCTGTCCACCCTGAGTGAGGTCCCGGCTCTGTGTTCTGTGCCCTGGAGCTGCACAGTCGTTAAGAAACAAATTTACAAAAAAAATAAGAAGAAGAAGAAAGAAAGAAATTTACTCCTTTTGGTTTAATTGTTTCTGTTAAAAATTCCAGAGGTAGCAGTTTAAAACTGAAATCAAACTGAATCCTGGAGAGCTAAGAAGTAAATCACTTTATGTCTCTTGGATGTTTGCCAACCTAGCCTCCAGAAGTCTTAATCTGTGGTTTCTAAGAAAGCCTTCTAGCTTTTTCCATCCAATCCTACCAGGAGGTCCACCAGCTCCCTCCCACAGTGTATATGTACCCCAAGTCTGGAAATGGAGTCTGCCTCAGCCACCGGGGTCCAGGCGTCACACCCCAGCCAGGTTCTTCCCTGGGGAGCGAGGGCCCTTGAGGAGGACTGGCCCCTCAAAGTGAGCCATTGAGAGCACATTTAAACAGCTGCCCCGGGCAATCAGCCGTTTGCACAGCTGAGAGAGGAAGCCTGCCTGGCCTCCTAGGATATTCTCTGCTTATGCAGATTAATAGTCAAGTTATAACCATGTAGGGATTGGGATTCGGAAATGCAGTGGCTTCACCCTTCTCAGGTTCCCTGGTGGAGAAGGCAGAGCGTCCAGGAGAAGCAGGTGAGGGTGATGGCAGAGTTGGGTTCAGGGTGGGGACCCACGGGCTCTGTAAGGCCTGAGGGCCTGGATACCACACCTGCCCAGCAGGCCCGTGCGTGTACTCTACGGGATTCAGGAGGCACCTGCTCTGTGCTGCTTAAGCATTCTGGCACCAAAGAATTCCCTAATAAAGTGAGAGATCCAAAGAAATAAGGAAGGAGTCCTGAGGCCCTTTGGAGGACAGCATTCTCAGTCATTATAACAGCGAGGTCAGCCCCTGCCATGGGCCTGCGTGGCTGCCGTGTGTCCACAGAGGAGCGAGGCAGCGCAAGCATGGAGTGGGTGCCGCAGAGCCGCAGGATTTTGTTTTGGGAGTGATGAGACCATTGGCAGACTGGCAGCTGCAGAAAGAATGTTCTGACATGCTTGACTCTTTTAACATATTCGTGGCATCTATATACACTGTGGAATGAATGCCCAGATTCATGTTGAGTTCGATGGTTTTAAGTGCCCACGTGTGTAACCACGGCCACAGCAAGACCTAGACCACGTCCATCGCACCAGGAAGGGGGCACATCCTTTCTCAGTCCCTCAGTGGTAGCTTCCTATAGCTTCGTAACAAATGATCACACACTTCGTGGTTTAGGCCAGCATCTACTGATGATCTCAGGGTCAAGGTGTGGGCAGGGCTACATCCACTTCCAGGCTCCTCCGCGTTGTGGTGGGATTCAGTTCGGCACGGAAGCAGCATGGAGTCCCTCTCAGGAGGTCACCGTCAGCTCCCAGAGGCTCCCTTGTTCCCTGGCTTGGGGCCCCTCCTCCTTCTTCAAGCCAGCGATGGTGGGTGGCGTCCTCTACACACTTCAGATCTCTCTGACCTTTTCTCCCTCATCGAACTCACTGCCTCATAATTCTGCTTTCAAGCGCCCTTGAGATGACCTTGTGCCCGCCCAGAAAATCCAGGAAATCTCTCTATTTTAAAGTCAGATGATGAGCAACCTGAGTTCGACTTGCGAAGTCCATTCCCAGCAGCACCTGGATCCTTGTCTGACTGCAGAGCAGGGAACGGGAATTGTGGGGGCATCTTTAGAACTTTGTCTATCACATAGCTACTGTGTTGAGCTTCATCTAAATGGAATCCCGCAATAGGAACTCTTCTGTGTCTGGCCTCTTCGCTCAGATTAAGGTCTCTAGGATTTATTCATGTTGTAGCATCAACAGTTTATTTCTTTTTTATTGCTGAGCAGTATTCTGTTTTGTATGGGTATATCATGCTTGGTCCATCCACTCACTTTTGGAGGGGCATTTAGTGGTTTCTAGATTTAGGTGATTATGAATAAAGCTGCTATGAACATCCAAGTACAGGCTGTTTTGTGGACATCTGTTTCCATTTTTCTGCAGTAAACACCCAAGAGTAGATTTGCTGGATCAAGGGGAAGGTGTATTCCTAATTTAATAAGAAATCACCAAACTGTTTTCCAAAGTGGTTTATCACTTTGCTCTCCTACCAGCAACACAAGACAGTTCCATTATTCTGCATCCTCCTACCACTTGGTATTCTTTTTTTTGTTTTTTAAAGATATTCACCATGTATTTCTTCTTTAGGTCTTTTTTTAAAAATTTTATTTATTTATTTTTATATTTATTTTTGGCTGTGTTGGGCCTTCGTTTCTGTGCGAGGGCTTTCTCTAGTTGCGGCAAGCAGGGGCCACTCTTCATCGCGGTGCGCAGGCCTCTCACTATCGTGGCCTCCCCCATTGCGGAGCACAGGCTCCAGACGCGCAGACTCAGTAGTTGTGGCGCACGGGCCTAGTTGCTCCGCGGCACGTGGGATCTTCCCAGACCAGGGCTCGAACCCATGTCCCCTGCATTGGCAGGTAGACTCTCAACCACTGCACTACCAGGGAATCCCACCACTTGGTATTCTTAGTCTTCTTAAATTTAGCCATTTTGGTGGCTGTGTAGTGATACTACACTATCTGTGTAGTATTTCTATTACTACACAGAAATCACTGTGTAGTGATTTCAAGTGACTGACTTGAAAATCTTGCCATGTGCTTACTGATCATTCACATATCTTCTTTTTTGAAAGTCTTTTGCTTACATATTTATTGGGTTATTTTTATAGTTAATCTTCAGTTGCTGTTTATATATTATTGATATTTATAAATTATATATTATTTTATACATTTATACATTACTAATAATTTGCAGTTCTTATATGTATACAAGTGCTTTATCAGATATGTTTCATGAATGTTATTTCCCAGTTTGTGACTTCAACATTTAACAGTGACTTTTGATGCACAGACTTCTGATTTTGATGAAATTCAATTTATCCTTTGTTCTCCCCTTTACCATTAGTACCTTTTTTGGCCTCTCTGAAGCATGTTTGCTAACTCTAGGGTCATGAAGATTTTCTCCCCCATGCCTTCTTCTAGAAGCTTCATAGTTTTTGCTTCATGTTTAGTCTACAACCTACCTTGAAGTAATGTACGTATATGGTATGAGGCAGATGGTCAAGGTTCTTTTTTCTTTCTTTACTTTTAAACATAGTATTGTATAGGTGTTCCTGAACCTATTGTTGAAAAGACTTTCCTTTCCTTTCCCGTGGTGACTTTTCTAAAAACACATCAGTTGACAATGTTGTGGGTCCACTTCCGGACTCTATCTTCTCCTGTGATACATGGCTCATCTCTCCTCGCGGTCCCTCACTGCAGCTGGAAGGCAGGTACTCAAAGTCCTCCAGCTCTCTTCTCCACTGCAGGGCTGTCCTACCCCAGGTCCTCACAGACTCAATGCCATCTCAATCAAATTCCAGACAATTGTTTTCATTTGGGAACCTGACAAGCTGAACCTAAAATTTTTATGTAAATGACTCATATTTTACATTTTACCCTGAAGAGAAGAGCAGAGAGAAGGAGACAGAGGCTCATAGGGCTTGGATTGTGGTCCTAGCGGAAGGGCTAGGGCTTCTTGAAGGGAATTCAGCAGGATTTCCTGATGGATGGATGGATGGTGGGGGGTCAGGAAAAGTAGAGGAGTTCTCAGGCTTTCAGAAAAGCATGACAATTGCCTGCTCTGCCACGGCCTGAGCTCGGATGGGCTGGGTGGACCCTGGAGGTTCCAAGGGAGCCAGAATGGGTTTGCCGGGGACGTGGTTGTCGGGGACCCAGTGAGCCTAGTGGTTCTGCAGCAGTGATGCTGTCCCTAAGGGAGGCTCAGGCACTTGGCCCTTGTGGCAGCCAGAGCAGCTCCACCCATCTGACCTGTGGGCGTTCCCTAAGATTTTAGTCAAAACCACATTCAGAGACCTTCAAGATGGTGGAGGAGTAAGACGTGGAGATCACCTTCCTCCCCACAAATACATCAGAAATACATCTACATGTGGAACAACTCCTACAGAACACCTGCTGAACGCTGGCAGAAGACCTCAGACTTCCCAAAAGGCAAGAAACTCCCCATGAACCTGGGTAGGGCAAAAGATAAAAGAAAATATAGAGACAAAAGAATAGGGACGGGACCAGCACCTTGGGGAGGGAGCTGTGAAGGAGGAAAAGTTTCTACACACTAGGAAGCCCCTTCACTGGCAGAGATGGGGGGCGGCGGGTGGGAAGCTTCGGAGCCATGGAGGAGAGCGCAGCAACAGGGGTGCAGAGGGCAAAGCGGAGAAATTCCCGCACAGAGGATCGGTGCCGACCAGCACTCACCAGCCTGAGAGGCTTGTCTGCTCACCCGCCGGGGTGGATGGGGGTTGGGAGCTGAGGCTCAGGCTTTGGAGGTCAGATCCCAGGGAGAGGACTGAGGTTGGCTGCGTGAACACAGCCTGAAGGGGGCTAGTGTGCCACAGCTAGCCGGGAGGAAGTCTGGAAAAAAGTCTGGAGAAAAGTCTGGAACTGCCTAAGAGGCAAGAGACCATTGTTCCGGGTTGCGTGAGGAGAGGGGATTCAGAGCACCGCCTAAACGAGCTCCAGGGACAGGCGTGAGCCGCGACTATCAGTGTGGACACCAGAGAGGGCATGAAATGCTAAGGCTGATACTGCAGCCACCAAGAAGCCTGTGTGCAAGCACAGGTCACTGTCCAGGATCTTGTGATCCAGGGACAACTTCCCCGGGAGAACACACAGTGTGCCTCAGGCTGTTGCAACGTCATGTTGGCCTCTGCCACCTCAGGCTCGCCCTGCATTCCATACCCCTCCCTTCCCTCCCCCCCCCCCCCCCCACCCCCTGCCTGAGTGAGCCAGAGACCCCTAAAGAGCCGTTACTTTAACCCCATCCTGTCTGAGAGGCAATAGACACCCTCAGGCGACCTACATGTAGAGGCAGGGCCTATCCAAAGCTGAACCCCCGGAGCTGTGAGAACAAAGAAGAGAAAGGGAAATCTCTCCCAGCAGCCTCAGGAGCAGCGGATTAAATCTCCACAATCAACTTGATGTACCCTGCATCTGTGGAATACATGAATAGACAACGAATCATCCCAAATTGAGGAGGTGGACTCTGAGAGCAACTGTAGACTAGGGGTTTGCTGTATGTGACTGACTGGTTTCTGGTTTTATGTTTATCTTAGTTTAGTATTTAGAGTTTATTATCACAGTAGATTTGTTTATTGATTTGGTTGCTCACTTCTTTTTTTCTTTCTTTTTTCTCTATTTTTATTACTTTTCACTTTTTTTATTTTAATAACTTTATTTCTTTATATTTTCTTTCTTTCTTTCCCTCCCTCCCTCTCTCTTGCCCTCTCCCTTTCTTTCTTTCTTTCTTTTTTCTTTCTTTCTTTCCTTCCTTCCTTCCTTCCTTTCTTTCTTTTCCTTTCTTTCTTTCTCCCTTTCTTCTGAGCCATGTGGCTGACAGGGTCTTGGTGCTCTGGCTGGGTGTCAGGTCTGTGCCTCTGAGGTGGGAGAGCTGAGTTCAGGATATTGGTCCACCAGAGACCTCCAGGCTCTATGTAATAGCAAACAGCAAAAGCTCTCCCAGACATCTCTATCTCAACGCTAAGACCCAGCTCCACTAACAACCAGCAAGCTACAGTGCCGGACACCCTATGACAAATAACTAGCAAGAAAGGAACACAACCCCACCCATTAGCAGAGAGGCTGCCTCAAATAATAATAAGGTCACAGACATCCCAAACCACACCACCGGACACGTTCCTGCCCACCAGAAAGACAAGATCCAGCCTCATTCACCAGAACACAGGCAGCAATCCCCTCCACCAGGAAGCCTAAACAACTCACTGAACCAACTTTAGCCACTGGGGGCAGACACCAAAAACAATGGGAACAACAAACCTGCAGCCTGTAAAAAGGGGACCCCAAACCCAGTATGTTAAGCAACATGAGAAGACAGAGAAACACACAGCAGATGAAGGAGCAGGGTAAAAACCCACCAGACCAAACAAATGAAGAGGAAATAGGCAGTCTACCTGAAAAAGAATTCAGAGTAATGATAATAAAGATGATCTAAAATCTTGGAAATAGAATGGAGAAAATAAAAGAAACGTTTAACAAGGACATAGAAGAACTAAAGAGCAGACAGACAATGATGAACAACACAATAAATGAAATTAAAAATACTATAGGGCTTCCCTGGTGGCGCAGTGGTTGAGAGTCCGCCTGCGATGCAGGGGACACAGGTTCGTGCCCAGGTCCAGGAAGATCCCACATGTCGTGGAGTAGCTGGGCCCGTGAGCCATGGCTGCTGAGCCTGCGCATCCAGAGCCTGTGCTAGGCAATGGGAGAGGCCAAAACAGTGAGAGGCCCATGTACCGCAAAAAAAAAAAAAAAAAAACGAACAAACAAACAAACAAAAAACCTCTAGAGGGAATCAATAGCAGGATAACTGAGGCAGAAGAACAGATATGTGACCTGGAAGATAAAATAGTGGAAATAACTACCACAGAGCAGAAGAAAGAAAAAAGAATGAAAAGAATTGAGGACAGTCTCAGAGACCTCTGGGACAACATTAAGCACACCAACATTCGAATTATAGGGGTCCCAGAAGAAAAAGAGAAAAGAAAGCAACTGAGAAAATATTTAAAGAGATTATACTTGAAAACTTCCCTCTATGTGAAAGGAAATAATCAATCAAGTCCAGGAAGTGCAGAGAGTCCCATACAGGATAAATCCAAGGAGAAACACACCAAGACACATATTAATCAAACTATCAAAAATTAAATACAAAGAAAAAATATTAAAAGCAGCAAGGGAAGACAACAAATAATATACAAGGGAATCCCCGTAAGGTTAACAGCTGATCTTTCAGCAGAAACTCTGCAAGCCAGAAGGGAGTGGCAGGACACATTTAAAGTGATGAATGGGAAAAACCTACCACCAAGATTACTCTACCCAGCAAGGATCTCATTCAGATTCGATGGAGAAATTAAAAGCTTTACAGACAAGCAAAAGCTAAGAGAATTCAGCACCACCAAACCAGCTTTGCAACAAATGCTAAAGGAACTTCTCTAGGCAAAAACAGAAGAGAAGGAAAAGGCCTACAATAACAAACCCAAAACAATTAAGAAAATGGTAATAGGAACATACATACCGATAATTACCTTAAATGTAAATGGATTAAATGCTCCCACCAAAGTACATAGACTGGCTGAATGGATACAAAAACAAGACCCATATATATGCTGTCTACAAGAGACCCATTTCAGACCCAGGGACATATACAGACTGAAAATGAGGGGATGGAAAAAGATATTCCATGCAAATGGAAATCAAAAGAAAGCCGGAGCAGCAATTCTCATATCAGACAAAATAGACTTTAAAATAAAGACTGTTACAAGAGATAAAGAAGGACACTATATAATGATCAAGGGATCAATCCAAGAAGAAGATATAACAATTGTAAATATTTATGCACCCAACATAGGAGCACCTCAATACATAAGGCAAATGCTAACAGCCATAAAAGGGGAAATCGACAGTAACACAATTATAGTAGGGGACTTTAACACCCCACTTTCACCAATGGACAGATCATCCAAAATGAAAATAAATAAGGAAACACAAGCTTTAAATGACACATTTAAGAAGATGGGCTTAATTGATATTTATAGGACATTCCATACAAAAACAACAGAATACACTTTCTTCTCAAGTGCTCATGGAACATTTACCAATATAGATCATATCTTGGGTCACAAATCAAGCCTTAGCAAATTAAAGAAAACTGAAATCATATCAAGTATCTTTTCTGACCACAATGCTATTAGACTAGATAGCAATTACAGGAAAAAAAATCTGTAAAAAGTACAAACACATGAAGGCTAAACAATACACTACTTAATAACCAAGAGATCACTGAAGAAATCAAAGAGGAAATAAAAAAATACCTAGAAACAAATGACAATGAAAACACGAGGAGTCATAACCTATGGGATGCAGCAAAAGCAGTTCTAAGAGGGAAGTTTATAGCAATACATTCCTACCACAAGAAACAAGAAACATCTCAAATAAACAATTTAACCTTACACCTAAAGCAATTAGAGAAAGAAGAACAAAGAAACGCCGAAGTTAGCAGAAGGAAAGAAATAATAAAGATCATATCAGAAATAAATGAAAAAGAAATGAAGGAAACAATAGCAAAGATCAATAAAACTAAAAGCTGATTTTTTGAGAAGATAAACAAAATTCATAAACAATTAGCCAGACTCATCAAGAAAAAAACGGAGAAGAGTCAAATCAATGGAATTAGAAATGAAAAAGGAGAAGTAACAACTGACACTGCAGAAATACAAAGGATCATGAGAGATTACTACAAGCAACTATATGCCAATAAAATGGAAAACCTGGAAGAAGTGGACAAATTCTTAGAAAAGCACAACCTTCTGAGACTGAACCAGGAAGATATAGAAAATATAAACAGACCAATCACAAGCACTGAAATTGAGACTGTGATTAAAAATTTTCCAGAAAACAAAAGCCCAGGACCAGACGGCTTCACAGGCAAATTCTATCAAACATTTAGAGAAGAGCTAACACTCATCCTTCTCAAACTCTTCCAAAATATAGCAGAGGGAGGAACACTACCAAACTCATTCTACGAGGCCACCATAACCCTGATACCAAAACCAGACGAAGATGTAACAAAGAAAGAAAACTACAGGCCAATATCACTGATGAACATAGGTGCAAAAATCCTCAACAAAATACTAGCAAACAGAATCCAACAACACATTAAAAAGATCATACACCATAATCAAGTGGGGGTTTATCCAAGGGATGCAAGCTTTCTTCAGTATATGCAAATCAATCAATGTGATAAAGCATATTAACAAATTGAAGGATAAAAACCATATGATCATCTCAATAGATGCAGAAAAAGCTTTTGACAATATTAACACACGTTTATGATAAAAACCCTCCAGAACGTAGGCATAGAGGGCACTTTCCTCAACATAATAAAGGCCATATATGACAAACCCATAGCCAACATCATTCTCAATGGTGAAAAACTGAAACCATTTCCTCTTAGATCAGGAACAAGACAAGGGTGTCCACTCTCACCACTATTATTCAACATAGTTTTGGAAGTTTTAGCCACAGCAATCAGAAAAGAAAAAGAAATAAAAGGAATCCAAATCGGAAAAGAAGAAGTAAGGCTGTCACTCTTTGCAGATGACTTGATAGTATACATAGAGAATCCTAAAGATGCTACCAGTAAACTATTAGAGCTAATCAATGAATTTGGTAAAGTAGCAGGATACAAAATTAATGCACAGAAATCTCTTGCATTCCTATACACTAATGATGAAAAATTTGAAAGAGAAATTAAGGAAACACTCCCATTTACCATTGCAACAAAAAGAATAAAATAGCAAGGAATAAACCTACCTAAGGAGACAAAAGACCTGTATGCAGAAAACTATAAGACACTGATGAAAGAAATTAAAGATGAAACCAACAGATGGAGAGATATACCATGTACTTGGATTGCAAGATCAACACTGAAAATGACTATACTACCCAAAGCAATCTACAGATTCAATGCCATCCCTATCAAACTACCAATGGCATTTTTCACAGAACTAGAACAAAAAAGTTTACAATTTGTATGGAAGCACAAAAGCCCCCAAATAGCGAAAGCAATCTTGAGAAAGAAAAATGGAGCTGGAGGAATCAGTCTCCTGGGTTTCAGACTATGCTACAAAGCTACAGTAATCAAGACAGTATGGTACTGACAGAAAAACAGAAAGGTAGATCAATGGAACAGGATAGAAAGCCCAGAGATAAACCCACGCACATATAGTCACCTTATTTTTGATAAAGGAGGCCAGAATATACAATGGAGAAAGGACAGCCTCTTCAATAAGTGGTGCTGGGAAAACTGGACAGCTACTTGTAAAAGAATGAAATTAGAACACTCCCTAACACCATAGACAAAAATGAACTCAAAATGGATTAAAGACCTAAATGTAAGGCTAGACACTATAAAACTCTTAGAGGAAAACATAGGCCGAACACTCTATGACATACATCACAGAAAGATCCTTTTTGACCCACCTCCTAGAGAAATGGAAGTAAAAACAAAAATAAACAAACAGGACCTAATGAAACTTAAAAGCTTTTGCACAGCAAAGGAAACCATAAACAAGATGAAAAGACAACCCTCAGAATGGGAGAAAATATTTGCAAATAAAACAACTGATAAAGGATTAATCTCCAAAACTTACAAGCAGCTCATGCAGCTCAATATCAAAAAAACCAAACAACCCAATCCAAAAATGGGCAGAAGACCTAAATAGACATTTCTCCAAAGAAAATATACAGATTGCCAACAAACACATGAAAGGATGCTCAACATCACTAATCATTAGAGAAATGCAAATCAAAACTACAATGAGGTATCACCTCACACCAGTCAGAATGGCCATCATCCAAAAATCTACAAACAATAAATGCTGGAGAGGCTGTGGAGAAAAGGGAACACCCTTGCACTGTTGGTGGGAATGTAAGTTGATACAGCCACTATGGAGAACAGTACAGAGGTTCCTTAAAAAACTAAAAATAGAACTACCATATGACCCAGCAATTCCACGACTGGGCATATACCCTGAGAAAACCATAATTCAAAAAGAGTCATGTACCACAATGTTCATTGCAGCTCTATTTACAATAACCAGGACATGGAAGCAATGTATGTGTCCATCGACAGATGAATGGATAAAGAAGATGTGGCATATATATACAATGGAATATTACTCAGCCATAAAAAGAAATGAAATTGAGCTATTTGTAATGAGGTGGATGGACCTAGAGTCTGTCATACAGAGTGAAGTAAGTCAGAAAGAGAAAAACAAATACCGTATGCTAACACATATATATGGAATCTAAAAAAAAAATTCTGAACAATCTAGGGGCAGGACAGGATTAAAGTTGTGGACGTAGAGCATGGACTTGAGGACACGGGGAGAGGGAAGGGTAAGTTGGGACAAAGTGAGAGAGTGGCACGGACATATATATACACTACCAAATGTAAAACCGATAGCTAGTGGGAAGCAGCTACATAGCACAGGGAGATCAGCTTGTTGCTTTGTGATCACCTAGAGGGGTGGGATAGGGTGTGTGGGAGGGAGACACAAGAGGGAGAAGATACAGGGATATATGTACATGTATAGCTGATTCACTTTGTTATAAACACACCTTTGTAAAGGAATTATACTCCGATAAAGATGTTAAAAAAAGAAACAAACCACATTCAGAAAAAAGCCTGCAATGATGTGACTGATAAGGGCTTAATTTCCAAAATACACAAACAGCTCATACAACTCAATAACAAAAACTCAAACAACCCAATCAAATAATAGGCAGAAAACCTAAATAGACATTTCTCCAAAGAAGACATACAGATGACCAACAGACGCATGAAAAGATGCTCCACATCACTAATTATCAGAGAACTACAATGAGATATCACCTCACACCAGTCAGAATGGCCATCATCAAAAAAATCTACAAACAGTAAATGCTGGAAAGGGTGTGGAGAAAAGGGAACCCTCCTACACTGTTGGTGAGAATATAAATTGGTACAGCCACTATGGAGAACAGTATGGAGGTTCCTGAAAAAACTAAAAATAGAGTTACCATATGATCCAGTAATCCCACTTCTGGGCATATATCCAGAGAAAACTGTAAGTTGAAAAGATACATGCACCCCAATGTTCGTTGCAGCACTATTTACAATAGCCAAGATATCGAAGCAACCTAAATGTCCAACAACAGATTAATAGATACAAAATATGTGGTATATATAGACAATGGAATATTCACCATAAAAATGAATGAAATAATGCCATTTGCAGCAACGTGAATGGACCTAGAGATTATCATCCTAAGTGAAGTAAGTCAGACAGAGAAAGACAAATATCATATGATATCATTTATATGTGGAATCTAAAATATGATACAAATGAACTTATTTACAAAACAGAAACAGACTCACAGACATAGAAAACAAACTTATGGTTACCAAAGGGGAAAAGGAGTGGAGGAGGGATAAATTAGGAGTTTGGGATTAGCAGATACCAACTACTATGTACAAAATAGATACACAACACTGTCCTACTATATAGCACAGGGAACTCTCTTCAATATCCTGTAATAAACCACAATGGAAAAGAATTTAAAAAAAGAAAAAAGAAAAAAGCTTGCAAACAACTGCCAGGGCAGCACGTAAAGGAGAGCTTTACCTAAGGTGCACGGAGTCAGGAACTGGCTCATGCAGGTGGCCAGAAACATGGGTTGGGAGAACAACGTGTGGCTCCCACTGGGGAATCCAGGGGAGGGCGCCCAGGGCCGGGTCAAGCACCAAGCCCAGACAGACAAAGCCTCGCCCCTCACCTCCACTCGTTGGGCTTTAGATGGGCTGGTGGACTGGAAAGCAGGTCCTGCCTGAGACTGTCAGGCCCAGGTGAGCCTTCGAAGCAGCCAGAAGCTTCTGTGAGCAAGACCATGAGGAGCAGGTTAGGGAGGCAGCTGAGGAGGGATGCAGGGCAGCACAGGAGGGAGGCAGCTGAGGAGGGATGCAGGGCAGCACAGGAGGGAGG
This sequence comes from Aethalodelphis obliquidens, assembly GCF_003676395.1. Taxonomy (NCBI): domain Eukaryota; kingdom Metazoa; phylum Chordata; class Mammalia; order Artiodactyla; family Delphinidae; genus Aethalodelphis; species Aethalodelphis obliquidens. The sequence goes on from NW_020837970.1 coordinate 24,407,685, forward strand.
CAGCGGAGGAGGGATGCAGGGCAGCACAGGAGGGAGGCAGCTGAGGAGTGCTGAGGACGGGGCTCCGGCCTGGGGGTTCAGTGTGGCTAGAATGTACGAGCCACAGGAGAAGGCCCAATCTTCTATATTTGTCTGTTTCTTTGCTTTTGAGTTTGTTTGTGATGGGAGGGATTTGCATATACCTACTATGTGTCAGGAATTGTGCTACTTTACACCTGACATCTCCTTTAATACTCATGACAGTCCTGCTGTAGACAGGATGATGATGGTGATGTCTGCTTTGGCTTTGAAGAAAACCAAACAGCTTAAAGAAATCAAGCAGCATGGTAAGCTCACACAGGTGCAAGGAATGTAGCCCCACCTGGAACCCAGGTGTGTAAAATGCTCACTCTCTGGACCACAACTTCCTGTTGCCTGGGAAGTGAGAAGGAAGACAAATGGGGCCCCAGGGGCCCAAGAACAAGAGCCAGCGTGGACAAGTTTTATGTACATATTACATTCAGATTTTATATTCTATGTTCTGTGTGTTTCCCAAATTACCTGTCACTATGGTAGAGAGACACAAATTGAATTCTTAAGGTCCAGAAACAGCAAATTGTACGTAAGCATAAAAGTTATGTGTGTGTATCATTTTAAAATATACATATGTATACATTATATATTTATAATATATATACATGTTTTCAATCCCAACTGAAACATTTACAACCTATTCTTTTCCTCTTTCTGTCCAGATGAGGCCCTTACTCTGCTCTTGTTCACACAGGGCCCTCGGGGAGTGGTCAGAGGGGACAGGGAGGGGCCAGGACACAGGATCAAAGGCAGAGGCAGAGAAAGGGCTGACAGATTCATGGTGCAGAGTACGCTCGTGTGTCCTGTGTGTGTGTTGTGTGCATGGGGTGTATTGTGCATGTGCGAGTTATTTGTGGGGTGGGGGTGGAGTGGGTATGGGTTTCTGTCTATGGCATGTGCATGTGCAGTGAGTGTATGCCATGTGTTGTGCTGTGTGGCATGTGTGAGGTCTGTGTGTAGACTCTGCATGCATTTGTGGTGGGGGTGAGGGGGTGTTTTGCATGTGTGGTATGTATGGCTTGTATGGTGTGTGTGGTGTATTATGTCCCAGATTGCATAGCATGTGTGGTGTGACTGGTGCATGATACGTATGTTGTATGTTGTGTGTGCACATTGTGTGTGGTGTGCATGTGAGATCTGAGTGCACAGTGTGTGTGCACAAAGGGGCATGCGCACCCATGTAAAGTGTGCATGCATGTGAGATATATGTATGCACATGAGATGTGTGCACGTGTCATGTGTGTGTGATGTGTATTATGTGATTAGCGTGTGTGCTGTCTGGCAGGGGTTGAACAGTGGGTGTGCAGGGTGAATATGTTGTGTGGTGTGTGTGTGTGTGTGTGTGTGTGTGGTGGGTATGGATGGTGACTGTGCAGTGCGTGTGTGTGTGTGTACTGTTGCATGTACACACTTAGCCTCCTGGGGGGCAGCTATTACTCTGTCTCCCTCAGGGCAGCCACAGACATGAAGGGTCGCTGAATCGTGAAGGATGTGGGGGATGCACTGGATGCACAGGGGTGCGCTGGGGACTGCAGCCACGCATGCATTCAGTCGCGTGGGGCTGCCTGCATTTGAAACCCAAGCTGCCCTCCTCTGAGTGCCCCACCCAGGCCCAGATGAGATGACTGATGCTCCTCGGTAGCCTCTGAGCCTGCATCCTGAAGGGGCGGGGCCAGGGGCAGTTCTAAATGTGCACGCACACCAGCAGTGTGGACCCTGCACGGCTGGGGCACCTTCATGCTCACCCACCCCCATCACAAATCTGCTGGGAACTGAGGCCTGAAATCATGGAATGAACTGTTGAAAGTGGAGAACGATCAGTTAGTTTTTCAGACTCGTTTTCTGGAAGGGCTTAATCTATGCCTCGGGCCAAACATTCCATTACTTAAGTCAGGAACTCCGATAGCTACACTCCCGTGTGGTTGCCCCAGTGCTGCATGAAGAGTCTGCCAGCCTTGGTTCTGGAGTAGGGCCCTCCTCCCACCCCACTGCCTTTCTCCAACCACGAGAAAGACTGTGCTGGTTGCACATGGGCAGGAAGTGATGAAGGATGAGGCTCACGCCCCCAGTACTGAGCTATCTCCGTGGCGGCTATGGGGAACCCATGAATGTCACACCATGGGAGCAGCGCCAGTATCAACATCAGTGGGCCTTTCTGGATATTCTTAGAGTCCAGTCTCCATTACAGAAGAACATTATTAAGAACACAGTTCATTTATCTCAACCAGAGTTAAACATCTAGATAAGCCTCCACCAAAATCACCGGTTTGAATCCAGTGGTCCACATACATCCTAATATTCCAGTCATGGATGCTCTTGGCTTGCAATGTTTGGCCCAAGCAAACGCAGAATAACCTAGATTTCACATCAGCACCTCTTGCTAGATCCACAGAGTTATTGTGAAACTTTACTATTTTACCATCTTCACTTGCAAAGCCCTGGCAAGTTGATTTTAGCCTCAGGGAGATACAAAGTGCTGCAGACCTGGGGTAGGCTTTTAGAGGCGTCCAGTTATAAACACACACACACACAAACGCACAGAAGTACAGAGTTGGAAACGTGTCAAATTCCTCTCAACATGGGAAGTCACTTAGTACTGTTGGTACATGGAGTTCTTTAAAATAAATTGGTCAGAATGTAGATGGCTAACAAAATGAACTGAATTTTCTAACATTACTTGTAAAATGTAAACCATGGCAGACAATCTGTGTTCGTGGTTTTGAAAAGTTCCCTTTACTGCCAAAATGTATGACATCTAACAACAATGGAATTATACATCCTGTACACAATTCATCTGTGTAAACAACAATCCTGTAAAGCTACATAGCTGATGTTGACATCTGTCACATTAACTGTCTAGTGTACAACTTCTGTTTTGGAAGGCAGTAGTCCATCTGGAGATTAAATAGGTAATATTTACAACCACCATTTTCCACATGTGAGTTAAGTAATACTATTCTATTTCAAGAATAGCTATATAATGCTGACATCAGCCAGTTTGGGATTCTTTGATTAAAAAATATCATATACAAAACTACTGCATGCTTATTCTAATACTGAAGCATTGATCAGTGATATCACAGTAAACAAACTCAAACCATACTTGGGAGTTTTGTTTCTGGCAATGGAGGACTAGGTTTTTTCAGACCAACACTCACATTGGAATAACTAGAAAACGTGGCAAAATGTAAGAAAGAAGGCTGTTAGGTGACATCAGAGAATACAAGGGCAGTGAAGAATTTTAAGGCTAAGATCTGGGAGGAGGCTGAAGATAGGAGAGGTGAGCCTTGCACTGAGAGCCACTTTCCCCACTGCGGGTATCACCAATGATGAGAGCAGTGGCTAAGAGGCTGAAAAGGTGAGCAGAACTTTCAACAAATCTGGATCTGGGAAGACAAAAACTAGAATTCAGGGCCCATGGAGAAGAACAGACCTTGGTCAACACCCTGGGCTTTCAGCTGGGAAATGAAAGGATGGTATCCCAAGAGTCAGAGTGAACTAGAAGTAGAGCAGTCATAGTATAGAAATAAGTCCAACTTCAGATCACTTAAATCTCTGATTCTCTCATTAAAGTGGTCTTGCATTGCTAATATCCCCATCCAAACTGCCTGAAATAAACAAGTTGAATCACCTCTGGAAAATGATAAACCAGAGCCTAAATTTGTATCGCAAAATTTTAATATCTAATCCAATATCCAGCATTTGTTAAAATGATCAGGATTATGAGAAATTAAGACAGGACAGAAAAATAACAGAAAATCAAACAGCAGGAACAGAAAAACAGGAGATCTAGACAAACATATATTTTAAAATAATTATAACAAATATGTTGAAATTAAAGAATTTTGGCAGAGAACTGGGAAATATAAAATAAGCCAAGTGGACCCTCTGGAACTGAAAAATAGAATAACTAAAAATAAGAGCTCAATGGGTATGTTTGAGAGCTGACTTAGTACACACATAAAGAGAATTAATAAACTGGAAGACAAGTCAGAAGGAAAACTCCAGTCTGAAGCTTGTGTGTGCATGTGTACATACAGACACACACATACACATATGCATGCACAGTCAAAGTGGGAGTGGGAGGGTGGTGGATGAGAAATATAAGTGTAAGTGCATAAGCATAAGCACAGACAAGGAGCATCAGATCCAAAATACATATAATTGAGTCCTAGAAAGAAAGAATACAGTATAGAGGATGGGACAGAAGCAATATTTTTAAAAAGATAATGACAGAATTTTCTGAAATTAATGAAAGATACCAAGCCACAGATTCAGAAGCGGTATGAACCCCAAGGAGGAAAAACAGCAGGAAAACACAAGTAGGCACATTTTAATAGAACTGCTGGAAACCTAAGATGAAGAACAGAATTTTACAACCAGGAAGAGAAAAAAGACACATTACCTTCAAATGAGCAATAAGGAGATAGACATTGACTTCTCAGTGGAATAATGAAGTCCAGAAGAAGATGGAATGATATATTCAAAGGGCTGAAAGAAAACAAATGCCAGTCTAGATCCTTATATCTTGTAAAAATTATCTTCCAAAAGTAAAAGCAAAATTTAAAAAAATCCAGGTAAACAAAGTCTGAGAGCATTTATTGCTAGTGGACCACAGTAAGGAAAATACTTAAGGGTGTTCTTTAGACAGAAGGAAATGATCCCAGATTGAAGCCCAGAGGTACAGGAAAGAATAAAGAGCAGTGGAAAGTTTCTAAATGTCTAAATGAGTACTGACTCCATAGAGAATAATGTTTGCTTTATGGGGTTTAAAATAGAATCAAATTACGGGACAGCATTAGCATGAAAGACAGGAGGGGGTAAATGGAGTTAAATTCTAAATTCCTTGAACTATCTGAAGTGTCATAGAGGCACTAATTTAAGGGGAACTCTGTTGTCGAGGATGCATGTTATAATCTCTATAGTAACTGCTAAAAGAATAGGAAGGGATGCATGGCTAATAAACTAGAAGGGGAAAATTGATAATAAACATTTTGATTTATACAAAATAAGCCAAGAAGGATGGAAAAAGGGAACAAAGAACAGATTGGAAAAACAGAAAAAGTGCAATGTTAGATCTATAACCAAATATATCACATCCAGTGTAGGTAAACGAAATACTCCATGTTATAGATAGATTATCAGACTGGATGAAAAAAAACCCTAATTATATATTGCTTAGAAGAGCTACATCTTAAATACAAGGTGTCAGGAAGGTTGAAAGTAAAAAGATAGAAAAACATATGTGCAAACACTAACCAAATGAAAGCTAATGTAGAAATACTCATTTTGGAAAAGTAGATTTTAAGGAAAATAAAATTTTAATAAAGTTAGAAGAAAAAGTGTTTATCATTCTAAAGGAGTCAGTCCAATAGGAAGATGTGACAAGACTGAATGTACTTAATCTCAAAGTATACAAAGCAAAAGCCAACAGGAAATAAAGGAGAAATATACACGTCCACAATCACAGTTGGAGGTTTGAACAAAGTGCTTCTTCAGAACAAGACGATGAAATTAGTATAGATTTAAATGCAGCCTATAGTCGGCTCCTCAGCCATGGGAATCCCATGCCTCACACTGCAGACATGTGGCTCCAGTGTTTCGGTGTTGCCCTTTTTGGTGTGAGCGATGAGGACCTAGGGCCTGGCACCTCTGGCTACTCTTCCTTTCACTGTCTATGTAAGTAATAAACTGAATCCAAAGGTGGTTTGTTGTATCTTTACCAGATGAGTCAGTCAGTGCTTGCCCTTGTCTTGTTTTGTGTGTGTGTTAGAAATCAACGACAAAAAGATAAATAGAAAATTTTCAAAAGCTTGGGAATTTAGCAGAAATGTCTAGCCTTCAATATAAATACATGAAAAGAAGAGGTTGAACTGAACATCAATAACCTAAGTTGGGGGTTGGCAAATTATGGCCCGTAGGCCAATTCCAGCCTGCCTGTTTTTGTGCGATGCACGGGGTAAGAACAGCTTTTACATTTTTAAATAGTTAAAAAAGAATGTGACAGAGACCATACATGGCTTGCAAAGCCTAGTGTGTTTACTATCTGTCCTTTTGCAGAAAAATTTGCCAATCCCTGATGGAAGTATCCATGTTAATTAGTTTAAAAGAATAGCAATTTAAACCAAAAGATAACAAAGGAAGGAGAAAAAGGAACAAAAAATGGTTAAAACAAAGAAAAATCAGTGAGTTGATAGAACTATAACCAAATATAGTAAGCATTTATAAAGATAAGACCAGAACTTCAAGAAATAGACAACTAACAATAGAAAGAATTAATAAAGCCAAAAGGTTGTTCTTTGGAAAGACTTAACATAATCAATAACCCTGGAAAGACGGATCTATCTCTCTCTCTCTGTCTCTCTCTCTCTCCATCTCCATCTATATGCAAAAGAAGCCAGACACACAAGAATATATATTGTATGATTCCATGTATACAAGGTTCAAGAACAGAAAAAAACTAATCTAAGGTATTAGAAGCCATGGTTGTGGTTACCTGTGGGGAGAAGGAAGGTTAGTGACAGGAAGAGGGAAAGAAAGGGACTTACGGGCTACTGATAATGTCATAGTTTTTGATTTGTTATCAGTGATGGTTATCAGTGATGAAGTATGAGAATTCATTAGACTGTATACTTATAATTTTTGTAATTTCTATGTGCATACAATACTTCAATAAGAACCTTTAAAACATTATTTTTTTGGTTTTAAATTGCAAATCCTTTGTAACTGACTTTGTACCAGGTTTTGCACAATGTGACATGTTAGGTGGCTACTTAGAATACATTTGATTTTAAAAGCGTCTGGGGATAGAAACTAGAAGAATGGGAGCAAGGGGAGATGGAGACGCTTTCCACTGAACAGCATTTTGTCCCTGTTAGGGTTTGTATTATGTGCATGCTTTACTTATTAAAAAGAAATGAACTATTAAAAAGCGGGGAAAAAGTTATTAATATGCAACAAAATATAAATAGCATATTTATAAATATAAAAATATAAATAAGTATGTAGTTTTATACACTTGTACCTTTTAAATTAGTCTATTATGATTCATTCTTAGTCCAAATTTAATACCAAATTAAAAGCAATGGTCTTTATTTTTATAGGCCTGATTATTATCACCAAAATAATTCTGGCAAGAAGAAGAGGGAAGTATGCTAATAGCTCCAAAATCATGACATAAACATTAACAGTTCACAACAAACTGTTAGAGGAACAACCATGACTAATAAGGCAAATGATACACAGTGATAGAATAAAACTTCCTAAATATCAGGAAATAAAAAGAAAATGAATCTGAAACTGGTCTTTTCCAAGGGCTTATCAGTAGTCCATTGGGATCTTTCCAGATGGACTTTGGCACATCTAGTCCTCAACACTGAAATGAAATAAAATTACATTGTGTGAAGGGCATGAAACTGCCATGTGTATGAAGTATTGATAATTGCCCTCTACTGGGACCCTTTTATGTGCTTGGTGCTGTACATACATGATTTCATTTAATCACACCACCATTTTACATCTGTAGAAACTGAGGCTCAGATTTAAACTCCTTTGTCCAGTGATCCTAGCAGGCTAGGAAGTGGTGGACTAGAACTTGGATACAGGATAGTCTAACCAACTTCAGCAAATTTCACAGAAACACTTCAGCTGATTGATATTCCAATCAGCCCTGACAACAATTTCCCTCCCCTGCCAGTAGCTGTTTCTATCTTCTTCCATGTATGGTAGCAAGACTCCAAGACAGCCCTCCAGAGATCCTACCTACTGTTACTTACACCTTTGTGCCATCCCCTCCACATTCTACCAGGGTTGGTTTGTGTACCCAGATATGGCAGAAGTGATGGGATGTCTCATCCAAGATTACATTGTGAAATACTGTGGTTTCCACCTTGGGGTCCCTCTATCCCTCTCCCTCTGTCTCTCTTTCTAAATCAACTCACATCTTCTGAGGATACTCAGGCATGTAGTGAGACACTGATGTCCCCCAATAAGCGCCAATGAAGAGTGGAGACCTGCCGGCTACCATGTGAGGAGCCTGGAGCAGATCCCCCAGCCCGTCAAGCTTCAGATGACATAACCCCAACTTGACTGCAACCTCATGAAAGACAGAGCCAGGACTACACAGCTAAGCCATGCCTGGGTTCTTAGTCCTCAGAAATGGTGTGAGAAGATATATGATTGCTGGTTTAAGCTGCTAAATTTTGGGATTATTCAGTATGTAGCAATGCATAACAAATACACCATGAAACTAGACTTTGATGACGTAAACATTCCTAATTTTAAGAAGAAGTGCTGCAGGATATCATTACATGTGCACCAGAATGGCTGAAGTAAAGAAGACAACAGTACCAAGTGTTGGCAAAATTATGGAGCAACTGGAACTCTCATGCACCATTACAGTGGGAGTGTAAAACAGTACAAACATTATATGAAAAGGTCCTGCAGTTTCTCTAAAACTGAACACATACCCACCTATGATCCAGCTATATCTACCTATGATCCTAGATAGCTACTCCTATGTATTTATCCAAGAAAAATGAAATCACATATCCATAAAAAGACTTGTACAAGAATGTTTGTAGCAGTTTTATTCATAATAGCCAGATCTGGAAACCACTCAGATGCCCATCAAACAGTGAACAAATAAATGAACTGTGGTATATACACATAATTGCAAGACCGCTCAGCAATGAAATGAACTACACGAATGCACAACACAAATGAATCTCAAAATCATTCTCAGTGAGATTAACAGACACAAAAACAGCACATACTGATGATTTGATTTTTGTGAGGTTATGGAACAAGCAAAACCAATCAAGATGGAAAAAAGTTGGAACAATGGTCACTGGGGGTTGGGGAGATGTGGGGATGAGTTTTGACTAGGAAAAGGAGTGAGGGAACTTTCTGAAACCATGGTAGTACTTTATATTTTGTTAACAGTTTGGGTCACACAAGTGTGTGCATTTTGCAAAATTTGTTAGTGGTACACATAAGGTTTGTGCATTTATTGCATGGATTTTACTTAAAAAAGAAGCATAAACAAATATTGCACCCTAGTCGATGGTATTTAAGGTAAAATGTAAGTGACATATCTGCAACTTATTTCAAAATACATGAAAAATTAGATGGATTGATGGGTAGAGAGAAGAATGGAGAGAAAATACATGTGATAAAGCAAGTAGAATAAGATGGGTAGTTTTATTTTTAATTGAGTTTTGAGAGTTCCATACACACATTTTAGAAACAAAACCTTTATTAGATCTATGGTTTGCAAGTACTGTCTTCCAACGTGTGGTTTATCTTTTAGTTTTCTTAACACTATAAAAAGAAGTTTTTAATTATGATGAAGTCCAATTTATCATTTTTTCTGTTATGAATCATGTTTTTGGTTTTGGTCATATCTAAAAAAATCTTTGCCTAGGTGAGTTAACTAAGATGGCAACACAGGAGTCTTTGGAGCACTCCCCCCTTCCACAGATGCACTGAAAGTACAACTAAACACAGAGCAATGCCCTCTGAGAGAGATCCAGAAATAAGTCATGTGACTCACATATCCAGTGAACAAGAAAATACCCACATTGAAACAGGAAAAAAAGGCTAAGACACAATCCTGCCATAAACCCTACCTTAGCACTGTGTCATACATTTGGGAGGGGAATCCCTAACCCCCAGCTTCTTCCTGAGAAGCAAAGGGTTTGGACCCCACATTTAGCTCCTCAAATTTTAATACTCCCATCTGATAAATGGACCCCCCCAAACACCTAGATGTGAAAGCCAGTGGGGCTTGTATCCAGGAGACCCACAAGACTATAGCAAACAAAGAAGCAGTTCTTAATGGGCACCTCACTGTATATATCCCCTCACCACCAGGACTCAGTGCAGAGGGAGAAGCAAAAACGTCCATCTCCCAGTCTTTGCCTGAAAGGGGTCTGTTTATCTGTGTACTTTAAAAGCTGCTGCCTGAGGGCCAGGCTTCTAATTTAGCATGCATCTAGGGGCCAGCTATGATGCTTCCTGAAGACCTAGGAAGCTGGCACACACCCTATCCATCTTCTCCCTCCAGCCCACTCCAAGTCACCAGTATCTCCGTGGAGGAGCTTGTAGCCTCATCTGCACCCCAGCTTCTATGGCTGCCACCTGAGGGATAGGTCCCTGGATTGTCTGGATCTGAGAGCCAACAAGGCTTCCACTCATGAATTTCATAGGACTAGAGAACGTGAAGTAGTTCTTAACAGGTTATCATCCCAAGGCCCGGTACAGAGGGAACAAAAGCTAAAATGCCACTCTCTCAGTCTTTCCCTGAAAGGGGTTTATCTGCATATTTTATTAATTTTTTTTTTAATTTTTATTTTTTTGTGGTACATGGGCCTCTCACTGTTGTGGCCTCTCCCATTGCGGAGCACAGGCTCCGGATGCGCAGGCTCGGTGGCCATGGTTCACGGGCCTAGCTGCTCTGCGGCATGTGGGATCTTCCTGGACCAGGGCACGAACCCGTGTCCCCTGCATCGGCAGGTGGACTCTCAACCACTGCACCACCAGGGAAGCCCTATCTGAGTATTTTAAAAGCTGCTACTTGAGGGAGAGAAGGTATCTAGGGGTTGGAAGTAATCTTCCCCAGAGACTGGGGAAACTGATGGACACCTCCCCCACCTTCTTCCTCCAGCCGGCTCCAACAATAAAACCAAGACACCAATATTTCCCTGAAAGGGACTTGTACACATGCCTAGAGCCCCATATTTTGTGGCTGCTGAATGAGGAATGGACCCCAGGATCTCCTCACTCTGATAGCCAATAGGACTTACATTCATAAGTCCCACAGGACTGTAGCAAATGAAGAAACAGTTCTTAATGGGTACAGGAGCACCCCCCACCTCCACCCCACCCCAACACACACACACACACACACACACACACACACACCATAGCTACATACCCAGGCTTGGCACAGAGGGAGCAGGAAAAAATGGCTCTTCTCTAAGTTTGTCTCTGGAAGGACCTTAACTATATACTTCCCCAGCAGGTGCCTGTGGGTCCAGCTTCTAATTGGCCTGCATCTAGGTGCTAACTATGATCCTTCCCTTGGAACACTGACAGGTCTTGGCACATTCTCAACTTCTGGGAGCCACTAAGAACAAAAAGGCAGCTTGGAAAAATCACCAAGTTTTGAGAGACAATTAAAAGCTTAGGCTGGGCTGAATGGTAAGATTCATCTAACTACACAAGACCACCCTGCCAAGACTGGGGGAGGTGGTTGTTTTATCTAATGCACAGAAACTAACACAGAGAGTCAAGGAAGATGAATAAATAGAAGAATATGTTTCAAACAGAAGAACAACATAAATCTCCAGAAAGAGATCTTAATGAAATGGAGATAAGTGATTTACATCATAGAGAATTCCAAATAATGGCCATAAAGTTGCTCACCGAGGTCAAGAGAGCAACACCTGAACAAAGTAAGAATTTCAACAAAGAGAAAATATAAAAAAGTACCAAGTAGAAATCACAGATCTAAAGAATACAGTAACTGAACTGAAAAATTCAGTAGAGAGGGTCAACATCAGACTACATCAAATAGAAGAAAGGATCAATGAACCAGAAGACAGAGCAGGGCATTCATCAAATCAGAGGAGCAAAAAGAAAAAAGAATGAAAAAGAGTGAAGAGATTTTTGGGGGATACAATCAAGAGGATCAATTACACATTACAGGGGTTTGAGAAGAAGGAAGAGAAAGGGGCAGAAAGTTTATTCAAAGAAATAATGGCTGAAAACTACCCTAATGTAGGGAAAAGAACATCCAGATCCAGGAAGCCCAGAGAGTTCTAAACAAGCTCAATCCAAATAGACCCACACTGAGACATATTATAATGAAACCGTTAAAAGTTAAAGACAAGGAGAGAATCTTAAGAGCAGCAAGAGAAAAGCAATGTGTTACGTACAAGGGAATCTCTATAAGACTATCAGCAAATTTTTCAGCAGAAACTTTGCAGGCCAGAAAGGGGTGGGATGCTATTCAAAGAGCTGAGAGGCAAAAACTGCCATCCAAAAATACTCTACCCAGCAAAGTTGTCCTTCAGAATTGAAGGAGAGATAAAGAGTTTTCCAGACAAACAAAAGTTGAACACTTTCATTACCATTTGACCAGCTTTACAAGAAATGTTAAAGGGAATTCTTCAAGATGAAACAAAAGAATGCTAATTAGTAACATAAAATATATGAAGTATAAAACTCACTAGTAGAGGTAAATATAAAGTTAAATTTTGAATATGCTAATTTTGTAATGGTGGTAGGTAAATCACGTATAATTCTATCATAAAGGTTTAAAGACAAAAGTATTAAAAATAACTACAACTATAATAATTTGTTAATGGATACAGAAGTATAAAGAAATTTTGACAAAAAATATGAAATGTGGAGGAGTGTAAAAATGTAGAGCTTTTGCATGTGTTCAAAGTTAAGTTGTTTGAGCTTAAAATAGACTATTATAAATACAATAAGTTTTATGTAACCCTCATGGTAACCACAAGGCAAAAGCCTACAGTAGATATGCAAAAAGATAAAGTAAAAAAAAAAGAATACCATTATAGAAAATCATCAAATCATAATGGAAGCCAGAAAAAGAGGAAGAAAGGAACAAAGGAATTTTTTTTAAGAAACCAGAGAACAATGGACAAAATGGCAAAAGTCTCTATCTATCAATGATTACTTTGAATGTAAATGGACTAAGTTCTCCAATCCAAAGAGTAGTTGAATGGATGAAAAAACAACACCCAACTATACGTTGCCTATAAGAGATTCACTTCAGTTTTAAGGACATACATAGTCTGAAAATGAAGGGATAAAGAAGATATGCCATTCAAGTGGAAACCAAAAGAAAGCTGGGGTAGCCATACTTAGACAAAAACCACTTTAAGTCAAAAATGGTAACAAAAGACAAAGAAGGTTATTATATGATGATAAAGGGGTCAATTCATCAAGAGGACATAACATTTGTAAATAACTATGTACCCAACATAGGAGGACCTAAATATATAAAGCAAATATTAACAGATCTGAAGGGAGAAAAATACACAGCAAAACAATAATTGCAGGGCACTTCAGGATCACACTTTTAACAATGGATAAATCATCTAGATAAAAAACAATAAAGGAACATCTGGATTTAAACATACTTTAGAACACATAAGCCTAACAGACATACACAGAACATCCCATCCAACAGCAACAGATCACACATTCTTCTCAAGTGCACATGGAACATTCTCCAGGACAGATCATACGTTAGGCCACAAAAGAAGTCTTAAAAAATTAAAAAAGACTGAAATCATGCTACGTATCATTTGTGACCACATTGGTATGAAACTAGAAATCAATTACAAGAAAACTGGAAAATTCACAAATATGTGGAGATTTAAAAACATGTTCCTGAACAACCAATGAGTCAAAGAAGAAATCAAAAGAGAAATAAAGAAAATCTTGAAACAAATGAAAATGGAAACACAACACACCAAAACTTATGATTTGCTGTAAAAGCAGTTCTATGAGGGACCTTTTTAACGATAAATGCTTAAATTAAGAAAAAAGAAAGATCTCAATTAAATAACCTAACTCTACACCTCAAGGAACTAGAAAAGGACTAAAAGTAAGCCCATAGTAGAAGGAAAGAAATAACAAATATCAGAGTGGAAATAAATAAAATAGAAACCAGAAAAACAATAGAAAAAAATAAAGGTAATTTAGAGCTGTTTTTTAAAAAGATAAACAAAACAGAGAAATCTTTAGCTAGACTTAAGAAAGAGAAGACTCAAATAAATAAAATTATAAGTTAAAGAGGACACATTACAACTGAGACCACAGAAATGCAAAGGATCATAAGAGGCTGCTATGAACAATTATATGCCAACAAATTGGACAACCTAGAAGAAATGGAAAAATTCCTAGAAACAAAACTTATCAAGACTCAATCATGAAGAAATAGAGAACCTGAACAGACTAATTACTAGCAATGAGACTGAATCAATAATCAAAAACCTCCCAACAAAGAAAAGTCCAAGACTAGATGGCCTCACTCATGAATTCTAGCAAACATTTAAAGCAGAACTAATGCCAATCCTTCTCAAACTCTTCCAAAAAAAAACAGAAGAGAAGGAACACTTTCAAAATCCTTTTATCAGGCCAGCATTACCCTGATACCAAAGCCAGACAAGGACACTACAAGAAAAGAATATTTTTGACCAATATCCCTGATAAACATAGATGCAAAATTCCTCAACAAAATACTAGAAAATTGAATTCAATAATACATTAAAAGGATCATACACCATGATCAAGTGAGATTTATTCCAGGGATGCAAAGATGTTTCAACACCCACAAGTCAATCAATGTGATACATCACATTGATGCAATGGAGAATAAATATCATAACATGGATATCTATATCACCAATGGATCATCTCAATAGATGCAGAAAAAGCATTTGACAGAAGTTAACTTCATTTCATGATACAAACTCTCAACAAAATTGGTATAAAGGAAACATACCTCAACATAATAAAGGCCACATAGGGCAAGCCCACAGCTAACATCATACTCAATGGTGAAAAGCTGAAAGATTTTCCTCTAAGATCAGGAACAAGACAAGGATGCCCACTTTCACCACTTTTATTCTGCATAGTACTGGATGTCCTAGCAAGGGCAATTAGACAAGAAAGAGAAATAAAAGGCATCAAAATCAGAAGGAAGAAGCAAAATTGTCTCTATTTGCAGATGACGTGATCTTATGTATAAAAAATATTATATTTATAAAGATTGCACCAAAATGCTGTTGGACCTAATAAACAAATTGAGTAAATTTTCAGGATACAAAATTAATATACAAAATCATTTGCATTTCTATACACCAACAACAAATCATCAGAAAGGAAAATTACAATAGCATTTATTTAGGAATAAATTTAACCACAGAAGTGAAAGATCTGTACACTTAAAACTATAAGAATTTGATGAAAGAAACTGTAGAAGTCACAAATAAATGGAAAGAGATTCCATTAAGTTGGGAGAATTAATATTGTTAAAATGTCTATACTACCCAAAGCCATTTATAGATTCAATGCCATCCCTATCAAAATTACAAAGGTATTTTCTACAGAAGTAGAAAAAAATCCTAAAATGTGTATGGAATCACAAAAGACCCTGAATAGCCAAAGCAATCCTGAGAAAGAACAAAGCTAGAGGCATCCCACTTTCTGATTTCAAACTATATTACAAAGTGACAGTATTAAAAACAGTAATGGTGCTGGCATAAATGCATACACATAGGTCAATGGAACAGAATAGAGAGCCCAGAACTAAACCTGCATTGTATAAGGTCAACTAATTTCAACAGGGGTGCCAAGAATACACAATGGGGAAAGAATAGTTTCTTCAATAAATAGTGTTGTGAAAACTGGACAGCCACATGCAAAAGTATGAAACTGGACCACTATCTTACACCATATACAAAAATCAACCGGAATGGATTTAAGACTGGAACCTAAGACCTCTCAGGAGAAAATTAGAGAGTTGGATCTTTGACATTTGTCTTGGCAACGATTTTTAGATTTGGCATGAAAATAAAAAATAAACAAGTGGGACTACATCAAACTAAAAAACATTTGCACAGCAAAGGAAACCATCAGCAAAATAAAAAAGCAACCTATTGGAATGGGAGAAAATATTTGTAAACTGCATATCTGATAAGGAGTTAATATTCAAAATATACAAAGAACTCCTATAACTCAGGAGCAAATCCCCCAAATAATCCAATTAAAAAATGTACAAAGGGCCTGAATAGACATTTTTCCAAAGAAGACATACAAATGGCCAACAAATATACGAAAAGGTGCTTGACATCACTAATCATCAGGGAAATGCAAATCAAAATCATGATGAGATATCACCTCACACCTGTTAGGATGTCTATTTTAAAAAAGACAAGAGATAACAAATGCTGGCAAGGATATGGAAAAAAGAGAACACTTGTGAGCTGTTGGTGGGAATGTAAATTAGTATAGTCACTATGGAAAACAGTATGGAGGTTCCTCAAAAAATTAAAAATTGAACTACCATATCCGGCAGTTCAATGGGATCCGGCAATCCCATTCCTGAGTATTTATCCTATGGAGACAAAATCATTATCTCCAAGAGACACCTGTACTCCCATGTTCATTGCAGCATTATTCACAATAGCCAAGATATGGAAACAACATAAATGTCCACTGATGGATGAAAGGATAAAGAAAATATATATACACAATAGAATATTATTCAGCCTTAAAAATGGAGGAAATCCTGTCATTTGCAACAGCATGGATGAACCTGGAGGGCATTATGCTAAGTGATATAAGCCAGACAAAGACAAATAATGTATGATCTCACTTATATGTGGAATCTTAAAAAAAAATTTGAACTCATAGAAACGGAAAGTAGAGAAGTGGTTTTCATGGGGTTGGGAGGTGGGGGAAATGGGGAGAGGTTGGTAAAAGGGTACAAACTTTCTGTTATAAGATGAAAAAGGTCTGAGGGGTTAATGTATTATGTGGTTCCTATAGTCGATAACACTGTATTGTATAACTGAAATTTGCTAAGAGGGTAGAGCTTAAATTTTCTTACAAAAAAAGGAAAAAGGCAAACAGTTGATGGATGTGTTAATTAACTTGGTAAGGAAATCCTTTCACAGTGTATACGTATATCAAATTATCATGTGTGCACTTTAAATATCTTGCAATTTTATTTTTCAATTAGATCTCAATAAAGCTGGAAAAAAAACTTTGCCTAACCTAAGGCCATTAAGATTTTCTCCTATGCTTTTTTCTAAAATATTTTTGAGTTTTAGGTGTTACATTTAGGTCTATCATCCATTTTGAGGTAATTTTTGTATATGCGTGAGGTATAGCTCAAAGTGGGTTTTTTGGTACATGAATATCCAATTATTTCACCGTCATTTATTGAAAAGATTATTTTTTCTGCACTGAATTGCCTTCGTTTCTTTACTGGATTTCAGGAGTCAATATATATGAGCTATTTCTTGACTTACCAATGTTTCATTGATCTATTTCTCTATCTGTATGCCAATTCCACACTCTTTGGATTATGGACCTTCATAATGATTCTTTTTTTTTTTTTTGCGGTACGCAGGCCTCTCACTGTTGTGGCCTCTCCCGTTGCGGAGCACAGGCTCCGGACGCGCAGGCTCAGCGGCCATGGCTCACTGGTCCAGCCGCTCTGCGGCATGTGGGATCTTCCCGGACCGGGGCATGAACCCGTGTCCCCTCCATCGGCAGGCGGACTCTCAACCACTGCGCCACCAGGGAAGCCCCATAATGATTCTTAATAACAGATATTGTTAGCCTGCAACTTTGCTCTAATTTTTCAAAGTTCTTTTGTTTATTCTAGGTTTTTGCATTTCTCTTTGAATATTAAAGTAGCTTGTCAATTTTTACAAGAAAATGCCTGCTGAGATTTTGACTGGAATTGTGTTGAGCTTAAAGATCAATTTGGGGAGAATGACATCTCAACAATATTGAGGTGTCATGGATGTGCAACAACCCTCCTTTCATTTAGGTCTTTAATTCTCTAAGCAATGCATTGTAGTTTCAGTGTATAGGTCTTACACACTGTTGTCAGATTTATCCCTAGTATTTCATATCTTTTGATGCTATTGAAAAAGTTATATTTTGAAATGTCAATTTCCATTATTCATTGCAGATATATAGAAATGGAATTGACATCTGCATATTAATCTTGTATCCTGTAACACTGCTGAACTCACTTATTGGTTCCAATAACTTTTTGTAAATTCCACTGGATCTTATACATAGGTCATTATGCCTTCTGTGACTAGAGATAGCTTACTCTTTTCAATCTGGATGGTTTTTGAAATTATATTTTCTTGCTTGACTACACTGGCTAGAATCTCCAGGGAAATGATGTATACAGTGGTGAGGGTTGGCATCCTTGTCTTGTTCCTGGTCTTAGCGCGAAAGCATTCTTTCTTTCACCAGTAAGTATCTTGGTAGCTGTAGGGCTTTTTGTTTGCTTATTTGTTTGTTCTGTAAATGCTCTACATTAGATTGAGAAAGTACCCTTCTATTCCTAGTTTTCTGAGAGTTTTTATTTATTTTTTAAATCAGGAATGAATGTTGGATTTTGTCAGACTCTTTACATTCCTGTTGAGGTGATCATACAGTTTTCTGTGTTTTGGTTTGTCAATATGGTAAATTACATTGATTGATTTTTGAATGTTAAATTAGTTTTGCTTTCTTGGGATAAAACCCACTTGGTCATGATGTATTATACTTTTTATATATTACTGAATTCCACTTGCTAAAAATTTGTTTAGCGTTTTCATATTGATCTTCATGAGGAACATCTGCTCTGGACCGTTTGGTTTTGTATTAGGTACTACGGCCTCACAGCATCGATTGGGAAGGATAGCTCTTCTTTGATTTTCTGGAAGAGTTTGTGTAAAACTGCTATAATTTCTTCTGTGTGTGGTAGAATTTACCAGTGAAGTGTCTGTGCCTGCAGCTTTCTTTGAGTGAAGGCTTTTAACTCCAACTTAAATCACTTTAAGAGATAGAGAGATATCCAGGTTATTTACTTTTTCTTGCATGGGCTTTGGTAGTTTGCACCTTTCAAGGAATTTGTCAAGTTCATCTAAGTTGTTGTAATTATTAATATACACTTGTCCATAATATTCCCTTATAATACTTTTAGTGTCTATACAATCTGTACTAAGGTAATTTCTCATTCTTTATATTGTTAATTTATCTTCTTTTCCCCTGATTATCTGGCTAGAGGTTTATCAGTTTTATTGATCTCAATGAATTTACTCTTGAGTTCATTGAGTTGTCTATTATTTTTCTCTGTTCTGTTTCATTACTTCTGATATTTATTGTTTCATTGCTTCTGCTTACTTTGGGTTTAATTTGCTCTTCTTTTTCTAGTTTTTAAGGTGGAAACTGAGGTCATTGATTTGAGGCCTTCCTTTTTTTCTAACAAGGTTAGTGATAGAAATTTCTCCTACGTACTGCTCATTTCTTCAGTTATTTTTTTCTGTCCCTCACGCCCCTCTTCAGGAATTTCAATTACACATATTTTAGGTTAACTGCACTTCTTCCACAACTCACTGACATGTTTTAAATTTCTGTAATTTTATTTTCTCTGTCTCATTTTGGATAGTTTCTATTGTTATGCTTCTATGTTTATTAATCTTTGTTTTTCTGTAATATTCAATCTGCTCTTAATCCCATTGAGTTAATTTTTAAACTCATGTAGTTTTCATATCTGGAAGTTTGATGTGGGTCTTTAAAAATATCTTCTACATCCTTACTTAGATTTTTGAACATACAGAATACAATTTATTCAACTCTGCTGTTTTTACAACTTTTAATAACTCTTAATGTCCTTGTCTGATAATACTACCATCTATGTCAGTTCTAGGTTGGTTTTGATTGAATAATTTCTCCTCATTATGGGTCATACTTTCCCACATCTTTGCATTCCTGCTAACTTTTGATTGGATGACAGACAACGTGAATTTTATATTGTTTGGTGCTGGACGAGTTTATATTCCAATCACTATTACTCAGCTGTGTTCTGGAATGTAGTTACATTTCTTGGAAACAATTTAATCCTTTTGGGTCTTGCTTCTATGGTTTTAGGTGTGACCAGGGCAGTTTTTATTCCAGGGTTAATTATTTGCCATTACTGAGGCAACACCCTTCTAGAAATCACACTTGGTGCTTTTGCTATTTGATGGGTGGGCACAGACACTGTACTTAGCTCTGTGTTGCTGGTGGGCACTGTTCCCTCTAATCTTAGTTGGTTCTTTCCCCAGCTGCACATAACTTCCTTACACACATGCCAAGTAGCAGAGGCAAACCCTTGGTACATCGCTGGCGTTCTTCCTGTGCATCTCTCTCCTCTCTGCTCTGATCTCCTTCACTCCCCGACTCTCAGCTCTGACTCATGACAGGCAGTCTGCTGGGCTCCATCTCGGATCCGTCTCTCCACACCACATCCTGGAAACACTCTCAAGGCCATGAGCTCGGCAACCACAGGACTACCCTTGTATGCTTCCCATCTTTCAGGGATAACTGTCCTTCATTGTCTATAGTTCAGTGGCTTGTTTCTTACACACTGCTCTCTTCTCTTTTCTCAAGCATGAGGGTAAGCCCATTTCCTAATGCTCCATCTTGGCTGGAAGCAAAAGTTTCCTGATGCTGTTTTTAAACTATTGTTATGGAAAGTTGTATAAGCATCCAGAAATATACAGAAGATTATTATGAACACTTGTGCATCCATCACCCAGTTTTAATAAATAATCAGCTCATGGCTGATCTTGTTTCATTTCTAATCTCACCCATTCCCCCACCTCCCAAATCCCAGAGTGATATCATTTCATCCATCACTATTTCAGTGTGTGTATATTTCTTAGCATAACCTCAGTAACAATATCACACCTAAAACTAACTGACAATAATTCTTTAATATCATCAGGTATTGAGCAGTGAGCTGCTTGACTAGGGGGCAGGAAGAGGCTGGGAGAGTGGCAGTGAAGACACTTGGAGGGGGTTAAAGGGACACAGATCCTACTAACTGCATCACATACTCCATTAAGAAGTCCACCCACAAGCTGCTGGGGATGCCTCTTCAATGAAATTCCATTTAGTCTGCGTTACTGAGTACACAGGACTAGGAGCCCTGGAGGAACATGCCTATCAGGGGAGCAAGGTAGAAGAACACAAAAAGGTGGGTAGCTCAGGTGGAGACATCCTCCAGAAAGACCGAAATGGATGTGGTTGGCTTTCCAGAGAGGAAGCATTTAATTTCAAGCAGCCAGTGATGGTACCTGGGGTTACAATCTTCCCTAAGGGAAAGGAAACGAGGGATCTACTTAATTGATTAGCGTGCCAGAACAGAACTACCACACATAGTCCTAATGGTCTCAGTTTGTTTTCACAAGTATTTAAATACACTCACCCGTCTAAGGAGAAAATGTTTCCTCCTGAATGGGACCATGCCAGAGGAGGTGTCTTGGAAATTGGATCCTGGAGAGGACTTTTTTTTTTGGTTATTTCAAATACGACTAATCTGGGGACAGGACAGTAGGGGGAGGAACCCGTGGTTTCATTTCAGTAATCATTTCTAGATTCAAAAGTAATCCCGGCTCTGGCCAGAGGCCATCCGACCTTCTCCTCTAATTCCCACTCAGGATTCACAGTCACCAGGCTGCTTTTTTCTTCCCACTCAGGGACGTGGGACTTGCTCACAGCAGCCCTCTAATCATGCAAATTTGAAAAAAGTTAGAGCAGTGAATTCTCCTGGTAAATCAGGTGACGTGTGTTCAAGACTGGGCTTCAGATCTAGCTTGACTGCAGAGAAAGGATGCTCTGGGTAAAACATGTGGTGAATCTGGCCTTGGGACACTTTTATTTCTCACTGTAATTAAAAGTGTGACCATTCTGGCGCCCACTTTGGTTTCCTGGGTGTTTAATAAGTTAGTGTGGCTCTTGGAGCCAAAGCATCCTGGGTCAGCCACGGCGACTGGCCAGGCTCCAGGCAGAGGGCCTTTGGGCTCCTCCCACCTGTGAAATGTTCCATGGCAGCCTTGTGGGTTTGCTGGGAGTGGATGATCAGCTGTCAGGCTAAGGAGAGACTTCTGCTAAACACATGCTCCCCTGAGTTGCCTCCATCTCTCCCCCATTTCTTGGGTGTATGCTTTGGAGCATTACTGCATTTATCCAAGCCAGCAGCTGCTGTCCCTGTATCATAGGAACATTTTCAAAGGCCAAACGTAAAGGTTAATGGAATTACCTGTCAATATGACTGGCAAGTGATTGGGAGTTGCCTCTCCATATGAGCTGGACCACCATTTGCATATTTCCAAACTAAATATACTTCAAACCCAAGGAACCCAGTACTGGAAAAGGGTATATTTCCTCATAAACAACTTTAGAAACTTTGGTTATCAAGTTACCAACTCAACTGGTAAACATACATGCATTTTAAAATACGTGGACAGCTTCCCTACGTGCATATATAGTTTTGAGAATACGATTTAACTCACTTGTCACCATGGTCCTTAATTTTGAAAATTCCACAAAGATTCTGAAAAATTAGACTAGGGACAGGTGAGATGTTAATTTCCAGTTAATGTTTTTTCTAAATGCAGCCTGGTTTCTTTGCTCAAGGATATTTGTCCCCCATGGATAGCAACATAAGTGAGGCATGGAAAGAATATCTTGGTAAAGCTGCAAGGCCTGAAATTCACAGTTATTGTAAAAGTGTAAGAGTTGCTTTCTCTTTAAGTAGGGAACTGACACTTCAAGAACCCACGTGTTTGGCCTCCCACTCGAAAATCTTTTTAACCAACTTTTAATATATG
Source organism: Aethalodelphis obliquidens (assembly GCF_003676395.1). NCBI lineage: Eukaryota > Metazoa > Chordata > Mammalia > Artiodactyla > Delphinidae > Aethalodelphis > Aethalodelphis obliquidens. Next base: position 24,430,187 of record NW_020837970.1, read on the forward strand.
TCAAGTGGCCAGACAGTGCCTGGCACATGAATGTTAGCTATTAGTTCTAGTTTTTGAAGAGTCTTTGTGGTCTCTTGAAGTGGTATTTTATTTGAAAAGTTAATTAGTCACATCATAAAATGGGTTACTCAAACATTCCTCCAGTGATTCATTAAAATTCTTCCGAATGGACATAGCATGCGAAATGCTGCTATACTCTACAAGGACACAGTGGGTACAGGAATCAATGGTAGGTGATCTGGTTTTGCAGGAAAAAACCTGGTATTTAGTGTCACAAGTGGATTCACATGTGGTTCTGCTACGTCCTGACTGTAAATTCAAGGAATTTTCTTGGCCTCGGTTTTCTTGCCTACAATGGGAAAGCTAAGACTTTGTTAATGTGTTGCAAGGATTAAATAAGACATCACATTTAAAGAGCCTAGTGTCTGATATAGAACAATGCCTCATAAATGCTAGCTACTGTCATCAATGCTACTGTCCTTGTTTTTAAGAACTTCTTTTTCTTTATATTTTATATATCCCTTTAATTTAATCAGGAAAACTCCCTTTAGATTGGTTCCATTATTATCTTTTTTAAAAAACTGAAGTATAGTTAATTTACAATGTTGTGTTAATTTCAAATGTATAGCAAAGTGATTCAGTTATACGTACATACACACATATATATGTATATATGTATTTTTTCTTTTTCAGATTATTTTCCAAAGAACTTCTAATTTAATGAGGAAAAAAAGTATGTGATCAATTATCAAATAAGACACAACCAAATATCTGTTGTAATAGAAGTCTACAAAGTTCTGAGGAATGGCAAGGAATGACCAACTCATTCCAACTGTTCCTAGAAACTTCTTTCCCGGGTATCCACTCTCTCATACCTCAAATCTTTGTTCAGATTCCATTGTTTTTAGTGAGGCCTTCTCTGACAACCTTAACTTAAAATTGCACCCATACCCACACCCAATACCTGCTCCCCTTATACGGGTTTCGTCATGGCATTAACCATTAAAATACCATCTAACTCATTTATGCTGTTTATTGTTTGTCTCCATGCACATGAGGATTTCCTTCTGGTTGCTTGTTCCTGCTTCCCAGCAGCCAGATCACACTATTGAGGGGCTAGCATGTGCCAATGGTGGGGGGACAAAGTGAGCAAAACCTGGAAGGGTCCTTGCTGTCATGGAGCTTGTGGTCTAACTTGGAAGAGGAGTAGAATAAAGAGTGAGACAGAGTGTGTGTGCGGGGGAGTGGGCAGCACTAGACATGAGCTTAAACACAAGCACAGAGGTGTATGGTGTGTCTGGGGAGAAGGATGGTGAAGGGATGCAGTGGGAGATGAGGTAGAAGGGATGGAGCAGGGCTGGATGCTGAAGGGACCTGAGTGGCTTGTGAAGGAGTTTATTCTGCAGGTAGAGGGGATATCAGAGGAATCTGGGAAACAAAGTCACCCAACCTGACCTTTGTTTCAGAAGGACCACTTGACCAACTGGCAAAGGGAAGCCCGCGGCCAGGTAAGGACACACCCTTTCACCCAGAGGCTGATTGTTGTTCACTTCCTCTGCCTTTGTCTCTGCTTATCCCGTTGTCCCTATCCTGCCTTTTTTGCCAGATTTCTATCAGCCTCTGCTACTCTTTCTTCTCATTGGCCTTCCTCTGCTGTACTGTGATTCCCATCACTGTGTGTTTTTAACTTTTTATTTTTTAAAAAAATTAATTAATTAAAAACACAATTTTTTTTACTTTACTCTTTTTAAAAATTGAAGTATAGTTGTTTTACAATGTTGTGTTAGTTTCAGATGTATAGCAAAGTGATTCAGTTATACATACATACACACATATATGTGTAGGTATATATACATTTTTTTCAGACTCTTTTCCCTTATAGGTTATTACAAAATATTGAGTATAGTTCCCTGTACTATACAGTAGATCCTCGTTGGTTATCTGTTTTATGTATAGTAGTGTGTATCTGTTAATCCCAAACTCCTAATTTATCCCCTCCCACCTTTCCCCTTTGGTAACTGTAAGTTTCTTTTCCATGTCTGCGGGTCTTTCTGTGTTTTGTAAATAAGTTCATCTGTATCATTTTTTAAGATTCCACATGTAAGTGATATCATATGATAATTGTCTTTCTCTGTCTGGCTTACTTCACTCAGTATGATAATCTCTAGGTCCATCCATGTTGCTGCAAATGGCATTATTTCATTCTTTGTTATATGAATAATTGAGTAGTATTCTATTGTGTGTATATATATACCACGTCTTCTTTATCTGTTCATCTGTCGATGGACATTTAGGTTGCTTCCATAAAAACACACAAATAGTTTAAAAAACACTACAGAGAGGGTCCATGTACCTTTCACCCAGCTTCTGCCATCACTGAAATTGTTTTACCCTTAGAAAGATCTGAGACCTCACAATGAAAATAGTTTGTTCTTTGAAACACTGACTTTTAGAAAAATCTTGACCCAAATACCTTTGACAATTTAAAGAACCCACCATACGTAGGTAACCATGGCCTTCCCGCTTGTAAAAACAGAAGACAGGTTCCAGGGTATATGAAGGAAGGACACCCCACTGCGTCTCTCCTACTGAAAGCATCTATTCACCTGCTACTATTACTTCATTATTACTTCACCTATTACTTCATTATTCAGAGAAGTAATGAGAGCAGGCAGACTGAGGAAGAAGACCACAGAACTGGTGGTGAGTTTATCACTTTTTATTTCCAGTCTCTCTGACGTGAACTCAGTGCAGCCCAGAACTCAGAAGTGGGCATTGGTTCCAAGAGGAGACCTCTCCTCTGGCTCAAGAAGCAGGAAGGGGGTCTACAATGTTCAGAGAGAGTGTAGAAGTCCCTTATTTATCTTTTTTTTTCTTAAATTTTTTTCCTCAGTTCTCTTGTGCCCCAGACCTCAAGCAATCCTGTGGCAGCAATGGGAGATGGCAGGAAATCAGAACAGGAAGGCAGAGAACCTTCCTCTCTAATCAGAGGCGCTGTGGATCCCAGCGGGTGTGGCGAGCCCCACTGCTGTTGCTCTCTCTCTGGCCTCTGCTCAGCTCTGAGGTGGGTGCAGTCAAATCAAGTGTGCAGGAGTGCGGGGCACACACAGCCTCAGGGTGCTGGCTGAAGGGCTGGAGAGCAGAGTCCCAGGGACGCAGAACTATCGAGGCAATTATGGTAAGGCAGGAGCTTGGGAAAGCAACCCCTTAAAGTTGTTTATGAACTCTTGGGCTTACCCCTGAACTGCACATGTATGGATCTGACCCTAAATAGACTCCAGAGACTTGGAGCAGTAAAATATGGGACAGACGACTTGCCTAAGTCCCAGACTGGCCAGTAGGTGGTACATACACCAGACAAATCCAACAGCACTTCTCAAAGACTTGAAGTCGAAACCACGATCCACAGAAGTCTTGGGGAACTGAGGACTTGTGGTCTGAACCCTACTGGGTTAATTACTTCTTAAAACAAAAATAACAATATCTGCCATAAGATTTAAAAAACAACCAAAGTCTCAAAACATAATATTCAAAATATCTAGGATACAATAGAAATTTACTCACTATACCAAAAAACCCAGGGAAATCTCAATAGCAATGCTGGGATGCCATAGATATTGAAATTATCTGACCAAGACTTTAAAGCAGTTATTATATTTTCTAACCAGTAAGAGAGAGCAAACACTCTTGAAAAATACAGAAAGTCTCAGCAAAGAAACAGAAGATATAAAGAAGAATCAAGTGGATATGTTAGAAATGAAAAAATTCAACAACTAAAATAAAAAGTCATTGGATGGGCTCAGTAACAGAATGCAGATGACAGGGGATTCAGTAAATTTATAAGTAGATTAACAGAAGTTATCCAATCTGAAAAATTGACGGAGAAATGACTGGAAAACAAATTGTGTAGAACTGTAGGGACCTGTAAGACAATAACAAAAGGTCTAACCTTTATATCATCCAAGTCCCATTAAGAGAGGAGAAAAATGTGCAGCAGAAAGAATCTTTAAAGAAATAATGGCTGAAAGGCTGGTTTATTATTAGAAGGCAATCAATGCAATACATTACATTAGCAGTTTAAAGAATAGAAACAGCTCAATCATATCAGCTGATGTAGAAGATGCATTTGGAAAAAACTTAACAACTATTCATGATAAAACTTTCAGCAAACTAGGACCAGAAAGGTATTTCCTTCACCTGACAAAGAACATCAACAAAAACCCATTCTATATAAAGCTGAAAGACTGAAAGCTTTCCCTCTAAGATCAAGAACAAGGCAAGGATGTTCCCTTTCACCACTCTTATTCAACCTCTATCTGGAAGTCTTAGCCAGTGCAATAAACAGGAATAAGTGAAGAATAAGAGTAAGAAATATAAATAAGGTAAGAAATATAAATAAAAGGCATACACATTGGAAAGGAAACAACATAATTGTCTACATAGAAAATTTCAAGGAATACACACACAGACACACACTCTTGAACAAATAATTGAGTTTAGTAAGATTGCAGGATATGAGGACAACATGGAAAAATCAACTGCATGTTGATTATATACGAGCAATGAACAATTAGAAACCGAACTTAAAAAAAATACCATCTACAGAAGTTCAATTCCTCCCTAGATATAGATCTTACAAAATATGTACAGGATCTGATATGCTAAAAACTACAAAATGTTCATGAAAGCACTGAAATAAGGCCTAAATAAATGGAAAATATAGCTACACTGACTTCATGGGTTGGAAGACGTAACATAGTTAGCACTGATTTATAGATTTAACATAATTCCAATAAAAATTCCAGCAGGAAACTTTATAGATAGAGGTAACCCAATCTTCAAGTTTATACGGAGAGGGAAAAAAATAGGATACTTGAAACACTTTTGAAAAAGAAGAATAAAATTGGAAGAATCATGCTGATTTTAAGACTCACTACAAAGCTATGGTAATCAAGACGGTGGAGTATTGGCTAAGGAATGGACATATCCATCAGTGGAACTGAACCGGCATCAATAAATAGTTTCCTACAAATACCCTCAGTTGGTTTGTGACAAATGTGCAAAGGCAATTCAAAGGACGAAGGATAAGCTTTTCAAAAAATGGTTTGAACAACCGGTCATCTATATGCATAAAAATGAACCTTACCCTAAATCTCACATGTTATACAAAAATCAACTCAACGTGAGTCAGAAATCTAAATGAAAGCATAAAAGTATAAAACTTTTAAGAGTTCACACAGGAGAAAATCTTCATGACCTGTTTATGCAAAGGTTCTTAGACATGTCATCCAAAGCATGATCCATAAAAGAAAAAAAATGATAAATTGGACTTTATCAAAATTAAAAACTTCTGCTCTGCCAAGGGCACTGCTAAGAGAGTGAAAAGTCAAGCACAGACTGGGAGAAAATATTTGCAAATCAAGTATCTGACAAAGGATTTATACTCAGAATATATAATGAACTCTCAAAACTCAACTATAAAAAAAATAGCAACCTAATTTTGCTGAGAAATAGGAAAAAGGCTTGAACAGATATTTTGCCAGGGAAAATACATAGATGAAAAATTATAACATGAAAAAAACTCAGCATCATTAGTCACTAGGGAAATGATAACGAAAATGATGAGGAAATACCATTCTAAACCTACTACAATGGCTAAATTCTTTTTTAAAAAAGCCAAGAGCTGGTGAGGATGTGGGGCAGCTGGCACTCTCACACGTTTCTGGTAGAAATGCAAAACGGTATTGTACTCTGGAAAACAGTTTGGCAACTTCTTTTAAAGTTAAACATATACTTACCATGTGAACCAGCAACCCCTCCCCTGTGTTTACCCTAGAAAAATTAAAACTGTGTTCACAAAACCCCTGTTCTCAAGTGTATCGCAGTTCTAGTCTAACTGTAAAAACTGGAAACAACTGAATGCCCCCTACAGGTGAATGGCTAAACAGTCCATGGTCCATCTCTACAATGGGTACCACTCAGTAGAACAAAGGAACAAACTATGGATACGCACAACAGCTCAAATGAATCTCAAAATAATTATGCTGAGTGAAAGGAAGCCCGTTTAAAAGATTAGGTTCTGCGTGACTCCATGTATATAAAGTTCTCGAAAGAGACAAAGCCAAAGTGATAAAAAAACAGAGCAGGGGTTGCCAGTGCCCAGGGTTGGGGAAGGCACAGCGTTAAAGAGAGCAGGAGGGGTACTTGGGGGTGATGCGACAGTTCTGTGTTCTGAGAGCCGTCATAATAACACAAATCTATACACATGCTCGAATTCTTAGAACTGTACACAAAAAGTCATTTTCCTGTATTTTCCCTTAAAAAATAAAATTAAAGAAAAAAGAAAAGAGTTGACAACTCTTGCTTCCAATTGAAGCCTAACCAGGTCTCAGCAGCGAGGTCAGTACCAGTTGCAAAGAGGGCAACCACGGACAAGATCTTCTGCTACTGTCTGAGCATCTCTACACGCTGCTCACTCCACCTGGGCATTTACATCACAACTCCTAATGTTTACGATCGCCCTGGAAAGTGGGTTAGGCTCACTGTATAGAAAAAAAAAACTGAGGCTTAAGGGAAATGAAATAATTTGCTCTGCATCTCGTAGCCAGTAAATGTTGAGTCTGGACTTGACCCCAGCCCTTGTTGCCAATCTCACTGTAAACCTACTTCTCCATATGACTGCTCACTGAAATTAAGAAAAGCAGTGAAAGCTATCAGGGAGACATTGGAACAGCACTTTGATTCACATATATCACAGATATTCTCTAAGCATATTTTATTGTAAACCTCGAGTTTGTTTGAAATTCTGGGAGGTTCAGGGAAATTTAAAAACTACTGCCATTTAATCAGAAACCCCCAATAAGCGGCTAATTTTCAATAGGATTGAATAGTTACCTCCAGTCATACAAATCTACAGTAATTCATATTTTTCCCTAAGTGAATGAAGGAATCATTGTGACTTAACACGACTTGACCAATATTTGCTAATTTCACAAGTAGGAATTTATACATATGAAGCAAAGATTAATTGTTTAAAAATTTTCCCCTTTCACACACAGGACTCTCCTAAGAAGCTGTCATTGGTTCTTCCCACTTCTTTCCTTCACCCCACCACGAAAAAAGAAATTTCAAAAATACACAAAGTAAATCCATTTTAGAGACTGAAACTAAACATTACTTTTTATTTCATTATGATTATAGCTGAATAACTATCTCAAAACATTCTAAATATGGACTATGCACATTTTTCATGTAGTGAATGATACCTACTCTAAAAGCTTGAGGATGAATTTGCCTTCTTGCTTGTGAATTATTTTCAACTATTTTATTGGCTATTAGTTGTTTTTTCACCAAAAACTTTGGCCTAAATTATTTTTGTCTCAGCTAAGACAAAGATAAGAAGCTACGGTCTCCAATAAAAGTGTTTTTTTGAATGTTCTCTAATTTCTGCTTTACTAAATATCTTTTCTTTAAAAAATAGGTATTGGTAGATTTTGACTTGGTATGTGTAAGCTTTAATGCAAAGCAAAGCTTAGCTAATGCCTTCTGCTCTTTTACTGTAGAGAGTTGGGTGATCTATTCCATTCCCCAAAGAAAGACAAGAATAACAAAAGTGATTTCATCATCCACACCTTCTTTTGCTTTTTTAGGAGTCTAAGTACCACCCTCGTCAGGTAAGAGAAACCTTCTTATCTTTTGTCACTGGGTTGGGGGGTGGGCTGGAGGAGGCCTACCTTCCAGCAGGTCTCTGGCCAGACCAGGTTCTGCCCCCGTGGACCGAACAAAGTCTGACAGGACTGCGTCCATATCAAGAGTCATAGGATCGTGTAGAAGGGCCGCCCAACACTCAGCTGAGGTGGGGTTTGGAAGCAGGCTAGAAACCATCCATCTGCAGGAGAGAACAGAGAGGCAAACATGATGGAGAGAAGAAACCAGTTCTGCTTGCTGCGCCATATGTTTGAGCCAATGTGGGACACTGCCTGATTGCCTGATGTGTGACAATAAATAATAAAAGTCAGACTCAAATGTCTTCCCTTTGTAGCTGCCACAGGAGAGAGGGGGCATTCCCAGCTCAGTGCTTCCTACTTTGCGTTCTGTCTATTTCAGTGACTATCGATTGAAAAGGTTGGTCTAGAAAAATTAAACACCGGATCTTAAGATTCATTTGGAGTCGCTAGATTTCTAATCCCCTTCCAAGTTATGCAGACGTGTAACACTTCCACAAATGTAATTGTGTTGCCACTATATCCCACCTACGCCTTTATCACTGACCCATCCCTGTGCCCACCTCAGCCCTCCCCCTCACTTGGCTCTCAGGAAAGATTCCACATCAATCCAGAGTCGACAGAAATACTACACTTGCTGAAGAGGACAAACCGTTCGCCAACTTTCCAAGAGTTGTCATTCTCACAACAACAATCCAACAAAATTCATAAAGCTCTCAGATTTCCTAGGCAGAATAATCCCAGGTAGGGGGATAAAACAGTGCCCTGCAGCTTGACCACAGGCCGACGGTGCCAGCCGGCTGCTGGGGAAAACCAACCAGCACACAGCATGTGAGGGTGACTCCCACCAGTGAACCAGGGCCACCAGTGGTAATACAGACATGCCTGATAAAGCACAAATGCACCCTCTGTCTCCTTCAATAAGGGGTTGGTCCACCACTTGACTTTGTGAATAAAGTTGTATTGGAACCAGCCACGCCCACTCGTTGTACTGTCTGTGGTCGCTTGTGCACGTGGCTGAGTCGAGCAGTTAAAACAGAGAAGACCACAAGGCCCACAAAACCAAACATACTGGACTTCCCTGGAGGTCCAGTGGTTAAGAATCTGCACTTCCACTGCAGAGGGCATGGGTTTGATCCTTGGTCGGGAAACTAAGATCGAGCATGCCATGCAGTGCGGCCATAAATATATAAATAAAATAAACAGATCAAATTAAAATTAAAAAACTAAACATATTTACTATTTGGACCTTCACAGAAAGTTTGCTGAGTAAAGATGATGGAAAATGTTATCCTAATGAATATGTAATTAACTTTACATGTCGTGGGGTGAGTTTAAATCCCATGCTATTGATGAGTGTCCCGTTCCTTTTTCAAGATAAGCACTTGGATGTGCCCTGCTCAGAGGGCTAGGTCTGTGCCGACTGCTGCTGCTTTAGAGCCAGAAATGCTGGCCTAAACTCAGCCCCAGCTCTGCCCCTGTGATGAGCTGTGTCATGCTGTGTAACTTCTCTGAGCCCACCTGAGCATTTGTAAGAGTTGGAGAAATACGCTCGTCGAAGGTGCCAGGATGGAGGAACGAGACAGTGGGGCCTGTGACCTCAGAGACATTCACTGTTACTACACCAGCTTGCACATGGCTCTGACTGGGGTGTGATTTTTGAGTTGGTGTGGCTCGAAAATAAGAAAATGCTTTGACCTAATGTATATGGCTCCAATTAGAAGATTGCTGTCTTCCTTCTCTCCATGTACTGGGGCCTCGGCCAGGAGAGCCTCTTCTTTGGTCACTGCCACCTGGGGGACAAAGCAGAAGATAAGAGCATGTTACTCTCCTGACAGTCAGCCAGAGGCTGAGGCTTTGCTTCGTGTCACAGGAGGTGCACCTGGGGCTCGGCTGACTGCCTGCATCAAGCCCGCTGCCTTCCTGGGCCCTACAGGCACCTACTTACTGGGTGGCCATCACCTCCCACGTCTGGGGGCTTCTGCAAGGGGGGTGGTGTCTCAAATTTCTTCCTTGTAGCAAGTACTTATATTTCAGTGAGGATCCCTTTCCCATTACAGAGCTGTTTTCAACCTTAATAGTAAGCACCCCATCAATACATTGAATCTTGCATGTTTTTATTGTTGTAACACATACATAACATGAAATTGACCATTTTAACCATTTTAAGTGTGCAGTTCAGTGGTATTAAGTACATTCTGCATTATTGTGCATCATCGTCACCACCATCATCTTCAGAACTTTTTCATCTTCCCCAACAGAAACTCTGTCCACATTAAACAATAACTCCCATTTCCCCCCTCCCCCAGCCCCTGGAAACCACCACTCTACTTTCTGTTTCTGAATTTGACGGCTTCAGGAGCCTGCTATCAGTAAATCACATAATATCTGTCCTTCGGTGACTGCTTTATTTTGCTTGGCATGGTGTCTTCAAGGTGCATCTGTGTTGTAATAGGTGTTGGGATTTCTTTCCTTTTTAAGGCTCATCTTAGTTCAGGATGCTGTCACAAAATGCCACAGACCGGATGGCTCAAACAAGGGACATTGATTTCTCACAGTTCTGGAGGCTGGCAAGTCCGAGATCAAGGTGCCAGCAGCTCCGGTGTCTGGTGGGAGCCCACATCCTGGCTTGTAGATGCCACCTTCTCCCTGGGTCCTCACGTGGCAGAGTGAGCAAGCGCTCTGGTATCTTCTCAAAAGGGCACTAACAGTATCATGGGGGCTCCATCCTTATGACTTCGCCTAAGCCCTATCACCTCCTGCAGGCCCCACCTCCTAATACTATCACATTGGGGGTTAGGGCTTTAACATATGAATTTTGGGAGGTCACAGGATGCAGGCCACAACAAGGCTGAATAATAATCCGCCATATGGATGGATCACACCTTGTTTAGCCATTCATCTGTAGCTGGACGCTTGGCTGTTTCCAACTTTTGGCTGTTGCGCATAACTCAACCTAAATCATTTCTACACTTACACCAGGTTGCCAACCTGGGACCAAGACCGGCTTTCACCAACGCTGCAATGCAGATTCATGCCCACACCTCCTCCTCTCTGCCTTGTCCTCCACACAGACAGAAATTAAAGGGTGGGCTTCAAATGACCTTTTCGCCACATTCAAGTACAAACATTTGCGTGCAAGAGGCTAATGTGCACGTCCCCTTGAAGACTTATTTCTTAAACCTAATGCCACTGAGGCCACACATTCATGTGCTGTGATGACACAGGAGGAGCCAGGCCAGTGGGGACACGGGCTCCCGGCCACCTTGGCTGTCCTCACCCCCACTGCCCCATGCCAGCCCTCCAGAGAGCACTGCTAGGCCCCTCGACCTGCCTTGCATGGCCAAGGCACCCGGGCCTGTTCTAGCCCTGTGACGGCCTGGGTGGCCATATCCCAGCTCTATATCTTGGCCCTTGGACAGAACTTCTCTGAGGGTCTTGCCTCCTGCCCTGGGGACAGGGATGTGTCAAGCTGTTCCCGCTGTGGCTTTGCCTTAGGAGACGCAGTGCAGTCTGGGGATGGGGCTTGGCCCTGGAATCAGTCTCTCGGTGCCAAAGTGGCTCCACCACCACTGCCTGTGTGGCCTCAGGTACATTGTTTAAGTTTACTCATTGGTGGATTAAAATCATAATAGTACCTCTTAGCCGATCTAAAGTTTGAAGGAGTTAGTGCATGAAACACACCAGCCCACAGCACGTGCTCAGTAAAAGTGAGCTATTATCCAACTGGTGATGATAAGGACAACACTCTCCTGCCCAGGTCTCCACTAAGGAACCGAACTGCTGCCTCTGGAAGCGCTGAAGAGCTAGCCTGGATGATAGAGGGGATGCATGTGTTCTCACTGCTCTCGCCCAGTCCCGCTGGAAATACCAGCAGGTTTGCTAATTGATTACGTGTAGGCATGGATGCAGACAGGCAGGTGCTCGTTCCTGAGAGCACCAGAGGCATGGTGTGCCCCTACCTTGCTGAGTATCACTGTTCAGACACAGGCAGGATGACAGGCACCCTCCTTCCTGGCTGTGCCCCAGTCCCTGAGTCCAGGGCAGATGGATCTGGAGGCCTGGAAATGCACAGTGGGACTCTGTGGGGAGCCCAGGCAGGGGGGTCAGGGGAGTTGCTTCTACACCCACCATCCAAGCTCATCCTGGAGCCTCCGGCCCCTTCCCTGCAAAATACAGCGCTTTGGTTAAGTGAGCTAAGGACACTTTCTGTTGTAACATCCTGTGGTTTGAATGTCTCAAAAAAGAGAGAAGAGCAGAAGTTTCTGGTTGTTATGTGAAAATTGATAAAAAATGAAACCGAGAGTCCTTCCTTCCATTTCTACATAGCCATGAACTTGCCCTTCTCCTGCTCCCGGCCGCCCTGTGAGGACGACTCCACGTGGGCGGGGGTGTCTCTGTGGCTTATGCAGCAGGTACAGTGAACACAGCATTGTTCCCTTGAGGCCATGGTGGGGGGCCGCCAGCTGCCAGCTCCCTTCCCGAGGGCCACCTATGTGCCTACAAGGGGGCTGTACCCTTGGCTCTGGTCACAAACCACCAGCATGGGGGCAACTCTCTGAGAATCAGAAGAGTCACTAACCACGTCCTGAGGACCAGGCCCCTGGCTAGGCATTTTCCTAAAAACATTTTGGGGGACACGCTCTTTATCCTTGAGTAGGTATTTTAAAAAATAATTTATGTGCTCTTTAAAAATATATGTTATATATTTTAATAAATGATTTTATTTATTTTTTTAAATTGAAGTATAGTTGATTTACAACGTTGTGTTAGTTTCAGGTGTATAGCAAAGTGATTCAGTTTTACATATATATAAATATATACATATATATATATTCTTTTCCAGATTCTTTTCCCTTATAGGTTATTATAAGATACTGAGTTTAGTTCCCTGTGCTACACAGTAGGTCCTTGCTGGTTATCTATTGAGAAGGTATCTATTGAAGGTATTTGCATGATTCCTCTCTGTGTGTGAGGTGATGGAGGTTTAAGAAGGGAGAGTTGGGTGGCGCTGAGGGGATGTGTCCTGGTCTTCCTCTTGGGACAAGAGCTGTCCTCGGCCTTTTACCTTCCCCTCAACAGGCAATGAGACTGAGGTGGCCGTTCTTCTGCTGGGAGCCCTGTGAGGGTCACCCGGGAGCCCAGAGCACAGAGGTCCTTCCCATGCCCTTCTGTCTGGGCAACTGTAGCCTGGCTCCCTCTCTCCCTCCCAGGCCCCTGATTCCCTGAGGCCACAGTCCTGGGAGGGTGTCCTGCACACTCACAGGTGCTCTGGTCTGTCTGTCACATCGAGGATGTCTCTTGTGCGGCTCCCCTCAGCGTCCTGCCTGACTCCTGACTAACCAACCGCAGTCGTGCTCGGTCCCAGCGGTGCTACCCTATAACCCCTGTGACAGTGTAAACTCTGTCACGCTACACATGCAGGGACCCCAACTAGATAGGACAAAAGCTATTGCCACGGAGACACCCTCTTAACACGCAGATCTCTCTTGCGCTCGCACACACACACACACACAGAGGACTGTGCACGTCACATGTGGAGGCTGGGGGCCAGGCTCATCCACAGGCTGGGCTATTCCACACTTTGGGAAATATTGCTAAAATGGAAATAATGCTAAAAATGCACTTCCCTCACATTTTCTTATGCATTAGGCTTTTGTTCCTTATTAAATCAGCAAGTTGATGTCAAGTTTAAATGATAAGCTCCTTAAATGATAAGGTTTATATAACCAAATAGAGTAAAGAACCATCCAACTTCCTAGAAAGCACTCCACACATTTATTTGTTTGCTTCTTTCCTTGGGTAAGTTAGTTTCATTAAATATGAGAATGTGGGCCAGTTTTGGATTTCTCCCTGAGAACTCCCAAGGTTTCGAACCAACAAATGCACAACACCAAGAGTGAACCCTGATGTACATTATGAACCCTGGTTGATGAGGATGTACCAGTGTAAGTTCATTGATCGTAACACATGTATCACTTTGGTGTGGGATGCTGACAGCGGTGGAGGCTCCGTGTGTGGGGACAGGAGTTATATGGGAACTGTCCATACTTTCTGCTCAACTCTGCTGTGTACTTAAAACTGTTCTAAAATGTGTCTGTTAAAACTAGTTTATATATAGTTTTCTATCTTTTCCTTTATGCTTCTGGATTCTGACTCTTAATCTGAAAAAAAAATTCCCATTACCAGATTATAGAGGAATTCACTCATGTTTCCTGCTACTAACTGACGGGTTTTATTTTTTTATATTGAAAGCGCTGATGCAGTTGGACTTGATCTTGGTGGATCAAGTGAGGAATGGATCCAATTTTATCATTTTCCCTGTCTATCCAGCTATTCTAATACCACTTAGGAAAAAAAAAATCCATCAGTGGGGAAGCCCCTCTGATTTCAGATGTCTTCATTGCTATATGGTAGGTTTGCATATGCAATTGGGTCTATTTCAGTATTTTCCTGTTATATTTATGCCTAGGTATCCATAAAAGGTATCTTTTCTCCCATTATGTGTGTTAACTGGTTATCATATTTATAAACAATGCTATTGACTTCTGGCTGTTAAATTTATATCCTGCTCTTTTACTAAATTCTTAATTAATGTTTGTAGAAATTTATCCATAGGGTCTTTTTTTTCACTTATTTTTGGTTTGCTAGATATACAATCACATCATATGCAAATAGAGATTGTTACTCTGAATTTTCAGTTCTTAAGCCTCTGTTTTCTCTTACCTGATCAAATTGACTAATGCAATATAATATTAGCTATTCATAGAGGTAATGGGCATCTTTGTCTTGCTCCTAACTTTAGTGGTATTGCCACACTGAGTAAGATGCTGGCTGCTGGCTTTTGGGCTATACACACACGTGTACATATGTTTAGAAAGTACCCATATACCTTACTGAATAGTTTTATCATGGATGGATGTTGATTTTCACATGATATTTTGCTTAAGATCTATTAATAAACTTCTAATAGTAAACCTTACTCATACTTCTGGACTAAATCTCCTTTTATCATTCATTGGTATTTCTTTTCTTGTGTGTGTTTTTCTTTAGTTTGCTAGTTTTTATTTAAAATTCCTATGTTGATACTAATGCATTAGCTTGATACACGGTTTTTATTTTTATGTGCAATCTTTGTCAAGTTTCACAGTCAACATCCTACACACAGAGCAAAATCAGAAGTTTATCTTCCTTCTCAATTCTCTTGCAATAACCTAAGTACCATTGGAGTCACCTAATATTTGAATGTTTGGCAGATATTCCCTGTGAATCAATCTGTTACGGATGCTTCTTTTGGAGGGAACCCTTTACAACCTCCTCTATTTTTTTCTATGGAAATTACCCTGTTTAGACTTTCTATTTCTATAGGATTCAGTTGTGTTAGACTGTACTTTCCTACAGATTTATTCCATCTCATCTTAGCTTCCAAATTTATTTGAAAGGAGTTGGACAATGAAAAACATTCTTCCCATGGGTATAAATCCTCTCTATAGCTAAATGAGGAAAATAACTACGATTTGCCAAGGGCCCAGGATGATGTTGAGTATACCAAGGGCTTTATAGGTGGGTTAACTCTCATTCAGACAACAACTCCGTGAAGCAGGTGGCTCTGTTCCATTTTACTGAAGATCAGAGAGCCCAGTAGCAGAGTAATGATTCCCACAAAGACCCACTTACACCTGAGGTTGCCATTCACCAACCCTTTATAATGGTGTGGGGTCTTCAAATGTTCTCATGTCCAAATGTATGGTGCCTTTGAAACACAGTATGTGCATTGATGTATGATCAGAAGTAAAACATTTCCTTAGTAGACACTCAATCACACCTTTTAATGATTTTTCTCCCAGGATGGAAAGATGGAAAAAAGTCTCTCCGAAAATTTATACTTTTGGTAATAGTACTGAGTGTAGGATTTACTGCGGTTTTCTATTGTGTGCATGGAAATGACATGTTAATAAGTGAAATCTCTAATTCTTCAACAGTTCTTAACATGAGAACAGATGTACAGCTGTCATCACATTCAAGGCTCAAGATCCCCAAAGAGTTACAGACTGCTTTTTCCATGCTGCTTCCCACACTGAACTCAAATTAAAGACAAGACAATTCTTAGAGAATCCACAAGAAATAATAATCACTAATTTTGAAGATAATACTTGAACATGGAAGAACATTTTTAAGGCCATGAGACATGGTGGTACTTATTCTGACCTGTAGAGGACAGCGACATCCCTGCAACTGTGGAAGGTGCCCACACCCAGGAATGATCACCTTCCAAGGGCACTTGGATGTCAGAGCATATCTGCATCCTTGCAAATCTCCAGCAGAGCTTCCCTGCACAATTCAAGCCTCCAGCACTGGAATGCTTGCAAGACTCCCTCGCTTTGAAGGATTTATGCTTTTATTCTCCAGCCTCACAAATCTAGCTGTTACACAGGCATAAAATCTATGTCTGAACCAGACTAACGTGGCATCAACAAGCGTTTAAAAAGATCCAAACAACTCACTAATCAGGTTTATACTTCTAACATTGATTTCAATCATTTTATTCAGGTCTTCTGGGAAACGATGTACTTGCTATCGAGTTAAAAGAGTCTAAAAAAAAGCCTAAAGGGTCAGGCTCCTTCCATGGCCTCATGACAGGAGAGGAACACTTCAAGCAGGTGTATAGGTCCTGGGCTGCCACTGCTGACCTACTTGCCTCCTTCTCTCTTTGAGCGTTGTCCTGGAGGGCAGGGTTCCTATCTTTTGCATTAACATCACCATGAGCTGGAATATATCAGATGTTAAATAAATCTGCTGAGTGAACAAACAAAATAAAAACATTAAATCCAAGTTCCTACTCCATTCTGATGGGTAGACTCGAAAATAACCATAATTCAACTCAGACTAGTATAAATACCATAATATGATTTATAAGCAAAATCATTAGGGTACTAGAAAGGGGGCAGTTCCTTCTGCCTGGCAGAATGAAAAAGGCCAAATGTAAGATGAGTTTTTGAGGAGGATTTAGGAAGGCTGAAAAGAAGACATTCCAAGCTCGGTGAGCACCATGAGCACAGGCCAAGAGGCAAAAACACACTTGTATGTCCCCAGATCCAGGAATACCATGAGTAGGAGAGCTGTGGGCATGGTGACTGCAGGTAAAGGTCAGGGTCAGACCTACTGGCTGTCAGGATGAGTATCTGGACTCTAACATGAGGCCAGTGGGAAACTGCTGGGAGTTTCTGAGTAGAGAATGGATAGGTGCTGTGCTAGGAAAACAAAGACACAAAAATTTGGTAACAGAGTGAAAAATGGGTCAAGAGTGTAGAAAGAAATGGAAAGGTACTCATTCATTTTCTTAGTAGACTTTGTACCAGCCTACTGCTGGTAAAGTCTTGGTTTATCAGGTCGCAGTGGAGAACCCTTGAGTTTTGGAGACTGACAAGATTCCTAGTACCAGGGGATGAATCAAAATGGGTCAAAGCCCGTTGCTGGTAATCTCTCCCCCTTGAGCTGGGATCCACCAATCTGGATGCAGCCACACTGAACGATTCTGGTCTATGTGATGGAGACAGGAGTCAACCGGGTTGAGTTTATCGGAAAGATTTTGCTTCCCTAATAGAAGGGGTCAGGCTTAACTGATAGTCCTTTCCCACTTGCCTTTCCTCCTCCTTTCTGCCTTAAGCAAGGAAATACCATCTCCAAGAATACCCGCCATCTTGGGTCTATGAGGTATTGTAGAAAGTCAGAGGACAAGACGCAAAGTGCAAGGTTGGTGGAGTTACAAGTCCATCCCTGATGGTATCACTGAACATTTGCCCAGGCCCTAGACCTTACCCCTCTGGACTTCCCATCATTCTTCTCATATGAATACCTATTTGTTCAAGCCAAATAAGTCAAATACTTGGTGATTTATAGTGGAACTTATTCCTAGTTGCTACATGAAGAGAAAATGATTCAGACGTCAGAATTAGAAAAGAAGCAACAGAAAAGAGAAAGTCACAGGCCAATGTCATTTATAAACATAGATGAAAACCTTAAAAGATTAGCAACTGAATCCAACTGTAGAAAAAGACATAAAAAGACAAAGAAGGGCCCTGGAGTCCCAGCCCCATCGAGGGTCTTTGATATTGGAGTAAGGGTACAGGGAGATTCAGTTGGCAGGAAGGCAGTCCTGGGGATTTGTGGAGTTGCCATCCCTGAAATGCTCACTCCAGACTCACGAGAGAGAAGCAAATTCCCCTCTTATTAAATCCCCTATTATTTTGTCTCTCTGTTACTAACAGCCAAACATATTAGCCAAATGCTAATATGCTATATTAACACTTTCCAGAAGAAAAACCATATGGTCATCTCAAAAGATGCTGAAAAGCTCACATCCTTCATTATACTAACTCGAAACAAACCAGGAATAGAAGAAAACTTCCTTTACTTATTAAAGGCTATTCCAAACTTATAACAATGATCCTACCTAATAATGCAAACTTTAGAAGCAATGCCATCAAAGTTCAGAACAAACCCATGACCAAGTCTTAGAACAAACGAGAACATTTTAAATGGCTGGAATAAGACCAACACACAAAAATCAATACCTTTTTTACATACTAACATTAGCCAGTTAATCATTTTTGTAAAAAACAAAAAAGATCCATTTCATTAAAATTTCTATAATTAACTAGGGATCACACAACAAACATGAGAGAAACTTTTTTTTTGGACAAAAAACAATCTTTATTGAAGGAAAGAAAGAAAAATAAATGGACGGGAAGACTATATTTTTAAGATTCTAATTCTTACAATAAATTCAATGCCATCACAACAGAATTTTTATGGAATTTGACAGTTTCTAAAACTTAGAAGAATAAAGAAGCAAGAAATTCCAAAGAGCTTTTGATAAAGTTCAAAGTGGATGCAGAAGTGTGTTCCACCACACATCAAACATAAAGTACTTGATTAAAGTAGTGTGGGAAGGGGCAGACAGAGATCAATGAGAGAGGATGGAAAATGTGTGTGTGTGTGAGAGAGAGACAGAGACAGAGACAGAGTGAGAGACAGAGAGAGAGAGAATGGGAGAGAGAGCTCTCCATGCTACCCACACTGGGCTGACATATGGCAAAAAATAAAACTGTACTTTGTTAAAGCACCAGGATTTGAAGAATGTTTGTCATAGCATTTAGCCTACCCTGACTCATACAGAAAGCCTTCTTAAGATACAAACAGCCCATCACAGAAAAATTTGATAAAATGAATAACAGCAAAAATGCCAAATCAATAAACTTCTGAATGACAAAAAAATCCTGTAAAAACTTCAAAATTAGATAGAACAGGAGAAAATTTTGGAAAATATATAATAAACAAGGGATTGACATTCAGAATAGATAATGAACATATCCGAATAATTAAAGACACACGGAACAAGAAAAATTTGGCAAATTTTATGAAATGTGCAGTTTACAGGAAGCTCACATGACAAATCAGTATACGGAAAGATAAGCAACCTTAGTAATAATGAGGGGAATACAAATTAAACAATAAGATAACCATTAACCATGCCTGCCCAACCCCTACCCCACCAGAATGGCCCCTCAAAAAATTAAGTTTGAAAAGATCAGCTCTGGTGAGGTGAAATGGGTCCTTTTTTCCACCGCTAGGGGGAATATATGGGGCTCATGGTGAGGTCAGTAGAGGGCATTTTGTTCAGTATATAATTTTTTAAATGTGAATAACCTGTAGCTCTGTACTTCTGCCTTTTGGTATCTTCCATAGAGTCAGCCTTGCTCAAGTGCACACGGATGTGTGAATAAGGATGTTCCTTGCAGCACGGCTGGAAATATCCAAAATGATTGTCAAAGGGGAACGGCTGCATCACCTATGGCACCAGGACATGACCTGCCTCAGAGGTGTCAATATGAAAATTTCTCTAAGGCACATGAGAATGTCCATGTATTATAGAGTAATTAAAAGTAGTGAAGGGAAAAAGAATCTCATGTATAGGAAAATGTCTGAAGGAGGCACAGCCCTCCTTTTACTTTCTGGCCTTCTGAGCTCTCTGCCCTTGTGCTCATATAATACACATTACTTGAAGCATTGTTTTCCACGGAAACTATTCAATTAGGTAAGCAAGAAATGACACGTGGGCTCAAGTATGCAAGCAGAAGGGAACAAGAGAAAGGAAAGGCTCAGATTGGTCAGGCAGTGATGGGAACTGGAGAAGCAAAGAAGAAAGGCCGGGCCGATTGGACCTGGGTGCTGCCATTCTCTGCCAGAATGACCTTTGGACGGTCACTAAAGCCCCTTGAATCTACTTCCTCATCTATACAGGCGGGAATATACCACACCTTCCTTAGAATTTTGTTAAGATTAACTAAAATATACCCCTTCCTCCCTCCCTTCCTTCCTTCTCTATTTCTACCCACCTACATATCTGCCTACTCACCTATCTACCTACCTGTCTACCTTTCAATCTCTCTCATTTTCTGTTTGGCTACCTATCTGATTATATGTTTATCTATCTCACTATATATTCATATAAATATCTGTCTTTCTCACGGTCAGTCTACCTCCCCTTTTCCTGATTTTCTATCTATCTTACTACTATCTGTCTATCTGACTATTTATCTAATCTAGTAACTGTCTGTCTATCTGCTGGTCTCTATGTCTGTCTGTCTTTCAACCCATTTGTCTATCTACATATATATGTCTGTCGATGTATTCATCTGATTTTCTGCTTTTATCTGTCTGTCTGAATGTCTGTCTGTCTGTCCACCTTCTTCTATCTTTCTCTCTCTCTCTACATGTTTATGTCTATCTGTTTTACTGTCTTTCTGTCGATCTAATTTTTCTGTATCAATCAATCAATTTATCTATCTCTGCCCTGCACAGTGATTGACACAGACTAGCGCCTCATTAACTGTTAGTTTATCTTCTCCCTTCATTTCCCTTCATATCTTTATTTCTACATTTCCATAATCAACTGCTGTTAACTGAGCCCTTTCTCTGTGTTGTGTGCCAGGCATACAATCCAAAATCAGGCCTGGGCTCTGCCTTCAAAGAGTATTCAGGCTGGTGGCTGAAAGGAACAAATTAAAGAAGCAGTGACATTATGTGGTGCTTAGTGCTATGAGAGAGACAAGCCTGACCTACGCTGGCATGGAGGAGAGAATTAGCGGGGGCTGAGGAAGCCAACTCTCATCTGCAAACCACAGAAGAACTAGGAATTCTGCAACTGAAGAGGAAGAGACCTGGTCTTCATGTGAGTGTGGGTGGAGGAAGTATGGACAGAGCCAGAAAGATAGAACAGGATGTTTACAGGCCTGGAGATCAACAGAGCAAGTACATATTCCAGGAACAAAACTGTAGGGAGCTCACAAAACTCAGACAACAAAAGAGACCAACCATGGCCAAAATAAATGGTGAGATGTACTGTTTGCATGGATTGTAAAATACAATACAGTTGTCAATTACCCTCAAATCATCTACAAATTTAATGCAATCCCATTCAACATCCCAGCAGGATTCTTTGTAGACATGGACAAGCTGATTCTAAAACTTATATGGAAAGATGAAGGAACCAGATTAGCCAAAACAATTTTGAAAAAAGAGAAGTTGGAGGATTCATGCTACCCATTTAAAAATGCATTATAAACCTACTGTGGTCAAGACAGCGTGGTATTTGGGAAAGGATAGATACACAGTTCAATGGAACAGAACACAGACAACTGAGATTTTGTATGGGGATGGGGAGCGATGGGGAGGGATGGGGAGGGATGGGGAGGGATG
>NW_020837970.1:24461671-24474690 GCF_003676395.1 Aethalodelphis obliquidens
AGGGATGGGGAGCGATGGGGAGGGATGGGGAGGGATGGGGAGGGATGGGGAGCGATGGGGAGCAGCAGATGAAGTTTGCTTGCTCGCCGCTCACCTCCTGCTGTGCGGCCCAGCTCCTAACAGGCTGCAGACGGTTAACAGTCGGTGGCCCAGGGGTTGGGGACCCCTGGTCTAAGGGACATTTAGATAGAAGTTCCAGTGAGCTGGACATTTACACTTGGAAGTTTCCAGCATACTTACAGTAAGTGAAACAAAGGGAATAGATGTCATCGTTCTTTTCCATTAAAACATAATTAAATTTCACAAGCACAGGAGAATTTCAGCTTTGGGGCTTTTTAACAGGCTCCTATTAGCTGAATATTCACGTGTTAGTGACCGGTAAAATTCAGTCTTATCTAAGTTTCTATCTCTCCAAACAGAACAAGCCAGTTTACCTAAACAAAGGAACAAATAAATAAAAAGGAAAAAGACATTTATAGACATCCATCAACCTGGATGGCTCTGAACATTTTATAATAGCTGACATTGAGATAGGTAATTTTTAAGAACCCAACCAGCTTCCTATACTAACCTGACAAATTTATGACCTGAATGTGTTTAAGCTACTAACTGTGTTCTTTGGATACCTGAGTTCCAATCTTTAGTCACTACGAACACTTATCTTAAAATACAAACGCACACAGCCCTGCAAATAAACTGGGACAATCAATTTCGTCCCCAGCTCTCACTGCTTCACCTTTGAAATGAAATGAGGATAGCAATTCCTGTTTTACACGGTGATTCAGTTATACATATATATATCCTTTTTCAGATTCTTTCCCCTTATAGGTCATTATAAGATATTGAGTATTGTTCCCTGCTACACAGTAGGTCCTTGTCATCTATTTTACATACAGTTGTGTGTATATGTTAATCCCAAACTCCTGATTTTATCCCCCACCCCCTTTCCCCGGTTGTAACTGTAAGTTTGTTTTCTATGTCTGTGGGTCTATTTCTGTTTTGTAAATAAAAAAGAACTCATAATTTTTAAAAGGTTGTTTCTATACTTACACGGATGCATACGAAGTTAAAGATATGGGATCAACTGTTTGAGTTAAGAAAGAAATGGCATTTTTAAGCAGAAAATATATATGTCCAACTCCCCCGAGGAAAGAATGGTGAAACCAGTTTCACTCAAACATGAAGCATTGGATCAAGACCAAATAAGAAGCATCGCAGCTTTGGAGGAAATGTCAGAGCAAGTTTGAGGAAACTGATTTCAATAATTCTTTTTCTTTTTGCTGGGAGGACAACCCCCCCAGGCACTGCTGACCACCCCCCCCACCCCCAGGCAGCCTGGGGGTCGTGGCCACCCTGCTAGAGAGTGCGAGTGAACACCTGACCCTGAGACCCTGGAACCTCGGAGCCCACAGGCTTACGCTTCACATGGGTGGAGCACAGCATCCCCACCCCACGGCCCTACAGTTTGGCACCCGTGGGCAGAGCCTGGTCCCCCAAGTGCACCTCAGGCCCCCCACTCCGCCGCCCTTCCTCATGGCCCGGATATGCCAGCTAGCCCGGGGCTGTTGCAGGGTCTGTCCTTCCTGGGGAGGTGTGGGTGTGTGTGACACAGACAAATACAGTGCCCTGCTCACACTTGCCCCAGAAAAACGTGAGCTCCTATAGGACTCAGGCAAGCAGCTGCAGGAGAGGACTCCCCCTGCCACCCCAACCACCGCAGCTCCTGTCAGGGGCGAGGAAGTGGAAAAAAGGGAGTGGGAAGAGAGGGACTCAGGGTCCCGGCCCAGGGCTGCCAGGGAGGCCCCCCGCGAGGCCCAGGACCTGCCAGGCTCTGGGAGGAGGCTTCTCCAAGAGGGGCTTCTCCTTGGCTTCAAGCCGCCTCCGTGCCATCCTCAAGCACACTGGCTGGGAGTGTGCCTCTTACACAAAACCAGGTAACTCAGGTTTCCAAGTGGGCAGAAATTCCCCAGGGTGCACTTTGGGAAACGGAAAAAAGGCAGCCCTGATATTTCTATCCATGTGTTCAAATGAAACTCAAGTGACCAACAAGGACCTCCTGTATAGCACAGGGAACTGTATTCATTGTCTTGTAATAACCTATAATGGACGAGAACTAAAAAAAGAATATATTTATTTCTATATATATATGTATAAGTGAATCACTGTGCTGTAACCTGAATCTAACACAACGTTGTAAATCAACTATATTTCAAAAAAACAAAGAAACCCAAGTGATTTCTTCTGTGTTTCTGCAGAAGCAGAGATTTGATTTTCGACTGAGCTTCACCCATCCCATCAAGAATTATGTCACACCTGCACCCTAGTCCCTTCCCCAAGGAGCTCATCCCAAGGGGACACAGAGACAGGCAGAGGGTCCCCGGCTCGTGAACGGCTAAGAAGGAGGAAAATGGAAGGAGGAGTTGGGAGACTTCAGGGGAGCTTTGGGCTGGGGTCCATGCCCCACACAGAGGGGTCAGCCCCGGGTCTGCAGGACCTAGCCTTTGCCCTGGCTAACCATGGGCCAGCCAGGCTGGCATCACCCCAGGAGGCAGGAGAAGAGGTGACACCACAGAGACATCCCATAAGCTCAGCCTGACAGGCAGGAAGCACGCTGGACGCAGCCACAGGCATCCTTTATCAGAGCAGCCCTCATCTGCTTTTAAGAATTGTGGGGAAGGGTGCCAAGGGGGAGGGTGGGGTTAGCAGATGTAAGCTTTTACATAGAGAACTGGAAAACAACAAGGTCCTACTGTATAGCACAGGGAACTATATTCAATAGCCTGTGACAAACCATAATGGAAAAGAATATAAAAAAAGAAGGTATATATATGTATAACTGAATCACTTTGTAATTAACAACACAGTGTAAATCAACTATACTTTAATCAAAAAAAAAAAAGAAAACAAAAGCATCGCAGGGAAGAAAACAAGACAAGTAAAATGTACAGAGGAAGCATTCTGAAAATACTCTAGCTAGAAGTGTTCTCCAACGGCAATCTTTTTTTCCCTCCTTAAGACCCAGTCTAATCCATGTCCATGTGTAGCTTGTAAATCACATGTATATTCCTAAGCTATTTCCTTGGTAAAATTTCTAAAACATTCTCAAGGAAGATTCCATGGCCAGACAGCTCAATAAAACCATGGGGACTTAATCTAAACAGAAAGAAATCTAATAACCTTCAGACAAGAAGTCCAATTAGTAACCTGTGACTGAAACGCAAACAGACAGCAGGCCAGGGAGGTCCAGGCATGGGGCAGGGAGGAGGGGAGTGTGACGGAGAGCGTGAGGAGTAACCAGAACAGTGGTGGAGGCACCTCACTGGGACATTGTTCGCTGGTGGATGCTTCCTGCCATGGTGAGTTTGCTTCTCTATGCAACCTCCTAACCGCAGGGACTTACGATTATGAGCACTTATGAGCGCTCAGACCAGGGGGATCCTCTGCTCTGTTGTTCAGGTTCATCAGCCTTTTGGCCAAAGGTCTTAATCAGCTTTCATGGCTTACAAACCATCTCAGGGGTGGTGCAGTACCCAATGGGCACTTAGCCATCCTCCCTGCCTCTGTAATAATACCCGGTGAGCACCAACCATGGCTCCAGACCTGCCGGACACCTCTCGCAGGACTTACTCTTGTCTCCAGAGTTAACGACAAGGGCACTGAGGGTTTATGAGGTGAAGCCTTTGCCCAAGGTCATCGGGTCAGTGTATGACAGAGACAAGGGGCACACCTTAGATGGTCTGATTTCAGAGTCCTTCTCTTGACCACCCAGATACTCCCTTGTGTGATATCTCACAGCCGTGGAAAAAGCGAAAAATGAAGGACTACGTGACAGGAAAGAAAGTCTGATGCACTGATTGAGCGATTGGGTGAAAATTATCTGGGAAAGGGAATATTCCCATGGTCTCAAAGCTCACCCCACAGACTACTTATTAATTAGAAAAGAATAAATACGGTAACATCATAAAGGAGAGCTCTGGCAGAAATCACCTTAGCCAGGTGAACCGTTCACTACCAATACGAGGTCACGATGAGGTGGTGGGACCACTGATGTGAGGCAAATACACGAGATGTCTACCTGGAGCTAAGCATGAGGGAAACAGTCAGACAACTGTGAGATACTCTATAAAACAAACGGCTTAGATTCTTAAAAAAAAAAGTCAGCATCACAAAAAACAGTTTTGGTTCAGGTTTAAAGAGACATAACCAGATTCAGTGCATGTCATGTAATTGAATTCTAGATAATGGAAAACAGCTATAAAGAGTACTTTGGGCAACCAGGGGTATTTGAATTGGGACTATATATTAGATAATATTACTTTATCAGTGTTGACTTACACAGTGATAATGGTATCATAGTATACCTTTGAAGAAGACAATCTATGAACTTAGGAGATATATACAAAGTATGTCATGATGTCTGCAACTTACTTTCCCATGATTCACATGATTCAGAGACAAAAACTGAACACACATCCATAACACACAAATCCATATTTACAATCTCTCCATGTGTGTATGTATGTGTTCACGTGTGTATTTGGGTAAACATCTGGTAACTCTGAGTGAAGATTATATGTATTCACTATATTATTTTTCCATTTTCCTATAAATCTGAAGTTTATCAAAAGAAAAATAGGCAAAAAAGTAAGTGAAGATATTTGTTTGAAGAGTCATAAGGCAAAAGAATTGCTATGCTCTGATATCAGCTAGATAAAAATTCTATTTTTGGACAAGAACAAAGAACATTAAAAATAAAAGCAATTAATATGTTAAGATGAGACTTTTGTCTTTTGTTTAAATGACTCGTAACATTTTAAAAATCAATCATGATAGCTACAGATGGCAACAAAGTTGCTTAATAAATTTTGCATTAGTGTAAATCAAATCACCTGTTGGTCATTCACTACAGCCACATTCTTTTTAAGGGTAATGTTTACTATTCTAAACACAAATCTTAATGCAACACGAAATTCATTTCACAATTTCCTCTTGATGGACTTTAGTGGATAAATTAACATAACCATTCCTTCCTGGATTTAAACCTGATTTTCAGGTCATTTGTTCCCAGGACCACTACAAGCTCTGTTGTTGGAGATGCTGACTGCACTTGGCCCCCCAGCATGGTCCCAAGGGACCCCATGAACACGGGACTTACTTTTCAGACACTGAGATTCTCTGGAGGTGGATGGCAGTTAGGCACCGGGGGCAACGCGGCATCGTCCCTGCTGGAAATGGCCCATTATTGCCCCAGTGAATGGCATGAGATCACAGCCCCTGAGAACTCTGGAAAAGACAAGAATAAAAGAGAATATTCACATTCCATTAAAAGTGAGAATTTAAAATTTAAGAATTTTTTTTAATATTTTTAAATTTGTATATTTCAAATTTTAAAATGTTTTAAAATATTTGGTATGAACTTGAAATGCTCTTTTAAAAATTTTTAATTAACTTTATTGAGAAATAATTTACATACAATAAAATACATGTATTTTAACAAAATGTGTACAACTGTGTAACCACCACCACAATCAAGATAGAATTTGAACTTGAAATGGTCTTGATAGTGAATCTCCCTCCTTCACACACCATCCCACCCTTTAATTTTTAAATAAATACAGGCATTGGGGGGTAGGTCAGGATAAATGGAAAAGTCTCCCAGGCAGGTGTCAACTCACAGAAGTGACTGTGAGGTCAGAGCCATGAGAAGTTCACAGGCTATGCTGATGTTCCAGGGCAGGTGCACAGAGGCGCTCACAGACAGAACCCCAACTTCTGACATCCCAGGAGAACCTCAGGTGGCACAGTCCACGGGGAATCGCAAAGTTAGGAAGCTGTTCATCATCCTTGCCAGGATCGTGGTGTGATCCTCAGGGAATTTGAGAGGTCAGGCTGATGACCACTCCTCATTCCTGGTGGGGTGCACCAGGATCCAGTGTGGGGTCAAAGTGTTATTGATAGCATCCTGAGTCAGGAGGGTCCCTGTGGACCATACCTCAGTCCAGGTGAGTGCAAGGTGATCCCCAGTGGTGATGGGGTGGTGTTATGAACAGCATCTTGACGCCTGAGATCCATTTGCTTATCTGCAACGTGGGGTTTTCTTTCAGGCATCAGATCCCCAGGATGCTTGTGAGCTAGGAGGGCCATGACTGCACAGGTGAGGAGAAGGAGCTGGGTCACCTCTGTGCACCCTACAGAGACTATACCACATGGGGTACAGGGATGGGGAGGGATGGGGAGACTATACCACATGGGGAGGGATGCTTTCCTCCATGTTAACACCTAGGTTCTGGGTGAAGTCTGAGGATCTCACCTGCATCTAGGGATTGCCCCTGTCAGGGGGTGTGCCCAGAGCCTGGGGATGGCCTATCCTGTCCCTGCAGGTCCTGAGCCTCCAGACCCCCAGCTGGTTTCTCCTTTGACCTTTCCCATCCACATGGATAAATCACACATCTTCAAAAACCTAGCTGAATTCTTAAACAGACATGGGAAGACACTAAATGCAAAAGAATGAGAATCAGTAGCCAAAACAATCTTGATAAAGAAGAACAAAGTTGAAGGTCTCGCATTTCCTGATTTTGAAACTTACTATGAAGCTATAATCATCAAAACAGTGTGGTCTGGGCATAAAGACAGCTATACAGACAGATCAATGGGATAAAATAGAGAGTCCAGAAATAAACCCTTGCATATATGGTCAAGTAATTTTTGACAAGGGTGTCAAGACCATTCAATGAGGAAAGGACAGTCTTTTCAATTAACTGTGTTGGGAAAACTTGGATATTCACATACAAAAGAATGAAGTTGGACCCTTACCTTACACCATATATAAAAATTACCTCAAATGGATCAAAAACCCTTTATGTAAGGTCTAAAAGTATAAAACTTTTGGAAGAAAACATAGAGGAAAATCTTCATGACGTTGGATTTGGCAATGATATCTCGGGTATGTCACCAAAAGCACAAGCAACAAAAAAACTGGACCTCATCAAAATTAAAACCTTTGTATCAAATGATACCAACAACAGAGTGAAAAGGCAACCCATGAGATGGAAGAAAATATTTGCAAATCATATATCTGATAAGTGATTAATATCCAGAATATATAAAGAACTCCTACAACTCAACAGAAAACCCAAACAACCCAGTTTAAAAATGGGTAAAGAACTTTAATAGCCATTTCTCCAAAGAAGATATACAAATGGCCAATAAGCACATGAAAAGATGCTCAACATCAGTAATCACTAGAGAAATGCAAACTGAAACCACAATGAGATACCACTTCATAGCCATTAGGATGATTATTAAAAAAGCAAACAAATAGAAAATCACAAGTGTTGGTAGGGATGTAGGGAAATTGGAACCCTTTTCCATTGCTGGTGGGAATGTAAAATGGTACAGCCTCTATAGAAAACAATATAGTGGTCCCTCAAAAACGTAAACAAAGAATTACCATATGATACAGCAATTCTACTTCTGGGTTTATCTGTTCAAGCAGAGACTTGAACAAATATTTGTACAGCCTTGTTGATAGCAGAATTATTCACAATAACAAAAAGGTGGAAGTAACTCAAGTACCCATCAGTGAGTGACATAAACAAAATAAGGTCTATCCATACAATGAAGGAAATTCATTTAAGCGATATCATATGATATTTGTCTTTCTCTGTCTGACTTACTTCACTCAGTATGACAATCTCTAGGTCCATCCATGTTGCTGCAAATGGCATTATTACATTTTTTTAAATATTTATTTGGATGTACTGGCTGTTAGTTGCCGCAGGTGGGCTCCTTAGTTGTGGCTCCAGGGCTCCTTAGTTGAGGCTTATGGGCTCTTTAGCTGTGGCATGTGAACTCTTAGTTATGGCATGCATGTGGCATCTAGTTCCCTGACCAGGGATTGAAGCTGGGCCCCCTGCATTAGGAGCGCGGCGGCTTACCCAGTGTGCCACCAGAGAAGTCCCCTCGTTCTTTTTTATGGCTGAGTAATATTCCATTGTATTTATGAACCACATCTTCTTTATCCATTCCTCTGTTGATGGACATTTAGGTTGCTTCCATGTCCTGGCTAAAGTAAATAGTGCTGCAATGAACGTTGGGGTGCACGTACCTTTTCAAATTATGTTTTCTCTGAATCTATACCTAGGAGTGGGACTGCTGGATCACATGGTAGTTCTATTTTTAGTTTCTTAAGGAACCTCCATATTGTTCTCCATGGCGGCTGTACCAGCTTACATTCACACCAACAGTGTAGGAGGGTTCCCTTTTCTCCACACCCTTTCCAGCATTTATTGTTTGTAGATTTTTTGGTGATGGCCATTCTGACCAGTGTGAGGTGATACCTCATTGTAGTTTTGATTTACATTTCTCTAATCATTAGTGATATTGAGCATCTTTTCATGTGCTTTTTAGCCATCTATATGTCTTCTTTGGAGAAGTGTCTATTTAGATCTTCCAAAATGTAGAAAACAAACTTATGGTTACCAGGAGGTAAGGAGGGGGAGGGATAAATTGGAAGATTGGGATTAACATATACACACTACTATATATAAAATAGATAACTAATAAGGACCTACTGTATAGCACAGGGAACTCTACTCAATACTCTGTAATGGTCTATATGGGAAAAGAATCTAAAAATGAGTGGATACATGTATACATATAACTGATTCACTTTGCTGTACACCTGAAACTAACACAACATTGGAAATCAACTATACGCCAATAAAAACTTTTTAAAAAAGGAAGGAAATTCTTACACTTGTTACGATATGTATGAACCTTGAGGACATTATAAGTGAAATAAGCTAGTAATAAAAGGACAAACATTGTATGATTCCACTTATGTGAAGTAGCCAGAGTAGTTAAATTCTTAGGGGCAGAAAGTAGAATGGAAGTTGCCAGGGGCTGGGAGATGAGGAATTGTGAGTTAGGATTTAATGGATAAAGAGTTTCAATGGGGTAAGATGAAAAAGTTCTAGGAAGGGATGGTGGTGATGGCTGCACAACAATGTGAATGTACTTAATACTACTGAATGGACACTTAAAAGTGGTTAAAATGGTACATTTTATCTTATGTATATTTTCCCACAATAAAATAGTTTCAAAATAAACAAACACACAAAAGAATGAGAATCAAATTAAAGATTGATCCATTGGCCACACAGCATTCAAAGAAGTATATTTTAAGACTGGGTGTGAGGGGAGTAAAATTTGGAACCTAGGACTATGTAGACAAAAGGTGATGTATGTATGCAGACACACAGAGGCTCAGAAAATTCATTGTCCACAGACTCCTGAAAACATTTACAGAGAAAATACTCAAATAAAAAGAAAAATAAATCCAACAGGAGAAGGTGAGATACAATAGCAATGGTGAGTTAAAAGAAATGGTAAATTAGTATTTATTTAGATTAATCAACTGATTTTTATTAAAAACTAAAGGTTAAAAATAAAAGGACAAAGTGAGTTATCTTATTCTAAGATTAAAACTGTAAATCTTAAAGTAATATTAATAGTCAACAAAATAAAATCAGTGTGTAAGGCTAGTTTGACTTTATACATTTACCACATTATAAATTAAAGAGAAAATTCAGATGACCATTTCAAAAGATATACACTGATATAATTCAACATTTATTCATGATAAAAGAAAATATCTCTTAGCAAAGTAGGAATAGAAAAGAAGCTCTTTAACCTAATATAGGATATCGTTCAAAAAACGACTACAATATTACACTTAATGGTGAAATGTTGAATAATGCTAACTGCCTTTCCTTTAAGATCAGGAATAAGATAAGGTCACACTATCACCACTGAAGGTCACCAATCTCCTGGAAGTCTTAGTCAGTGCAGTAAGGACACATAAATAAGTTAATTAATTAAAATAAAAGGTATGAGAAGTTTAAAAGAAAGGAGAAACCTGTCATTATTTGTGGATAATATGACTTTATACATAGAAAATAATCTTGCTGATAAATCATTAGAGTTAATAAAAGCTTTCAGATATAAAATTAATACACAAAATCAATTCTGTGTGTATGAACCAAAAAGATTTGAAAATCAGGTAAAAAATGCCAATTATAATAGCATCAATATAAAGTATGCAGGACTGAATGCAACAAAAAGTGTACAGAAACCTCATGGAGATAAAGTATGTCTGAATAAGTGGAGATATAGATTAGGAAACATTATACTTCTATAGGTTCAATATAATTACATTCAATATCTTAAAGGGCATGTGTGTAGGAGGGTATGGGGGGTGTGCACATGCATATGACTTGCAAATTAATTCCAAAGTGCATTTAGAAGCTCTAAGTCCAATGCACATCGAAGAAAAAGAGTGAGGTGGAGAAAGGCCCTACAGGGTAACCAGACTCATCACAAAATGACAGAAGTTAAGACAGTGTGTCATTGGTACAGGGATAGACACATAGAGAAGCAGCCCAGAATAGAAAACCTGAAAAAGGATCACATATATATGGACATTTAATACATGACAGATGATTTTACAGATCAGTTGGAAAAGAACAGACTTTGCACGATACAATGCTAAGACAAGTTATTATGCAAACTGAAATAATGAAATTGGACCCCCATCATACCAAAAATAAATTTCTAAGTTAAGGCTAAACTACATAAATTCTAGAAGAGAATATAGGAAATTTCTTATGACTTAGAGGAAGAATTTTTTAAATAAGACTAAAATAGCTGGGCTTCCCTGGTGGCGCAGTGGTTGAGAGTCCGCCTGCCAATGCAGGGGACACGGGTTCGTGCCCCGGTCCGGGAAGATCCCACATGCCGTGGAGCGGCTGGGCCCGTGAGCCATGGCCGCTGAGCCTGCGTGTCCGGAGCCTGTGCTCCGCAATGGGAGCGGCCGCGACGGTGAGAGGCCCGCGTACCGCAAAAAAAAAAAAAAGACTAAAATGGCTAAAATAAATTATTAACTGCTTCGCGTGAAAAGTATTAAAACTGTTAAGAAAGTGAGTAGACAGACCACATACTGTGAGGAGATATTTACCAAACATATCACTGATTGAGGAATGGTACTCAGATGAGTTAAAGCATTCCTAAGATGTAATAAGAAAAGACAAACAACCCAATGGAAAAATGGGCCATCGAAATAAGTAGAAATTTTGCAGAAATGCAAGAACAAAAAAGTGATAGACACGGACAAAATTCTGACAATATAATTTTTATGAAAATAAATGAAAAATAAGACCGCATAGAGATAATAGCTTATACCTATCAGACTGGGAAAAAATTTTAAATGAACAACGCCATGTATGGACAATAATATGGAGAAAATGTAACTTTCTTTTGATGCTGGTCAAAGGCAAACGTTGTGCAATTGTTTGTGGCGCAAACTGCACGTCCTGACCTAGATGTAATGCACTTGCATCCCAGGAACTCTCCCACATCCTTTGATCCTCACACGCATGCACCAGAGGGCAGACACAAGCTCCTATGAGCACAGAAACCACCAGATGCTCATCAACTGCCGAATGGAATCCGAATTTCAGGGAAAATGAGTGCATGACGGCTACAAGTATCAACATGGCTGGATAGATAAGCTATATTAAGGGAAAGAAGCAAGCCACAGAAGGATGCACACAATCCACTTTATAAAGTGCAAACAGCAGGCAGATCCAGGCACTGTTTAGCTGGGCAAGCTAGACGGTCCCGGACTTACGATGGTTCCACTTACATTTTTTCGACTTTAAGATGGTGTGACATTTATATGCATTCAGTAGAAACCATACTTCAAAATTAAAAAAAAATTGATTTTATACTGAAGTATAGTTGATTAACAATGTTGTGTTAGTTTCAGGTGTACAACAGAGTGATTCAGTTATACATATACATGTATCTATTCTTTTTCAAATTCTTTTTCCATTTATGTTATTACAGAGTACTGAGAAGAGTTCCCTGTGCTATACAGTAGGTCCTTGTTAGTTATCCATTTTAAATATAGCAGTGTGTACATGTCAATCCCAAACTCTCAATCTGTCCCTCCCCCCATCCTTTCCCCTGGGTAACTGTAAGTTCGTTCTGTAAGTCTGTGAGTCTGTTTCTGTTTTGTAAATAAGTTTGTATCTTTTTTTTTAGATTCCCCATATAAACGATATCATATGATTTTTGCCTTTCTCTGTCTGACTTACTTCACTTAGTATGATAATCTCCAGGTCCATCCATGTTGCTGCAAATGGCATTATTTCATTCTTTTTTATGGCTGAGTAATATTCCATTGTATATATGTACCACATCTTCTTTATCCATTCCTCTGTTGATGGACACTTAGGTTGCTTCCTTGTCTTGGCTATTGTAAACAGCACTGCAATGAACATTGGGGTGCATGTATCCTTTTGAACCACGTTTTTCTCTGGATATATACCCAGGAGTGGGATTGCAGGATCATATGGTAGCTCTTGAATTTCGATCTTTTCTCAGGCTAGCGATAAGCAGTACAATCCTCTCTCGAGATGCTGGGCAGTGGCAGTGAACCACCCCATCCCAAGGGTAAACAACCGATATACTTACAACCATCTTGGACCCAGACAGCCATTCTGTTTTTTTGATTTAAGTACAGTATTCAATAGATTACATGAGATATTCAACCCTTTATTATAAAATAGGCTTTGTGTTAGAGGATTTCGCCCAACTATAGGCTAATATAAGTGTTTTGCGTATGTTTCAAGGAAGCTGGGCTAAACTATGATTTTTGGTAGGTTAGGTGTATTAAATGCATTATTTATTTGTTTATTTATTTTTGGCTGCTTTGGGTCTTTGTTGCTGTGCACAGGCTTTCTCTAGTTGTAGTGAGTGGGGGGGCTACTCTTCATTGCAGTACATGGGCTTCTCATTGCGGTGGCTTCTCTTGCTGTGGAGCATGGGCTCTAGGCATGCAAGCTTCAGTAGTTGTGGCACATGGGCTCAGTAGCTGTGGCTCATGGGCTCTAGAGCGCAGGCTCAGTAGTTGTGGCACATGGGCTTAGTTGCTCCGCAGCATGTGGGATCTTCCC